>NC_084464.1:67877094-68477094 GCF_027409185.1 Cynocephalus volans
TGTAAGCACCATCACCTGTCTCCTGGACCATTGCCGTAGTCTCTTCCCTGCTCTCATATCTCATATCATTGCCTTTGCTTCTCCTCCACTGATGATCAGCACAACAGCAAGAGTAATTATTTGATGTGTAAGTCAGATAATGTCACTTTTCTGCTCAAAACCCTGAAATGAGTTCCTACTTCACTCAGAGTAAAAGCCAATGTCCAGGAGGCCTTCTGTTACTCTGCCTTTTCGCTGACCTCATCTCCTAGCTAGTACCTCTGCCCCTTACTGACTAGTCAGACTTATTGAACCATGCCGCTTTCTTGCTCCCTCCCCTTCCACTCCAATCCTCCTTCTCTTGCTTCATTTTACCTTATTGGCTCCTATCATCTTTTATCACATGGTGTAATTTGCTTGTTTATTGTCTTCATTGTTTATTTTCTGTCTTTTGCTGTCAGAATACAAGCCTCACAAGAGCTGGGAACTTTCTCTGTTTTGTTTACTCATCTATCCCCTGTGCCTAAAATAGTGTCTGGGCCATAGTGGCCAGTCAATATTTGTTATGTGACTGAAAGATTTGTTTATATACTCCCTCCTTTTTAAACTGCCTATTTGAAGTGCTGTGTAGGGAGATAATTGAATGACCAATCTATTTGTAGACTGATAAAACAAGCTTCAGGTAAGTTTCAGATCTTTTGTTAAGTATGGAAAGATCTTGACGATTAAAATAAAACACCCAGAGTTAATACTTCCTAGCAGGAACTTAAAAGTGAATATTTCTCATTTTCACTATGAGGAATGCTCATGTAGAAAAAAGAAAATGAATTTTAGAGTTAGTCAGACTTGGACTCCACACATGCCTCTGATGGATGAGTGACCTTGAACAAGACATTAATCTCTCTGAGCCTTGGTATTGCCATCTGTGAAATGAAGATAATAATGTCACCTACCTCCTAGGGGTAGTTTAAAGATCAGTGAGTTAGTACATGTAAAATGCTGGCCCAGTGCATGCTGTGGACCCAACAGAATTCCCGTCTAGTGCACTTGATTTTGAATGCAGATGACTGGGCTTCTTTTCTACAAGGACAAAGATAAAGTTAATCTTTATTTCTGCTACTATTTGAGACATTTTCAAACATATTCTCTCCTCATGAGTAGTTAAAAAATAGGTAAAGACTGTGGCAAAATGGAGAGATTCATCACTGAGACAGTGAAACTACTGTCACACTGGGTGAGTACAGCTGAGGGAGTGTGAAGATTTGCAGGTCATGGATAGATCATTGAGTCAGTGATTTATTGGTAAACTCAGAATATCAGGGTCATGGGCAAGTTCTCAGTACACCATATCTAAGAATAGGTTTGTCTTTAAAGGCAATTTTATCAACGGAATGACTTTCCAAGGTGCAAACATAAATTAAAACAAATGACAACAACAACCCTTTCATGTAAACTCAAAAGGATTTTTGGAGTCATGTGTAGTTAATGGCTGTTGATAATTTGGAAATTTAGTACTGTTATATCACATATAAATTCAAGAAAATTTACATGTACTATACATTTGATTTATTCAGTGATTTCCAATTACTGTGTTAAGATTATTTCTATAATCAGGTATTTACTCACCTTCCCTGCATAATACATGCTGCATAATACATAGAAGTGACCTTTGTTTTTTTCCATTTTAGAGATGAAAAATTTTACCAGAAGAGAGGTTAAATGACTGATCTAGACTCATTAATTCAATCAGTAATAAGACTGGAATTAAAACACAGCTATTTTGAGTTTTCTTACCAGATCTGCATCTAGCATGATAATCTCCCCAAATGCTATTGAAATTTTATTTCTTCTTAAAAAATATTGACATAGGGCAGATTAAGTGGAAGAAATGTGGCAGCATTTTTCAGCTATAATGTGAACGTTCCTCACCTGTTCCTGAACAACTAGGGACAGCAGCGGCAAGTGCTTCTGTTTTCTGTTGACCTCACTGGGGAAAATTTACCTTACTTCAGAATCTTAGAAGAAATATTCATATCGGTTGACTGTAGCAGAAATGTGAATAACACTATAACTCATCTGGGAAAAATTATAGTTCTGTAAACCTCTACATTTCTCTGGACTTACTCACTTGGGTGATTTCATCTGAAGGTCAGCAAAGAGTTCAAAAATATGTCTTTTAGTCCCATAACTCTCTGCAAACTTATTTTGTTGAATCTTGGTGCTGGATGCCAATATCAAGGCAGAGTGCATGGAATTTTCTTCACAAAGATGTGATTGCAGCAAAAACTCTGTATGAATATGTACTCACCATTACTTTCCACAATATAAATAATTGATTGATAAAATAGTGGATCAAATCACTGTCAACTTCATTGCCATAGAAGGCTAACTCACCATATAAATTATTGCTCTATATCCTTTCATTAAGTCTAGATTGGATTTCAGCATTATGGAAAATTCTATACTTGAATTCCCTATAAAGTCATATTAGGCTGTCTAGTAACTGCAGGGCCTTTGAGCTTGATTTTTGAGTACTTTAATCGTCACTGTGATTGATTTTACCTTTGACTTGGTGTGGTGATTTCTTTGTAATTTGTTCATGATTAATGACCATCCTCTGGTTATCGCTGCTCAGCTGGCCAGAAATGAAGCAATTGGTTTGTCTTGGTTCTTAACTTTTCTTAAAACACTTTAAAAATCATCGAGGGGGTTGTGTAAAAAGGTTTTATACTCACTGTAGTTAAACTGTCTTGTAGAAAAAGTCTGGAGGACAAAATTAAGTATATGTTTGTTAATTTTATCTTTATGTTCTTAAAATGCATTGGCTTAAACCTTTCTACTTTATGGCATTTTGGCAAATATATCAGTTTTAGAAAAGTAAATGTTTGAAGATTATAAGAAGTTAAAATATTTGAATCACCACAAAATTTTTCCAAATAAAAGTTCACCCCCAAATAATACTATTATTACAATGGAATTATTAGGATCTAAGAAATATAAACCATTAATCAAAACAACAGAGGGAAAAAAAAGAAAATGGCAAATAGTTATTATAGGGATCTGACAATAATAATTCTAAAATATTCTATAACTCAGAAATTTAAATATAAAAATGGAGTTAAAAAAAAATGGAGTTGATACCATGTAAAATCATTTTGCCAAATACTGAAGAGATGAAGTACATAGACACAACTTTTTGTTCTCCTCTTCCCAATACACAAACACAGAGAAATTATAATCTATGAAGGAAAATTAAATGACATAAAAGAAGCAGTGAAAATGTAGAACACATACAAAATGCTTGGCAGGAAAATTTGGATTGTGCATAGCATCTTCATATATAACTTTTTTTTAAAAAAAGGAAAATGGGACCACCACACACCCCAAGATGCCCGTGCATGCCAGAGCAGGTAGGTGCTGATGCGGGACTATCCCCAGGCCAGGCAAGTGCTTGCCACCTAGAGAGGCCCCCACAGAGAGGCCTGGGAGCTGCTGTGACCACCATGCGCCCCAAGATGTGTGCGTGTCAGGGAAGGTAGGTGCCACTGCTGGACTCCCATCCCAGTCCAGTCCCCACTGCCCAGAAAGGCCCGAGCCTCGCACCCACAGGCACTGAGACAGTGATACCAAACTGCCAGTCCCGGCAGGATCCTAGCCAAACAATAGGGTCAAATGAGTGGACCGTGAAATCACCAGGCACAATGACTAAACACCAAAGGGAAGATACCAGAAATATGAAAAATCAAGAAAGTATACCACCAGAGGGTAATAATAACCCTCAAGCTTTAGATCATATAGAACAAGAAGCCCTTGAAATGTCTGACAAGGAATTTCAAGTGATAATTCTAAGGAAACTAAATGAGATACAAAAAAACTCAGCTAGACAACATGATGAAATGAGGAAAAGTATACAGGACCTTAAAGAAGAAATATACAAGGATATCAAATGCACTGAAAAAGAATGCAGCAGAGCTTGCCAAGCTGAAGAATTCATTCAACGAAATATAAAACACAGCTGAGAGTCTATTCAGCAGTCTTGAAGAAGAAGAGAGATGTTCTGACCTTGAAGATGGGCTGTTTGAAATAACACAGACAGACAAAAAAAAAAAAAAAAGAAAAAAAGAAAAAGGAAAAAAGAATTAAAAACATTGAAGAAAATCTAAGAGAGGTAACAGACAACATTAAGTGCTCAAATATCTGAATTATGGGTATTCCAGAAAGGGAGGAAAAAGGAGACTGCATTGAAAACATATTCAACAAAATAGTGGCAGAAAACTTCCCAGGTTTGGGAAAGACACAGGTCTTCAGATTCAGGAAGGTCAAAGATCCCCAAACGTATTCAATACCAAAAGGGCCTCTCCAAGACATGTTATAGTCAAATTGGCAAGATTCAAAGACAAAGAGAAAATCTTAAAAGCTGCAAGAAAGAAGTGTCAAGGTGTCAAGTCACCTATAAGGGAGCCCCAATCAGACTAACATCAGATTTTTCATCACAAACCCTAAAAGCCAGAAAGGAATGGGGTGCTATATTCAAAATACTAAAAGACAGAGATTGCCAGCCAAGAATACTTTACCCAGCAAGGTAATCTTTCTGAAAGGAAGAGCAAGTAGTATATTTTTCAGACAAACAAAAACTTCAGGAATTTACTACCACATACCACCCTTACAAGAAATTCTCAAGGGAATACTAGGTTTGGTACCTGAAAAATAACCACCACTGTCATAAAAACTCAAGAAAAACCAAAAACCACTAGTAAAATACAAATGCTAACAATGAAGAGAGAAAAAAAAAAAAAAAAAAGAAAAAAGGTTATCTACCACCTCAAGAAACCAACAAATACAGAAGACAAACAGTAAATCAGAAAGAAAGGAACAAAGGGCACTTAAGATATCCAAACAAAGATCAATAAAATGCTAGGAACAGATCAGCACTTTTCAATAACAACTCTTAATGTAAAAGGATTAAATTCCCCACTCAAAAGACACAGACTGACTGGATTAAAAAGGTAGACCCAACTATATGCTGCCTTCAAGAGATTCACCTTGCCTGTTAAGACACACATAGACTAAGAGTGAAAGGATGGAAAAAGATATACCATGGAAACAGAAATGAAAAACGAGCCAGAGTAGCTACTCTTATATCTGATAAAATAGACTTTAAACCAAAAATCATAAAAAGAGACAAAGGAGACTACAATATAATGATAAAAGGATCTATCCATCAAGAGGATATAACAATCATAAATATATATATACCCTATGCCAGAGCAGCCAGATTTATAAAGCAAGCTCTATTAGACCTAAAGAATGAGATAGACACTAATACCATAATAGCAGGGCACCTGAACACTCCACTATCAATATTGGACAGATCATCTAGACAAATAATTAATAGAGAAACACAAGATCTAGACAACACTCTAGACCAATTGGACTTGGCAGATATCTACAGAACATTTCACCCAACAACCTCAGAATATTCATTCTTCTCATCAGCACATGGAACATTCTCCAGGATAGATCACATTAGGTCACAAATCAAGTCTCAACAAATTCAAAAAAATTGGAATTATCCCATGTAGTTTTTCAGATCACAATGGATTAAAATTAGAAATCAATAACAAATGAAATTCTGGAAACTATATTAACACATGGAAATTAAAAAGCATTCTACTTAATGACATATGGGTCAAAGAAGAAATTAAACAGGAAATCAAAGACTTTATCAAAACTAATGAAAATAATGGTAGGTAAAACCAAACCTTGTGGGATAGTGCAAAAGCAGTGCTAAGAGGGAAATTTATCACACGAAATGCTTACTTCAGAAGAATGGAAAGATGGCAAGTAAGCAAACTAATACTTCATCTTAAAGAACTAGAAAAACAAGAACAATGCAAACCCAAAGGTAGCAGAAGGAAAGAAATCATTTAAGATCAGAGGAGAACTTAATGAAATTGAAACACAAAAAATGATGCAAAAGATCAATGAATCAAAAAGTTGGTTTTTTGAAAAGATAAATAAAATTGACAAACCATTAGCAAGGCTAACTAAGAAAAGAAGAGAGAAGACCCAAATAACAAAAATTAGAAATGAAAAAGGTGATATTACAACTGAAACCTCAGAAATACAAGAAATCATTGATGACTACTATAAACAAGTATATGCAAACAAATTTTAAAATCTGGAAGAAATGGATAAATTTCTGGACACACACAAACTACCAAAACTGAGCCAAGAAGACGTAGAAAATCTGAACAGATGAATAACAATAAAAGAGATTGAAGCTGTTTCAGAAGGCCCCCAACAAAGAAAAGCCCAGGACCAGATGGGTTCACTGCAGAACTCTACCAAACCTTCAAAGAGGAATTGATACCAATTCTTTACAAACTATTCCAAAAGACTGAAACAAAGGCAATTCTCCCAAACTCATTCTATGAAGCAAACATCACCCTGATACCAATACCAGACAAAGATAAAACCAAAAAAGAAAACTACAGGCCAATATCTTTGATGAACATAGATGCAAAAATCCTCAATAAAATACTAGCTAACAGAATACAGCAACACATATGCAAAATTAAACATCATGATCAAGTGGGATTCATCCCAGGGATGCAAGGTTGGTTGAACATAGGCAAATCAATAAATGTGATACACCACATCAATAAAATCAAACACAAAGACTATATGATCATCTCTATAGATACTGAAAAAGCATTTGACAAAATTCAACATTCGTTTATGATAAAGACTCTCTACAAGTTAGGTATAGATGGAAAGTATCTCAACATAATTAAAGCCATATATGATAAACCCACTGCCAATATGATCCTGAATAGGGAAAAGCTGAAAGCTTTTCCCTTAAGAACAGGAACTAGACAAGGATGCCCACTCTCACCACTCCTATTCAACATAGTGTTGGAAGCACTAGCCAGGGCAATCAGAGAAGAGAAGGAAATAAAGGGCATCTGGATTGGAAAAAATGAAGTCAAACTGTCTCTGTTTGCAGATGACATGATCCTATCTATCGAACAGCCTAAAGCCTCTACAAGAAAAGTCTTAGAGTTGATAAACGATTTGAGCAAAGTTGCAGGATACAAAATCAACACACAAAAATCAGTAGTGCTTCTATACTCCAGCAATGAACATGCAGAAAAGAAATCAAGAAGGCTATCGCATTTACAGTAGCCACCATAAAAATAAAATACTTAGGAATAAAGTTAACCAAGGATATGAAAAATCTCTACAGTGAGAACTACAAACCACTGTTGAGAGAAATTAAAGAGGACACAAGAAGATGCAAAGATATCCCATACTCTTGTATTGGAAGAATGAACATTGTGAAAATGTCCATACCACCCAAAGTGATATACAAGTTTAATGCAATCCCCATCAAAATACCAATGACATTTTTCTCAGAAATGGAAAAAACTATGCAGACATTTATATGGAATAGCAACAGACCACATATAGCCATAGCAATTCTGAGCAAAAAAAAAAAATAAAGCTGGAGGCATAACACTACCTGACTTTAAACCAAACTACAAAGCTATAATAACTGAAACAGCATGGTACTGGCATAAAAACAGACACATGGATCAATGGAATAGAATAGAGAATCCAGAAATCAACCCATGCACCCATGCACCTACAGCCATCTGATCTTTGACAAAGGCACCAAGTCTACACACTGGGGAAGAGACTGCCTCTTCTGCAAATGGTGCTGGGATAAATGAATATCCATATGCAGGAGAATGAAACTAGACTCATACCTCTCACCATATACCAAAATCAACTCAAAATGGATTAAAGAATTAAATATACACTCTGAAATAATAAAACTTCTTAAAGAAAACATAGGTGAAACACTCCAGGAAGTAGGATTTGGCACAGAATTCATGAATATGACCCCCAAAGCATGGGCAACCAAAGGAAAAATAAACAAATGGGATTATATCAAAATACAAAGTTTCTGCACAGGAAAAGAAATAATTAACAGAGGTAAAAGACAACCAATAGAGTGGGAGAAAATATTTGCAAAATATACATTCTTCAAAGGATTAATTTCCAGAATACACAAGGAACTAAATAACTTTACAGCAAAAATCAAGTAGCCCCATTAAATAATGGGCAAAGGAGCTAAACAGTCATTTCTCAAAGGAAGATTTATGAATGGCCAGAAGACAGATGAAAAAATGCTCAACATCACTCAGCATTTGGGAAATGCAAATCAAAAGCACAGTGAGATACCATCTCACTACAGTTAGGATGGTTAACATCCAAAAATGTGTGAATGATAAGTGCTGGTGAGGTTGTGGAGAAAAAGGAACTCTTACACACTGTTAGTGGGACAGCAAAATTGTGCAGCCTTTATGGAAAATGGTATGGAGGTTCCTCAAACAATTGCAGATAGATCTACCATATGACCCCAGCTATTCCAGAGGAATGGAAATCATCATGTCAAAGGGATACCTGTACTCCAATGATCATTGCAGCACTATTTGCAATAGCCAAGAGTTGAAACCACCCTAAATTCCCATCATCAGATGAGTGGATAAGGGAAATGTGGTATATCTACACAATGGAATACTACTCTGCTATAAAAAAGAATGAAATACTCCCATTTGCAACAACATGGATGGACTTGAATTTATATTAAGTGAAAGAAGTCAGGCACAGAAATAGAAATATCACATGTTCTCATTTATCTGTGGGAGCTAAAAATAAATAAATAAATACACAAACAAATAGGGGAGCTGGGAAGAAGACACAACAACCACAATTCCTTGCAGTTGTTAAGACACACGAACAGATATGAGGTTGATGGGGGGTGGAGAGGGAGCAGGGAGGAAGGATTCGGTAAATGGACACAAAAATCAATCACATTGTATACTGATAAAATAAGATAAAATTAAAAAAGAAAGTCACATTTGATCTGGTCCCTAAAGGATAATTAACAGCAACAATAAAAATAATGCCAGCCAGGAAAAAAAAAAAAAAAAAAAAAAAAGGAAAATATACATGTAAATATTTAAAAGCTCTTAGGAAAAGTTTTAACTGACAAAACTAAATTAATAGACTCCTTAGGTGAGAAATAATTATTAGTGATAGGGAGAGAAAATAACCACCAAAAAATATATTTAATCTAATTTAAAAATTTAGTCTAATACAGGTCTATTTTGAACATAATAACAAACTATTCAAATTTAAAGTATTTCAAACTAATATACATATTCTAATATAATTGGTTTTAGAACACCAATTCTTCAGAGCAAGAAATCTTTGGCATGAATACTTATATTTGCCTTATTATTTTGAATGTAATTACAACCTTGCAAATTATTTTTAAAATTAAATTGACGAGAGAATAAAGTGTAAGTTCAGCATATTGATCTATTTCTTGAATTCACGAAATAAGCTACAAGTTTTGGGTGTTTTTCTAATAAGAAAAAAAAGTTCTCAGGAAGTAGGAGGGCTGCTGTCCCTGAATTTGAATATTTGGTCCCTGATTTTGAATATTTTCAGGACTTAGCACATGTTGGGGTTGCTAATTGGCTGTGTTTCCAAAAAAATTGTTTTTAATTAAGTTTTTTATAGTGTTGAATGTGCTTTCCAATAGATAAAGTATTTTAAATGGTTATATTTTCAGGACAAACCAATAAAATATTTTAAACTCTGAATTACTGATGATGCCTCTAAATAATATGAGACCTTCATTACTGTGAATAATGATACTTCAAGAGGAAAATGTGTTTGGAGATCTCCATTGAGATAGCAGGAACACACTTTCGCTACTCTACACCTGCCAAAGGATCCAAGCTTCCACAGGCAACTTCTATGATTGAGTCTGAGAAGGTGAGTGTAGGGAAATGAGTGGTGGGAATTAGGCTCTCTGCAGGCTATAGTTGTACAAATCCCCTGCTTTCTTCTTCTGTCATTACCTACTTCTCCAGTGAAGAATTTTATTCATTCTTTGCCTTAACCATACTACAGAACATACTTGCTTAGCTTCTCTACTAACAGTGCATCTGCTAGGAAAGCACATGGTTCTTCTATGGTTTCCTGTGGACTCCAGAGGTTGTGTAACAGCAGTTCAGTAAGTAGAGTCTTCAGAGTTAAGATAATTAATATCTTATTAGCTGAATTACTTTGTTCATCTTATTTAAAGCATCTGGCTTTTGTTTCCACATTGAAATAGTGACCATGATGTATATCTTGGGGTGCTTTGAAAAAAAAATAGTGGGTTTAAAAAAAACCTGGAATTCAATCTATGCTATGTCTGGTTAATTGTAAAGGCATGAAGAGGCTGACCTATTGTTCCCTTTTGCACTATTTTACTCTCTAAAAACTCGTAGGAAAAGACAATGTTGTGTAGGTGATTGTTTCTCATGTAGATGAAAAACTGAAGTATGGATACATTTTGAAGGATGCTGTATTTTGTGTTGCCATAACAGAGTACCTGAGACTGGGTAATTTATAAAGAACAGAGGTTTATTTGGCGTACGATTCTGGGACAGCTGCATCTGTCCCAGACTGACCTAGGGCCAATTTAGCCGGTGCTGGAGCTAGAAGGAGCTTCTTGATATGGCCCTGAACAGTGAGTATTTTTTTTTTGAGGGTGCCTCAGGCCTATTCCCTAAGACTATTCTCTCTCTTCTAGGCTTTTGGACCTGAAATGGAATGGTTGGCTCCAGAGCCTTCTGCAATACCTTCAGGGCCTTTTCCCCCTTCTCTTGAAAAACTCTTTTCTTTGTGCTAATCTTCTTAGCTAATGGTCGCTGGGCTGCACCGTTGCATGCTTTCTGCTTCTCTACTGCATAGCCAGGTTGCAAATTTTCCAAATCTTTATACTCTGCTTCCCTTTTAAATTCTGACTTTATGTTGTGCCTTTGCCACCATAACTCAGCATAGGCTGTTGCAAGTAGCCATAGAGCTTCCTTAATGCTTTGCAATTTAGAAATTTCTTCTACCAGATATGGTGGTTCACAACCCCTAAATTCCAACTTACACAAATTCCTGGGGCATGGACACAATGCAGCCACATTCCTTGCCAGTTCACAGCAATGGTGATCCTTGCCCCAATTTCTGATAAACTTCTTATTTCTATCTGAGACCTCCTTAGAAGGATCTTTACGGTCCATATTTCTATCAGCATTCTGCTTGCCACCATATAGCCAGTCTCTTAAGACATTCCAAACTTTCCCTCATCTCTTTGTCTTCTGAGTCCTGCAAACTACTCCAACCTTTTTCCAGCACCTAGTTCCAAAGTTGTTTCCACATTTTCAAGAATTTTTTATAAGCAACACCCCAATCTTTGGTACCAATTTTCTGTATTAGTCTGTTCTGTGTTGCTATAAAAGAATACCTGAGGCTGGATAATTTATAAAGAACAGAGGTTTATTTGGCTTGTGATTCTGGGACAGCTGCATCTGGTACAGGCATCAGGCTGCTTCTCTACTCATGGAAGAAAATGGCAGCCAGCAGAAGGTACAAGCAGATCACATGGTGAGAGGATGCAAGAAAGTGAGAAAGGAGGTGCCAGGGTCTTTTAAACAACCAGTTCTTGTGGGAACTAATAGACTGAGAACTCATTCAGGCCTTCCTCTCCCAGGGAGAGCATTGATCCATTCATGAGGGATCCACCCCCATGACTCAAAAGCTCTCAAAACTGCACACTGAGGATCAGATTTCCATGTGAGTTTTGGTGGAGACAACATGTCCAAACTCTATCAGATGCCCATCAAGGGATTTTAAATAAGAAGTATAACTGAGTATCAGATAAGAAGCTTAGAGAACCAGATCTCTTTGATGATGCTGGGTGGTGAAATGGTGAAATTCCATTTGTCCATGAACTTTATGAAGTTCCCATGTATGAATATAAAGTCTTTGGGAAAGGAAGGATAATAGCTAGAGGAAAGAGAAGTAGAAATTTCAACTTAACAAGAGAGTGACAGGCAAGTACAGATTTAGAAAAGGAGGGGGAAGTTATAACAAGGAAGATAAAGATATAACAATTATAAACCTATATGTACCAAATCATACATCAGCTAATCATACATATGCATGCAAGCGCACGCACACGTGCGCACACACACACACACACTCTTATTGGAAAGGCAGTGAAAACTTTGTAAGATAAAATCATAGGGGTATAGGATTGTAAACAAAAACTAAATGAGAACATGGGGACTTAGTGGTACATTAATGGCTGTGCTCAGAATGTTGCAAACTATTCTCACAATCAACAGTGACCATAATTGATTCAAGAAGAAATAGAAAATCTGAATAAGCAATAACCTTTGTAAAATTTGAATTGATATTTAAATCTTTCCCTCACCCCATGCCACCCCCCAAAAGATACCAGTCCAGAATATCTGCAGAAATGTAACAGTTTTCAAGTTATAGGTACAATCATGTGTTGCTTGTGACAGGGATATGTTCTGAGAAATGCATCAGGTGATTTTGTTATTATGCAAACATCATAGAGTGTACTTACACAAACTTAGATGGTATGACCAACTACACACCCAGGTTATATAGTATAGCCTATTGCTATGACCACTATTGTATATGTGGTCCGTTGTTGACTGAAATGTGCTTATGTGGCTCATGACTGTAGTTACAATCTTGTGGAAATGGTTTCAAAGTCAGGAAAAGAGACAAAGCTACATAGTTACTTTTGTGAGACTAACATAACTTTGATACTCCAACAGGAAGAGGCAATAAAGTAAAATAAGTGTATAGATCTATGCTGTCCAATTCACTACATGAGGCTATTGAGCACTTGCAATGTGGGTACTAGTACTGAGGAGCAGAATTTTTAGTTTTTTTTTAAATTAATTTTAAAACAGGCAATTCAATTATTGGAGAACTTTAAGTATGCTTGGGGCATCTTGTTTATGTGACTCTACCACTCAACCATAAATTTTATAAAATTAAAATATAGATAAGGGTTTTTGATAAAATATTAACATCTGAATTGAGATATATTCTAGTATAAGATACATACAGATTTAGAAGACTTGGGACAAATAAAGAATAAAATATCTTAGTAATTTTTTATATTTATTACATGTTGATATATTATTATATTTATATTACATTTGGGTACATTAGGTTAAATATATTATTAAAATTAATTCGCCTGTTTATATTTATTTTTCTTAATACGACTACTGGAAAATATTAAATTATATATGTTGCTGACATTTCCCTGGACAGCACTGTTATAAACCAATCTCACTTATGAAAAAAGATGTACAACAAATAAAATATTAGCAACCTGGACTCAGCACTGTATGATAACAATAGCACATTATTACTTATTACAGGAACTCAAGGATCATTTACAGAAAATTTAGATTAAAATTTATTTTAAGTGCAGATTTTATGTTTGTTTGACTTTATCCTTATCACATAAATTTTCCTCTTTCCCAGGTAACACATCTTAACAGCCAGATATGTAGTGCTTATCAATTTTATCCATAACCTATATATTTATACAATATGCCTATATAATGGACACAGATTTTTGTCATTTCTTTGCTTTGTAAACAAGATTATATTGTATTCGTTTCTTCTCTTCTTATGTTGTTTCATTTGACAAAGCATCACGGAAACTTCTCCAGCAGCTGTGGCATAATATTCCATGGTGGGGATATTTAAAATTTATACAGAAAATTATTAAATCCTTATTCAGTTGAGAATTTAATTTATTTTAAGTTTTTGCCACTAGAACAATGTTCAACATAGGTCTGGCAAATTTTCAGACTAAAGTGACATAATTGCATCAAAATTTAAAATTATAGTAGATGCTGCACAATCAATGCCAAAAGTACAGACAGAATGCACATTCTCACCATCAAGTATAATATATATTTCTCTGCACCATCAATAACAATAATACGAAATATAATTACATGAGGAATTCACTGCAGTAAATTTAAAGAGAGTAGCCAGTTCTACACAGTGTGAGGAAAATAACAATTCCATAGAGAAGGAAAGCTTAAGACGAGACTGGAAAGATAATTTTTATATAATTTTTTTATTTATATATCTCAACATATAAAGTGAGGACAAATATTTAGTATAGAAGAAATATCTTCTATACAGTATTGAAGATGGCATGTAAGAAATTTTTAGGAAAAATACATTGCCATTTTATAACTAGTTCTGTAGAGCTCATTCTTTCCTAATCACTAGTTTGTAGGACATTTCAAATATAAGAACATGAGATTTTTTTTCCCCAACAGAATTGTCTTTATTGAGATTTTTATTCTAAAGTGAATACACGTTTATGATAAAAATACGTCATGCGATATACAATTTTATAAAGTAGAAACTGGAATATATTACTGTAGCTTTATGACACCATTTGATTTGCTAACAATATGGCCCATCCTCTTTCCTCATAATTCCTATTTTTCAAAAATTTTCCTGTTTCTTTAGAAGAACTTGAGAATTAATTCATTAAGTTTTTAAAAACTTCTAATGAAATTTTCAATGGAATTGTATTTGGTTTATTTAGTTTATGAATAATTGATAGCTTCATAATAGAGTATTTCTTTCCAGGAATATGGTATATCTTTCCACTTAAACATTCTTGAGCTTTTAAAATTTGTTTGAGCATCTTTGGGAAGATGGGATGAGGAGAAGTAGAAGGTTTGGCTCAAGCAGAATCAGTTTCTCTTTCAAGGTATGGATCTTTCTTTGTAGTTTGTGCCACATAGAGATCAGCTTGTAAAATAATATGCAATTTCTCAGTGCGATATGACCGCAGAGAGCATTTATCATCTACAAACATCTTTAAACCATGAAACGTATTTGTTACATTTAGTTGTTGACAGTTTTAGATTGACTTTACCTAGGCTGTGAAATATTTTTCCAACTATCAAAACTTTCTTGGATACATTTAAGAAAATGCTGAAAAATGCATAAATTATTTGATTACTTGTACTTTTAACAGGAGATATTTGTTGGTTAACTTCTTTAATAATAACTTTTATATATCACTTCAACATTTATTTTATTTCATATTATTATTTGGTTTATATAAGTAACCTGAATGTTCTTTCATTATATTTTATTAAAGTAATGATAAAAATTAAATGTTTCATGGGCATGGAGCCAAGGGCCCCCCCCACCTGCAATCAGGCATGCCATGGAGCCCACCTGGGGTCCTGAGACAGGAGCCAAGGGCTGTCCCCAGCATCTGCAACCAGGCAAGGATCATGCTGAAAACATCACTTCCACCATAGCTACCACCATAGACATGCTGCTGCAAAAGCAGCTAGACACCACAGCAACAGCCACAGCCCCTGTGCAGATGGCACACCAGACATTCGACTGTATTGACACAAGGAGAGTCACCAGCAGAGACCAAAAGAAGAGGATGTCTCTCTCCACAAAACCCACTCCAGAGTAATAGAAGAAGCATCTGCTTTATGATAATAGTTGGGGTCCTGAACACCCCTCTCTCAGCATTGGACAGATCATCTACGCAACAAATCAATAGAGAAACCATTAATCTTTTAGAAGGAGAGAACAAATCTATGGTTATTAAAGGTGGGGGAGGCGGGAGAGGGGAAAGGGAGAGTTTGATAAGCAGTATAAAGAATAAGTACAACAATTTGTAATAATGAATATGCTAATAATATTGATTTGATCAACATATGTTGTACACATGATGGTAGCCAACATTGTACACCAAAAATATGTATAATCAATTATGCTGTAATAAAAATTTTTTTAAATGTATGAATAGAGTAGAAGACATTGTTCCTGCTTTCATGGAATTAGGAGTAGAACATGCTCAGGTGCTTCAACTCTCAAGAATAGCTTTTAAAAATACATGCAAATTAGTGTAGTAAAACAGTATTCTGTAAAACATGAAGAAAGCTATAAAGTTTTACTGTAGACATAGTGGAATGATACACCATGGTTTTGGATGGGACAAGTCAATATTGTAATCTTTACAGTATTATCCCCAGAGTAATATTTGTTCGGCGTGTTTCCAATCAAAAATCCCCAAATTTTCACGGAACTGACAAAATAAATCTGTGATTCATCTGGAAAATAAAATGCCAAAAATCTGCCAAATAAATTTTGAGAAAGAATAGTAAAGGTCAACTGCACTATCAACTATTAAATATCCCACAAAGCTATATTAATTTAAACAGTGTCATAGTGGCACATGAATAGACAAGTAGATTGATGAACAAGAATAAAGTATGTAGAAACTATCTAAATATTTGACTGAGAAGTTGGTATATATTTTTAAAAAATTAAATGCTTCCTTATGAATTTTTTTGCAAAGGTTAAACTCTTTTAGACAGTTTAAACATTAGCTTATTTTATGTCTATTCAAATTGCTTTTGTTTTATTTTATTTAGAAATTTGTAGAATTGTATACCATCAAGGTCTCCAGAAAGTTATGTGGTTCAAATTTAGCCCTAATGGCCGTTCAGTCTTACTTATCATCCCACCCCCACAAAAATCATTGCTTTGTCTACCCTATTTTTAAAGTTCTGTATGAGTTGAGATTGTGTTGAATCATCTTTTCACTCAATGACTATATTAATTTCTAAATGAATTTCCTTTTGCTGTCCACATATTTGTCATCCTATAAAGATCAATTGGTTGAAATGCCCAGCTAAAGTCATAGACTTAATTCTCACATAAGCCAATTTGCTCTTCCCTACTCAGTGCCCTAAAACTTTATTTCTCATACTGGTGTATATTAGAAATACCTCACAAAGTATGTGATCTGCACAGATCCATTAACAACTGCCAGGCAAAATTAATTTTTATTTAAGGGAAGGTTTTTGACTGTACCACTTAGTTTTATCTTTTCAGGATCAATTTCCCTTAACTCTTTTCATTTTAAGCATATGCTTGTTTTTTAAAAAAAAAAAACATTTAAATAATTTGTGCTACTTTTCATCCTTTATGCTTTTTGGTCTGAACTTGTTGGCTAAAACTGGATATGATATACTATCCATGTAATTTTCCTGAATGTAGAGGAGGATATGTTTGTAAGCTCTTATTCTAATATCCCTTTCTTATATAATATCCAATATCCCATTAGGAAATAATGATGTCTACATAGTAAAGAATTAACTTTACTCAAACAGAGATATGGCTTTTGCTCTTGGCTGTTGGGAGGTGATCTCTAGATCTGTGGGACATTCTGCCTAATAGGACTTTCTTTGTTTGCCTAAGGGCTTTTGCCACTGGGAAGTCTAACAATGTGATTTGTGATGGGGTCACTGGAACATGCCATATCAATTCTCACCTACCGAGAAACTGGAGACTAAAGGTATTAGGTAGAATCTCCAGGAGAGGCTGCCACATGGGCAGTGTGTGATCAATCCCCAATAAAAATTCTGGCCTTCAGGGGTTCATGTGAGCTTCCCTGATTGGCAGTATTCAGTATTGCACCACACTATATCCAGGAAGAGGTAATATCTTGGCAGAAGATGGCCTGAAACTTCACATTTGGACCCTTCCCAGATTCTGCCCCATGCATCTCTTCCTTTGGCTGGTTCTAGTTTGTATCCTTTCATTATAATAAAACTGAAGTCATAAGTATAGCACTTTCTTGAGTTCTCTGTATTGT
Source organism: Cynocephalus volans (assembly GCF_027409185.1). Taxonomy (NCBI): domain Eukaryota; kingdom Metazoa; phylum Chordata; class Mammalia; order Dermoptera; family Cynocephalidae; genus Cynocephalus; species Cynocephalus volans. The sequence goes on from NC_084464.1 coordinate 67,894,691, forward strand.
TCTCTGTGAATTATCAAACCTGAGGGTGGTCATGGGAACCCTGAAATTTATAGCCAGATGGTCTGAAGTGACAGTGGTTTTGGGGACCCACAAACTTGTGTCTGGCATCTGATGTGAGGGTGGTCTTGTGAAGACTATCCTCTAAACTGCATAGTTTGTCTAACTCATAATAATGCCCTTTAATTAATGCAACATGTAAGTACAAGGTAGTGCTTCATATGTTATTACCTAGATATATCTATATGAAAAAATCCACTTTGTTTAAGAAACCTCATTAACTATTTGTCAAACACTGGGAAAGGGAAGTATTTCAGCAATTCCTTTTCTTGTAAGTAATATTTTTGAAATCATGTATTATTTCATCTTAAAAACATATGCTTGCTATAGAGATCATTAGAATATGATAGTGTCTTAGGATAAATGAAGTCTGAAATGAAAACACTATATTTACAAGCAATTTGAATGACTTGACCTTGGGATACCAGTTAAATTTAAAACCTGTTCAGACTAACAGACTATAGCCTAAAATTCTCTTTTGTTTTCATTAGATGGTTTTTAGTTTAATAGTGATAAACTACTCAAACAAAATTTAGCAGTTTAAAACAGTCACTTTTTTTTTTTTTTTGGTCTTTTTCGTGACCGGCACTCAGCCAGTGAGTGCACCGGCCATTCCTATATAGGATCCGAACCCGCGGCGGGAGCGTCGCCGCGCTGCTAGCGCAGCACGCTACCGAGTGCGCCACGGGCTCGGCCCTAAAACAGTCACTTTTAAATGGAGATAAAAGGCTTCCTTATTCGCAGTTTTGTTAGGTTTCATTGTGTTCAAAAGTTACCAGGGATTAAACACTCCTATAAAAATGAGCTGGAAAAAACACAAAGACTGCTGATAAATAACCCTCTACTGAGTCTGGAGGAAGTGGTTAATGTGAGATCAGATGACTGGCCTCCCAGAATGCCTTTATTAATGATCTGGTAGAGACTGTGAAAGCATTCTAATAATATTTCAAAGATGCTAAATGAAGGTCTTGCAAATGCCACAAAATTGGCCAAATTATGGAGCTGGGAATTAGGAACATGAGACGTACTTATTTCTAAGGATTCAAGTGGTAACATTGAGGAAGAGGTAATGTTAATCATGAGAGCAAATTTTGATTTCCCATAAGAATGTTTGTCTGCTCTTGTCTTACTAATTCATTATGTAGCTATATGTACTTGTAGAGTGTTGGCTGTATTCCGATAATTTTCACAACTGCCAGTGAGTCATTTACGTTACTTGGAATCCAATGTCATGGTTACTACTTTATTCTTTTTTTTTGACCGGTAAGGCCATCCCTATATAGGATCTGAACCTGCGGCCTCGGCACTACCAGCGCCGCTCTCTCTCAAGTGAGCCATGGGCCAGCTCTTGAAATAGCCATTTTTAACTTAGACACCATTAACTCAGATATTGCAAAATCACTCTTTACCAAATATTCTTCCATTTAGTTATTTCTCTCACCTTTCTTACTCCTCTTCTTTCTAATTTGTAAACAATCCAGCAGGCAACCATAAAGAGTTTACACTTGGCTGATCAATTGGAAAGAGCAAGCTTGGGTCCCAAGGGAACTAACCCTGTCATGAGTGAGCCACGGGGCCGGCCCTACTACTTTATTCTTATTTGAAAGTAATAAAATACAGGACCTGAAAATTTTGGTTTTGAGAAAAATGTCATTGAGAAAATTAATTATTCAACTAGAGCCATTTAACTCTTTTACCCACGAACTCTTTTAGGTGGTTATTTTTACAATAGCAAACATGCATGTGTGACTATGCAGTTTGCATAGAAGGAGTATCTGCTCTTACAGTCAACAGAAATTCTAAGTGTTATAATATTTTCTTACTACTTCTCTTTGATTTTACAACCTTTGAAATCCTTTAAAGATTACCATCATTTTCCATGAATAGTGTTGAGAATATTTCAAAATCATTTAGTAAACTGCTGCTTTTATACCTTCTATTCAGTGGTGGGAGTTGGGGTATAGCTGAAAGAGTTAATGTAGCTTCGACTGGTGTCCATTTACTACCACAGAGTGGCAAGCCCAGAGAGAATATGGCTAAATGCATGTTTGTGGAGTCAGCTTGTAGCAGCAGGATTTCAAAAAATGACTTAATGCTTTGGTCACGTGCTTAGTTCCCGGGGTTGGGGCTATTAGAGTGAAGACAATATTCACAGTGTCTTACACCTTCTGAGTGTTAGACATTATGTTATCCTTCCAACTGTGAAATGAATTCTGGGCTGTCCTCAAATCCCAGTATGTAACTAAAACTGCTCTAATGTAAAGTAGGTAGCAGAGCAGTAATTACTGCACACACTTAAAAATGTACCAAGCTCATTTACCCTGTGTTTTTAAAGTGATACATAGGGTGGCTAAACTGACACTAATTAGCCTCATGGGTGATGCCACAGGATGGCATGGACAAGGACATGATTATTGCAATCACTGCTTACTCCAAGCCATGCTTTAAAATAGCTTAAAGACTGGGGGTAGTTAGTGTTGTAGTCAAACCCCAAACTTTGGACAGAGATTACAGGAATTTATGGCCAGAATTCAGTCTAGAGCACTTTTGAGCTGTTCCAGGGTACCACCATACTGAATCATTAGAAGATGTTGGCTGAGAAGTGAACCATGTCTCTTCAGACAGCATCTTCCCCTGAATTGGGCTCAGGCAATTATTCCAAATGTGGCAAATTTCCAAGAGAATGGTGACAGTGGTGCTCAGTCTGACATGTGCTGAGAATTCAAGATATATTAGACGTGGCTGTGTTTTACAGGTGTGAACACATGTAGTAATCAAAACTCAATTAGTCCTTGTAATAGGTTCTGTTATTATTTCTTTTTTCATTTCTTTTCTTCTTTTTTTTTTTGGTGGCTTTCTGGTATGGGGATCTGAACCCTTGACTTTTGTGTATTATTATCTCTATTTTACAGGTGAGGAGAATGAGGCACAGAGTAGTAAGTTATCGAGGTCACATAGTGGGGACACTGGAATTCAAACTCATCCAATCTGACAATAGTCTCTTCACTTTCAATCGCCAGGAACTTTGACATATTTGGCCCCTTATTTCTAAAACTTACAACATATTTAGGAAATCTCCAGGCTTTGCTTTGACAAGTAAATAAGACAAAAATAAAATTTTGTGTTGGCATTTAAGATGAATAACATCTTGTGTTATGCATGATTTTAATCTGCCTCAGAAATGTCATTGGGTTAAAAATATATTTTATCAGATCATAGATGTTAGAGATGGAGGTGTCTTTGCAGACACCTGGTGTACAGTCCTGATTCCCTGCAAGCATGAGTTTAAGAAAGTGCTTGAAACTCCTGACGTAGTATTTTTCTTGGTACATTTTCTTGATATTTGCTGTTTTCATCAGATTTTCAAAGGATTCTGTGACCCACCCACAAATATCAAGAATCCAACCTAAATGTCTTTAGATAACTCTTCTTTTCTTTCTTCTCCTCGGTGCCATGCTTGTCTTTTTCTTGAACTTGTCCATTTTCATCTTCACCTCATCTCCCTTCTTATACCCCAAGTCCATCCCCACATAGTACCAGGTTCTCTGCCTTTCTCTCCTTTGCCCACGACCACGAGAGCTGATCGTAAAGGCAATTTGATCATTTTTGAAATGAACTCACCATTTCCTTGGTTTACAAGAGGACCCAAACTTCAACCACAAGAAGGCCTGAAAGAGCTTGGCTGTTTCCAGCTCACTTTCCCTCCAGCTACTCTTCTCTCTGCCAAGTCTCCTTATGGTTTCCTGCCTTCCAGAGCCTGGAACTCAGAAAAGTCGCCCCTTGTCAGATGTTACACAGCAAAGCCTTGTTACAGCCTCATGTCCTTCAATCCATATCAACTTATCTTTTCTCCTAGATACACTATCATTTCAGGAGTATTATCCTCCCCTCCCCTTTCAAGACAGATACAAAAACAAAAATACACTGGGTGAAGAAAACCTGGACTAGTGAACATGCTCTCCTGGTTTCTTAGATTCTTACTTAAAGCTCTAAACTGAATATGCTTAATAGAAAATTAAGTTTCTATAGGCCAGAAATCTTGATTTGTTATTGATTGATTGGTGGATTCATTCATTTGTTCTTATTTCATTTAATGACCTGGCATTATACTATGTACTAATTATATAGCAGTAAGTAAGACAGACCATGCTTTTGCCTCATACAGCTTTAATTCAAAACCAAACTTCTATTAGGCTCCCTGAACCCCAATCTTAAAATCTTGTGTATTTAATGAATTCTTATGTTCCTAAAGTTAGCAAAATATTCCAATTTATTTGGAGCCATTCAAATCTTCATCCCTCTCTTGCTAAGTAGCCTCCAGCAAATGACTTAATATTTTGGTTTCAATGGATGAGCATGTACAATACATATAATAATAATAATGCTGTGCGATTTTAATGACTAGAAAGTGTCCTAAAAACACATAGTGCTGAGAGAGTTCCAGGTAGTAAGGGGATCATTTGAAATCTCATTTCCATCTGGCTGCTTATGCAAACATTTAACTTGCATTTTGTCCTCTTTGTGTGTGTTTCCTTTGTGGTTGCAGGCATCCCTGATGCCATTATCTGCTGTTTGACTTGAAAATTGAACCCGTCTCTTTGAAATATGTTACACAGTTTAAAAAGTGTAAGCAAATTCTGACATTAAAACCAACTTAAGTAGAGACAAACAAATGAATATAGATGGGGGTACTTTGCTGCTTTTCCCCTGGCTCCCTTCCCCAACTGCCCTTTGGCTGGGATGTGCTTGGTTTGACAGAGCCATAATTCAGTGTATGTTCAAAGGCTACAGATTCAGCAGTGAGCACTTAAATGGTACTGTAAGTGATATCTTAACAACTTCTGTTAGGCTTAAAAATGAATCCTTGTAGAGACTAATATATTGTACAATTTTTTAAAAAGATGAATGGAGAAAATGGCCTGACTTTAATAGAGTACTCTTCCTGTAATAGCTGAAATTTGTGATTCCTCAGCATACCCACATAATAGTTTTTGCAGCAGTGGTACTGCAGTTTAAGGAAACTTCTTATCTCTAGACCTCAGTTAATTAGAATTTATGTTTAATTAAAATAAAGAACAATACAATTTCAGTAGGAAAAACACTTTTTAAAACATTTTTTGAAGAGGCATGTGTTCTACATGTTTCTGCTCTTGTGATTTTTCCAATATGTTGAATACAGCTGTAGATAAAATTTGCTGCAACGACAGGGTTTGGGACAAATGCTTACTATGGTTGGCAAAGGAGGGCAAGGGTCCCCAGATAGAAAACAGGCTTTCCATAGTCAAGCAAGGAAAAAAAGCACTATTTGGCAGAGTACCATGGCTCACATCTACTGCTATAACCTTAATTGCATTGGGAAAACTTGAGATGAGACCGTGAAGAATATGCAAGAACTTGGCAGCTGTAGGTCTCTGAGATAAAGGCTGGACTGTTTCTCAGGGTTCTCAAGGATACACTGTAGGACCTGTTCATGCTGGCCATTGTTCTTCGATGGGGGATTGAAATCAGCTTTGGGTAAGTATATATGCATGGAGAGATGCTAATAAAAGATGACTTTTGTTTGCCTTAATCTTCATCTATCTTTTCAAGTTGTTTTTAATTTGTCTCCAAAAACTAAGCTCTTAAGGGAAGCTGAGGCAACAGCTATATTCTGAAATCATGTTTGTGTACAGTTGCAGCCTTGAGATTCCAAGCAAGCCTATGGAATTTTGTTCTAAGTGTATCAGACCTATGTGCTTAGATAAAGGAGCAAACCAATTCTGAGGTTTCTCTGCATTTCTGGGTTGTATAGAGGAAATTCAGAAGCAGTGAGGAAGGAGATAGAGTGGGTGTGCACAGCAGGAGGCTAGACCCAATGAAGAGCACATAGTCTCCCTCTTCCTGGTGTGGAAATGGACAAAAGGTAAGTGACTAGAGCAGGAGGTGGATAAGTAGATGAAGTTAAAATTCTCTGAGCTCCCTCCGTGATGTAAATTAGAAAGACTAAACAAGGATTAGAGAAAATCCAGAGCACACAAAGAAAAGATCTTTGAAATATTAACAAAACAACTGATTTCTGTAAGCAGTGTAATTCAATGACTTCAAATTGGTGTCCTGCCAGTTAGGTGCTAATTGAAAAGAGTTTAAACTCTGGATATTTCTACAATAGGAAAATATATTTTGCCTTCACATTTTTAGTCTCCTCAGACTCACAGGAAACAATTTTTTGTTCAGTTGATTAGTAAACGGCATTTACTGAGCATTCATTGTACACAGAACAACATATCTTTCACTACATTTTGTCTGAGAAACTTAACATGAAAGTTTCTGAAAAGAGACACAGGTTTAAGTTTAGTAACATCACGGACTCATTAGGAAGCCAATTGACTGATTCTGTGGGTCGACTTAGAGGTTGCAAAGATTGTGTCAGAATGAGGCTTCTTTACATTTTTTGTTACCTGGGCTTCCTTTTTTTGAAGCTTAGCGATAAATCATATCCGACTAAAGCAACTGCATTTTAGCATCGGTTTCTTCTCTCCACAGAGACTCAATCTCCACAGGAAGTTTTCTTTCATGTGGAGAAACTGTATCAAATTCAGATCATGCTTATAATCAGACACTGAGATTCAGAGCAGAACTCTTTCTGCAAACAATACCTTTTCTGTCAGGAAATGCATGTGATTTTTCCTGAAAAGATTTAGTTGGTCAGCTCAAATTTGTCCTCTCTGCTTCTGTCAGTCCCCCTCCCTCTCCCCTCCCATACCTAGATTAGAACGCACACTCTCTGGGGAGAGGGCGTTTATTGCTTCTGATGGGTATCTAGCATCACCAGGAGAGCAGAGAAGAGCAGTCACAACAAGAATGATAATGAAGGGTTTTCTAGCATGAAGGGAAGAAAAGAGCCAGTACCATGCAATTTACTTGAATCATGTACGACTCTGGCCATTTGATGTTCAAAAGCCACGGTAGACCTGCCTTTAATCTCTACACATGTAGGTTTAGCTGCAGTTCTTAGCAGAGCATGAGTTCAAAGGGGAGAAATGCAATACCCAGCAACAACACAACAAAACTGAATACATTTTTAGAGAGTTCTAGCAGCCCGGAAGTGCTAAACAGATTGGTTTACATAGAGATGCAGGCGGGGAGCAGCCCATTAGAGAGAGATACAAGATCAGAACTGTAGCATAGGCAGAAACATGCTGTTTCCATGCAACAAATTTATGGTTTGAAACATTGTGAAATGAAACATTACAGAACATTACAGTCACCTTCAGGGATTAAGACGATAAACCTGCTGTAATGTGACAAGCACAGATGCATGCATGTCTTCAGGTCACAGGCATTCTGAACTCCAAATGTAAACATAGGCATCCTGGAGGTGTGGGTGCTCTATGTTTGCTTGTATACTGGTGTAAGGTGCTTCTTTTTTATGCTACCTGGGATTTTGAAATTGAGCTGTGTCTCTACATGAAAGCCATACATATTCTCAACTTCCCCATATCCCTCCTGTACTCCGAATTAACAAATCAGCAAGTTGGAAGAATTGGTTAATTGCAACAGCTGCTGCATTAATAGCTTTTAGGTTAATTTGTTTGGAAACAATTTATGGAGGGATGAGTTGTTGTTCTCCGTAATAAATTTTCAAATATTCAATGACATTGTCAGAACAGCTGTATTAGCTAGTCCTTAGGAATTAAGAAATTACTTCTTTTTAGCTACCTTATTTCAGAATGGTTTCTCTCTAGAATAGTTTTAGGTGATGAAGTTTACCATTTAATAAAAATTAATGCCTTTAGGGAATTGCTTATTCTCCCACAGAGTAAGTTTAACTACATTGCTGTTTGAGCAGTAACATCAATACAAAATTAGGTCAGTATTTTGGGTAGATCCAGAGGTTTTTTTTTTTTTTTTTTTTTTAAATAACTGGAGTCTAGTTTTCAGTAATTTTTTCCATTATTAAGTAATTGTCATGTAAGTTTGAGAATAACTAGTCATGTATAACTGCTGGGTTGGCCCAGGACACGGTAAGTTATATACAGTCACAGCCTATGTGCCTGAAGAACAATTTCTCTCCTCCAGATTAGCCAGTAAAGGCATGAGGCATCCAGGTCCCAGACCCATGGATGGAAGGAAGGAAAAAGCTGCTTTATTTGCAAAACTGCCATTCACATAATTATAAATTTGAAGATTTTACCTGAACAACTTAACTAAAACAAAACAAAACAAAACTCTTTTTCTTCGGTTCTAGGTTTTTAGCTTAAATCAGATTTATTTTGATGGCTGTTTTCAGGATTTTTCTTGTACATGGTCTATCAAGAAAGGTAGCTCTAGCTTATGCAGAAACCCAGACTCTATATCAGAGGATTAGATTTAAAAATACAGTGTGTCAGTTCTTAACCTTGGGATGAAGGGTAAATCAATTCAGCTGTCTCTAAGCCTTAGTTTACTCATGGACCAAAAGGAAACAAGAGCTTGTTTCCTTCAGCATCACTGTGAAAATTAAAAGCACAATATAAATGAAAGGCATTTTTGTTGTATCCTCTGGCGTTTGCTAGCTTACATAAGATGATTTAAAATAAAAGTTGCTACAGCTGTACAAATAATGTTTTATGCTGATTGATCTTATTCCAGTTTAGATTTTAATCCATGCAGTATGAATTTCAGATTAGGGCTTTTATAACTTGTTGCTATTAAATACAAATAAGAGAAAGGCACACAATAAGGAAATCTAAATAATATTCATTTATTCACTTGTCAACTCATTCATTTATTCAACATTTATTATTTTCCTAAAATGTGGAAGATACTTAAAGTATAACGATGAATATGGTAAAGTTTTGCCTTTGTGTAAAGACTGGCATCAAAATGAGTAATTGCAATGTGACAGGTATTACAACGTAGTTTGCAGCAGAGTAGGGTCTAAAAAGAACAAGATGACAACTCTGGCTTGGGATTGAGGCAGTGAGGATGCGGGTGCAAAACAGGACTGAATAAGGGTTCTTCTTCTCTAGGAGCCCATGGTCTTGGTCTCATGGGGAGGAAGGTATACACCTAACTTTAACAAGAAAGGTGCTTTGATAAAGATATGTACATATGTAAAAATATGGACTTTGAGAGCACAGAAGAGCGAATGACTATCTGGGGAAAGCATAAAAGGCTTCACTGTGGGGGAAAAGAAATAGCTCCAAGAACCCTTTATGGAGTCCCCACCCTCTCCCAGGCTTGTGCCAAACACTTCACGTATATTAGCTCATTCCGTTATCAGGGCAGTATTGCCTGCTGGTTAAGTATACCCATTTTGAAAACCCTGCAAACCTGGATTTTTATCCTAGTTTCTCAGAACTTGCTAGTTGCATTACTTAAGGCTTTTCAATTGTAAAGGAGGATAGACATATTACCTCCTTGAAAAGTTGGCATGGGGATTAGTCCGAGTGTATATAAAGCAGTTAATCTAGTGACCGGCACATACATAGTGAACACTCGATATATATTGCATCTACGGTTGTTCTTATGGGAGCAGCAGTGGTGGTAATAGGAGTAACAGCAGTAGAAGGAGCAGTAGTAGTACAAATATAGGAGGTCAGGATCATTGGTTCCTTTTTAAATACAGGGACATCAAGTCTCAGAGAGCTCAGTTAAGGAATTTTCTCAGTGCTAGTGGTGATGGTGCCATGATTAGAACTCTCACTCCAACACCCACACTCTTAAAAACTAGAACTTAGTATCAAGCTGGGTCCTGAAGGAGTGGGCATATGCCAAAAGAAATGAAGATGAGTATTTCATTTCTGATGTATTTGTTCACGTCACTGCAAACCAGATCCAAGATAGGAATTTAAAAATTAACAGTTTGATGAACCTGAGGAGCCTTTGTGGTAACTGGGCAAGTTCTTTCAATTTCTTTTTGCTCTGAGACATGAAGAATTATTTCTAGTTATATACCCAGAACTAGTCTAAGTCAGATATAAAAAGCAGTTTGTATGTATGTATGCATGTATATGTTTTCAACAGCCCTGTTTCTCTTGATAAAGATGTTCTTGGAGTCCACAATGTGATGGTTTTATCTATTCTCTCTTAAATCTGGGGTCCATCATTCTGGGCATGATACCTCTCAGTCTGTTCTGTAGAAAATACAAGGCTATTTTGAAAAGTTTATTGAAAAAACAGAATTAAAAGATAAGACAATCTTTCCATGAACTTTTTGAAGTACACTTGCATGTCATATTGATAAAGGTGCCAATCTCAACTGAGGCTTAACAAATCTCTATTGACAACAGTCCCCTCCTCCCACAGTCTTTCTTGTTCCAACACCTTGGAACCTGGTCTTGCAGAGCAACTGCAGTTCTTGGAGGATAGGGCTGGGCGGGGTGATTTTGTGGGGTGAGCCTGGGCTTTGCACCAATACACTTGTGTTCAAATCCTGGGCAAGTAACTCCCCTTTTCATAACCTCAGTTTCTTCATCTAGAAAAGGAGATAATATGATCTACGTTATTGGGTAGATACAGTAATCAGCAATAAGTGGTAATTATCTTTGCAAATTGTGATACCCAAGAATAGTATTCTTCTCTTCTACATCAGAAGGGATGAGGGAACTGGAGCTTGATACAAAAACTCGCTATTTTGGAGGTACTCTTAGAAGGCTGGCTTGCTGAATTTTTGGCTTCCTATTCCCTTTCTGAAGAGAATAGTAGCCTGTCAATTATCCCCTCACCTAGACACCGTGGCATTTATGGAAGACACAGGGCTGTGACTCTGGTGGCCAACTTTGATCTGCCTTCACTTAAGAGGATCCTGCCAGCTCTTTGCAGGGCTCACCCTCTGTTTTCCACGTCTCTCCCCTGAGGTATAAGCAACCTACCCAATTAATGACACATCCTACCTGGTGCTGAGCATCTCTCTGACCAGATTCCCCAAGCTATGCTCCTGCTCTTTTTTCTTTGACTCACCATTGCTGACAGGGGCCCACTGGAGGTGGGGCTTTGTACTTTGTCCTTGTTGTCGATGTTTGCTCCATATTTTGTTTGCTTTGTCACCACTGTACAGTCTCCACTTTATTCCCTCCATGCCGCAAGGCCAACGCCATGCTGCGGGGTGTACTAAACCTCTCCTGGGAGCCAACATGAGCTGCTGCCATCAGTGCTATGGATGCATATGTTGAGGGAAAAAGAATCTATTTCACTGTGAAACATCTGAAACTTCACAGGAAAATGAAAATGTATCTGTAAAAAAGTGGAAAATGGGTTTCAGGACAGTTATTTTACTTTGAAATGTATTTGCAGGAAAGTAAACCAAAAACAAATGCATGCTAATGGTTGATTTTATCTAAATAATTCAAACTATAATGCAGCAAACACTGATACTATTAGGAATGCTCATCATCATGTTGGGCTGATCTGGTTGATGCAGCATTACCCAGGGGTGCTCAAGAAGACATTGATTGCTTTGGGTGAGGAGAAAATAGTCCCTATTTAGCTACATTGTATAGAGTTCATATTTGTGACTGGCATGTATGAACACACACAATCACTCATGCATAAATGTGCTTGTTGAGTCCTGTATAAGAAAATATTGCTCTAGCTAAGAAGTCCATAGATAAATAAGACACAGTAAATTCCTCTCAAGAATACAGGCTGGCCAGTTAGCTTGGCTGGTTAGAGCACAGTGTTATAAAACCAAAGTCAAGTGTTTGGATTCCTGAACTGACCAGCCACCAAAAAAAAAAAGAATGTTACATGTTACATAGAGTTTATTCTGAGATATTTCATTCTACACAGTGAGTAAAGTTATGTGCCCCCCCCCCCAAAAGTGAGAAATAAAAAGCTACAGGATTTCACAGAGGGGTAGGGTTCAGATCACTTCCATACAAGAGTATCATGTCTAAAACGTAAGGGCTTTATAAAAGGGCGCCATTTATTTGTTCACAGTTCTGCAGGACTCAACAGGGTTGGTTTGTGTCTACTTCAAGTGGTGGTGACTGGGGTTACTTGACTGGGACTGAGACTCTGAGATGTCACATGCCTGGCATCTTAGCTGGGGTGTCTGGGTTGACTGGGTCTTTTTCTCCCACCTGTCAAAACTTCACATCCTCCAGAGCCTCTGTCTTGCCTCATGGCATCTCTCTCTAGCAGAGTGATCAGACTCCTTTATGCAGTTGCTGAATTCAAAGAAGGTGAAAGCTGAAGCTGCAGGCAAAGTAAGGCCTAGGTCCAGACCTGGCAAAGTGTCATTTCTGCCACATTGTATTGGTTAAAGCAAGTCAAGAGTGGGCTGTATTCAAAAGGAGGGAAAACAGCACATGCATACAGCTGTGGAAAGAATTGTTGGTGGCCATCTTTGGAAACAATCTGCCCCATTGGCCTTGATAAAAGATGTAGAATTGGCACAAGTGAAAATGTGAAGAAAGACTATTCCAGGTGGAAGGAATAGGCTAAGCAAGGCTTAGAAGTCAGAAAGTATATGAAAGACAATTGCTGATGTTTTTTGGAGCCCAGACTCTGAAGGTTGATTGCAGTTAGACTCTGGAGACTGGTCTATAGCTAAGGAATCTCTCAATGTTCTCCATGAAAATTCACGCACAGCCTCCTCATGCCCATTCCCGGTGTCTATTTGCTTCTGATCTGACTACACCTAGTCATCACTGAACATGAGAAGTTTAAAAGCAGAAAAAGGAAAAGACAAATTAAAGGCAGAACAATATTTTCTCATTGGTAAAAACAGGATGCAAGCCAGTATCATTCTCCAAATCACCAGAAAAATGGATGATTTATTTATAGGTCTTTAAAGGTGAAGAGTAGCCTGGCCTGTGGAGGAACCCTTTTGTGACACTGGTGTCAGAAAACAGTCCTATAGGCTCACTATACCTGATAAATACTTTTTATAGGGCAAAAGTTTAATAAAATGTATAATAAAATGTGTTATATAGCAGAACACTACTTCACTAAGCAAAACATAAAATGCAGTTAAGAAAAATTTAGAATAATTTTATGAATATCTAGAAATCTTCAGTCAATAACCTAACTTCTGTATGAAAATAATTCATCAACATTCTTGTTCCTGCTGTTTCAACAAAGAAAGGATCAGAGTTGTAGAATCTATAGGTTTGTCGGGATCTTCTTGAGAGCTTATCTGCACTTGAAAAATTTACAACTTTCTTGTTTAGTGTTATGTTTTACAAAGAAGGTTGGGGGAGAAAACTTCTAGAAATAATGATAGAAAGGAAATCATCAAATTGGAAAATGGATGAAGGAAATGAATGGAAGAGTCACAGAAGAGACAAGTCATGTGGCAAACATAATGAACTGACATCTATTCAAGAATAGTAAAAGAAATAAGAATTAAAATAATATACCACTTTTTACATATTGCAATAATTGACAAAAAAATAAAAAAATAATGAAAACAGCTGTAACTGGCAAAGGTGTTAGGAAAAAGTCACCACTGTGGGTGCATATAAATTACTATACATATTTTGGAACGTAATTTGGTGGTGTCTGTTCAAATTTAAAACATGCCTACCCTCTAACCTAGCAATACCATACCTATAGATCTATTCTAAGGAGTGTTAGTACCAGTGTTTCAGACTGTAAGAAAGAGAATATTTATTGCAACATGGTTTTTGGTAGCTAAATATAATAGTGACACAAATGCCCATGGACATAAGAATGGTTGATAAAATTATGGTATATTCATGCCATGGAATGTTATGCTTAGATTAAAAAGAATGAGTCAGAAACACATTAATTGACTTGGAGGAATTTACATGATAATTTTGCAAGAAAAGCAAGCTGCAAAGAAAAGTCCATAGCATGATCCCTTCTGTTATAAAGCAACCCCAAGTATTCCATGTGTGTGGGTGCTTTATGGGAATTGGTGAGCATGGAGAACATTTTGGAAGTTGGAAGTGGTTGGTGTGGAAATTAAAGGGGAATAGAAGAGGCTAAAACATAGCAAAGAATAATAAATGTTAAACAAAAAATGTAGCCTATAAAATTCTGTCTATGATATTACTGTACGTATTTTAAATAAAATATGCACAGTCCTACAAAGTGATGGAACAAAAGATAATATTTGTGTTAAGTTCTCATTATATTAGTGTTGCTTGCAAAAAAATAATTTAAAAATTTAGAATAATACAAATATCTCATGAAGTAGAAAATGTTCAATGTCCCAACTAAAGTAATGAAATGCATCTTTTTATTCTTAACCAACTTTTTGTTAATTGAAAATAATGCATTTACATCATCAAAAACTGAAACAGAATAATAAATGGCATACAATAAAAATGAGTCTCACACCCAGACCTTTAAATTCTGCTAAGAGGCAATCACTACTCCTGGATCATTCAAATACATAGTTTATGTGTGGCCAAGAAGATAGATAGATAGATATCCAAATACATATACATATATATATACACACATATATTCCCTTTGTATATATATGAGAGTATACACTACAGGTTGTTCTGCTTTTTTCATTTAATAATATAATATGGAGATTGCATGATATCAGCTCATATAGACACAATTGCCTTCTTAAACAGAAAGAAGTAAATCTTTATAATTTTTTTTAAGGACTGGGCAAGTTCTTTGTTATGTATTTAACAAAGATCGAGAGAAGCAAGAAATAGATTGACACCTCATATAGACAACTGGAGTGTAAAGAGATGACAATGACCAGGCAAAGATGATAACTAACCAGCTTTTAGCTGTAAAAGCTAAATATATTCAGGACTCCACAGCTGTGTACTGTTGATAAAAAGTTTTTATGTTACTACCATTAGAGAGAATATTTGAAAATTCACAAAACCCTCTATCATAAAGAGAGAGAGAAATGTCACAGAAGCGCAGGCACTTTCCAACGACTCTCCTGGTTCACCTCACGAAGCCCTCCCCTCCTTGGGCTACCTACACTATTCCTTCCTCTCCTTTAACTTTCATAAGTAAATTACATGGGGAGAGTGCACAGAAGAGGACTGAGATACAAAGTCCTTTACCAGCATACACAAAGCTTTCAAGTATTTGATTTTTCTAGAAAAACTGGCTTCTAATAGCTGTCAGATAAAGTTTGCTTTTGATCTCAAAATAATTTTTTCATAGGTTCCAGATTATATAATATTACTTTACTGGCCAAATGTTTAAAACATTTTCTAGACCTGAGACATTACCAAATATGAAACCTACCAAGATAGTTTTAGCTGATTTCTTCCACACAACGGGTCTTGCCCACTGGAAACTTAGAATTAGTAAGAGAAATAAAACACATTAATGAATAATTGTAATGTAATGCAGATGCTGTAGGAGTCATATATGAATAAGTAACTAGGGTTCATAGGAAGAGTCATTTTCTTTCAGAAGCAGGCAAGGTAAGCTTCGTGGAAAAGAATAGATTGGAGATGGGTCTTAAGGTTGTGGTAGTATTTCCACAGATAAAATAAGTTTGGGGGAATGTTGTGCACAGGTCCTCATTGGTAGGCAAGATGTTAGATGCTCGAATCACACGGTTTATTAAACACACAATCTTAAACACACACAATATTTATCCTTAACGTACTTTCACTTTAAACTATATAATCCCTTAAAGGCACACTGCTCACAGCTCCTATTTATTATCCTGTTAGGAACAGGTCAAGGATCCTACGTCTCTGGTGCGAGGTCCTTTCCTGACTCACATCCACTAGGAACTGGATACATCTGTTGGGGTGTAATTGTTGATATTTGAGAATGTGGCTTGAGAGCAGCGTTCACCTGGGTCCCTTCTCAGTGCGGCAGGGACAGTGTTAAAAGGTCCTTACCCTCACAGACTGAAGGTCCTGTGGATTTCAACAAGACTGGCTTCCACCTCTGTGTGAGAGTAGTCCACACCAAGTGTCAATTCCAATCCATTTCCATCCACTGGACCAAGGATCCGAGTGGCTGGCCAGCAACCTGCCACAGCTGACAGATGCAGCAAGTTGAGGCTTTTGCCTCTGTTTCTTTATACTTTGCTTGAAGTCTGGCCTGGGCTGGCTATCTCCTAGTCATGGCCTCACAGATGCTCCCTTCAGACCAGATGGTGATATCTCAAAAAGGCAGAAACTGGCAGGGTGTGTTATTATCTCAAGACGTGAGTGGTGTCCCACTTTGTCTGCCAAATCCATTATGTCACCAGTGATGTAAGTCCCTTGACCAAAGTTCCTCCAAGTTCTCTGGCTAACTAAATCTATTTCTACTATAAAACAAACACAAACTAATAAAAATATCACACAATTTGTACTCCCAACAGGGAAAAACACAACCTACCACACAGATATAAAGATGCAAGCAGAAGTGTGAAGGCAAGGAGTAGACAAAATAATAATGTTAATGATAACAATGATCATTTATTGAGTACTGATGATGTGCCATAAATTAAACTGAGATTTTATATACACTATCTTTAATACTTACTACATTTCACAGGAAGGATATTATTATCCTTGTTTTATAAAAATGTAAAAAATTGAGGCCTGCTTAAGATTTAATAATTTGGGAGAAGTCAAACAACTGCAGTGTAAAAAAATCCGGAATTTGTGTTTACATATGACTGGCTCCAAAGCTTGTAATATTTTCAAGAGGTACATGCTGTACGGGCCAAGTAAAGAAAGTTCCAAGAGCAGGGAGTGGTTAGCTATGATCAGTGCTACTGAGAGCTGGAGTAAGAGGAATGAGACCTGACTTTTGGATACAGCCACAGGGAAACCACTGCAGCTTTGAAAGGAGCAGTTTCAGGGCCGGCTCGTGGCTCACTTGGGAGAGTGTGGTGCTGATAACACGAAGGCCACGGGTTTGGATCCCTATATGGGGATGGCCGGCTAGCTCACTTTGGAGAGCATGGTGCTGACAACACCAGGTCAAGGGTTAGGATCCCCTTACTGGTCATCTTTAAAAAAAAAAAAAAAAAGAAAGGAGCAGTTTCAAAGTTTTGTTGAGTTTTCCTGATTAGAATGGATTCTTAAGAGAATGGGAGGTGAGAAAGTGGAGACACTGATGATAGATAAATGTTTAGAGGAATGTGGCTATATAGGAGAGTTAAAAATAATTTTCCCTCTACCTGTCATTGTCCTTAGTTGAGACCCCTGTAACAAAAGACAGTTTAACAAGAGAAAAACAGACAGAAGTTTATTAGCATGTATATCTCATGTACACATGGGAGATAACCAGGGGGAAAAAAGTATACCTAGAGGAGGTGGCATAGAATTCTAACTTCTACATAGTGTCTTCAACTCAAAGAAAGAAAGAAGGGTGTGGGGGAGAAAAGTGAGGGGACACACATTATCAACCTCTGTAGAACCAGACAAACCTGGCAGCTATCCAAGCACAACAGTTCAAATCCAATGGTAATTATATTAACTACAACTGATGGACTTGCAGTTTTCCTCTGCATAGTTCAAAGAAATGTGGGGAAAGAAGCAAAAGACACTACAAAAACTGGACAACTCTGCATTACATGATTTTCTTCAGAAATAAAAAAGAGATCTCTCCCCCTCGTCCCAATTCTTTTATTTTAGCTACACACTTTTGTAAAAGCAACTTGCAGAAACATGTTCTGAAAACTGACAATTTCAGGCAGGTTCAGGCATCACGTGGGGCACTGAGGCAACCCTCTCTGCACACTGACCTCTGCTTTTCCCTTTGCCAAGTTCTGATCACAGCAGGAGATTTGAACCCATTGTGAAATAGAATTCAGCTTCTAGAACTAGGTACCATATGTCTTCCTTGGTGATAAGGTTGACATTTGCATCCATTGAAAATACAGAAGTCAAGTCATTCTTATGCTAATACTCAGGGGAAGAAACTGCAGCTGACTTAAACCCAAGCTCTGACTTAAACCCATCCATGACAGTAGCCATGGGATGCTGCAGGTTTTCCCATCAGCACATCTTCCACGAGGTATAGTTGTAAGGCAGTCATGCCTTGGGATTTTGAAACAGACACTAGGCAAAGAGGTAAAAGGAAGTTAGAATGTTTGCTTTCTTTTCTTCTTTTGTCTCTGTTGCTTACACTGCTTGCTGAGAGAGATTTCCTCTCTATTCACTTTCTACTTGCTTCTGCTCTATAGGCAGTGAGTTTTTCTATAGCAAATTTTAAAGATCTACTTGTGCTCTGTTTTAACTGGAAAATGTAAATATTACCTTATATCAGCATAGAGTTGAGAAAAATGCATTTGCTGAGGTTTCTCATTGTTCACTACACTCTTTCAGTGATCTTTTATGACCTGCAAGTAATACAAGGGTACTTCAAAAAGTTCATGGAAAATAGAATTGAAAGATCTTATGAATCTTTCCATGAAGTTTTTGAAATACCCTCGTATTTTGTGGAGGGATCTGCTTTAAAAGGGAGTAGAAATAGCCATTTTTATCATCTGACTAATATGACCTTTATAAACTTAAGAAAAATTTTGATAAAATAATGACTATTATCTTATTTTTTAATTGATATTTTACACTTGAAATGTATTCAGGTTATTGCTTTGTTATTTATTTGAATTTGGTCTAACCACCTTATATCACCATCACAATTACTTAATATATGCATCATTCTACAAACAATAGAAACAGTATTCTTTAATTTGGTGGTCAGTTATCCATCTTGGATCTTTGGACAAGTATGTGAAAGAAAGTGAGCCAAGATGCTGGATACCGTTCAAGCTTTATTAAAGAGAAAAATCTGCTGGGCTGTGCTCAAAGTGGCGGCAGCCCGGGGCTGCCCTGAAAATGGGGGACAGCACCTAACATAGGGTGGTGGGAGTTTATATTGGTATTTTGGTAGCAAGAGCTGGGTGATGTAATTCCAGGGTGGGGATTGAGTTAGGTCATGGGAATGGAGAGTTCTGCACATGAAGAAATGCTGAAAGTTTCATTTTCTCTGAAACCATGAGGCTTCTTGTAAAAGAGAACAAGGGAGGGGAGGGGAGGAGATGGACTGCGCCATTTTGTACTTGGGCTTATCTAAAGCGGCTCTGGTTATGTTGAAGATCTATTATTCCTGCCTTTTAAGTATAGGAAAAAGGGGGAAAGGGCAGAGGTCTCATTCTTCTGAAGCTACTTCCTGCTGGAGATGGGTGGAGATATGGAAAAAATAAAAGATTTATGTTGGCAGGCAAAACAATTAGGTGGTGGGGTATTGGTTTCGTGTGGGGAGGCTGTATTCCTCTGGGGAAGGGTCGCTGATTCTGAGGGGCTGATATCCTCCTTGCAGGGACAATTTGGCAACCTTTTGGTTTGTGAAAGCCTGTATACATTCCTGCAAGAAATTAGAGAAACACCAAAAGAGACAGGGACCAAGGAGTAGGATGAGTCCCAGCACAGTTAGGGGTCCTAGAAGGAGCATAAGCCAGGGTATCCAAGGGTTCAGTGAAATGGTTTAAGTTGTTTTGGATCACCCTGGACTCATTTACATAATAACGGCATTCCTCCCCCAAGAAGAGGCAGGTGCCTTCCTTTTCAGCTGTAAGGAAGTAAAGGGCCCGACTGTTCTGTAAAGCGACTGTCGACTGTCGACTGTCAAGAGTGCGGTGACCTATCACTGGAGGGAGGAGATGCTATCTATATTTAGTTCTTCTGAGAGTTTTTGATAGAATTGAGAGGCAGTAACAGGGCCTACTATGCCAGTTCCAGTTGCAGGAAGGATCCCTGCCCCAATTAGAAGGTACAATTAGTGCCCTACAGGAGCAGAGGCACTTCCTGAGAGGGGGAGCTGAAGTTAGTCCCAGTCCCATCCCCATCTCTCCATCTGTCTGGAGGATGATGTCAGGGATGAGCCAAAAGAATATGCAAGAAATTGCGTTAGGGAGGCAGGCAACAGGATAATGTAGTTTTACAAAGGAAATATATTCCAGTTTTAGGGCATGGATGAGGAGGTGGTAGGTGAGTGGTAGGCAGAGTGTGGGCAGGCCCCGCATAACTCTGACAGTCCCCACTGAGATTAGATTAGAGAAAAGTGAAGAGATGTTTGTGGAAACATTGCGGGCTGCATCGACAGGGAGTGGGGTGACCACAAAAAGTTTCTCGTGAAGTGGGAGACAGATGAGTCACTTGGGGACCAGTCTGATTCGCTGAGGACTGCATCATCCCTGTGGACCTGGAACCTCCATTTTTCAGGTAAGGAGCAGCAATGAGATTGGTGGAAAAACACGGGAAGGATGTGAAGGGTTAGGGAGCCAAAAGAATTTAAAGGGACATTGTCACAATGACATTGCTAAGAAGCATCCTACTGATAGGAGGTAAAGAAGTGCCAGGAGAAATCTTCCTAAAATGTTACACTCTTTTGGGGTAGCTGCTGCCAATCCTGTAGCAAGTACTAGAACAGATAGTATAATAGTAGCGCTTGTGTGAAGGACATGAAGTGGGCCTGCGAGAGTGAGAGGATAATCGCCAGAGGAAAGATCATCCTTCTTCTGGGATTGGGGGAAGAGCAAAGGTCCTGGAGATTTTCAGCTTTGTGGGTCCTAAAATGGACAAAGTGTGAGGCGATGTTGGGTTGGGGGTTGAGCAGAGGGAACCTTCCAACTTGGTGTTAACAGATTCTATGAGTAAAGTCTCAGGTGTTAGTTTTATCAAGGGTAAGTGATACCAAGGGAGGCTTTCCTCATACTTCCACTGCTGTGGGGGTGGTGAGAAGTACTGCATAAGGCCCTTCCCAGCATGGTGAGAGTGGCTTTGGGATTCGGGTTTTAATATACACTTGCTGTTTCAGGCTCAGTTTAAAGTCTGAGAGGGTGGTGGGGAAAGGATGAGGTAATAGAAGGTTGGCCTGCTCCCTAAGAAGATCCCTAATGAGTGAAAGAGTAGGGAGATACAGGCCTAAAGGCGAGGAGCTGGAAGGGAGAGGTGTGAGAGTGAAGGGCCTACTGTACATGAGTTTGAGGGGGCTGAGGCCTGTGGGCTTGTGGGGGGCAGCCTGTAGATGAGTGAGTGACTGGTAGGTAGGCCAAAACGAGGTATGATTTCTGAGATGAGAAGATGCGTTACTGCTGTAGCATCCTCTGAAGTGCAGGGAAAAGCCTCAATCCAACCTGAAAAGGTATCTTCTAAGGTTAAAAGATAGAGTCTTCTTTTGTGGGGAGGGTAATATAAGGCTGAAGAAGGCATAGTAGGAGTTTGTAGCCTATATGAACTGAATTATGGAAATCTAAAAGCATTTGCTCAGCTTGTGTAGTAGGGAGGATGTAGTGACTGGAGAGAGTATACCAGTTGTCCTTTCTCTGTACCCCCCAACTGTTGGAGGTATTGTATTTCTTGGAGTGTGTATTGGGAGAAGTGTGTAGGGGCCATGAGAAGGACCTGAGCAGGAGAGAAAGAGTGGGGTCCTGGTGATTGAGCAGCCTGTTTTGTGGTTAGATCTGCCAGTTTGTTTCCCTGGGCTATGGGGTCGTTGGAGGTTTGGTGTCCTCTGCAGTTTATAATCCCAACCTCCTTTGGGAGTTGTGCAGCCTCAATAGCTTGTGTTAGATTTACTATGGCATAACCCACCCAGGGGGCAAGCATGGAGGCAGTGCTCCCATCTGTGAACCGTGTAATGGGATGCAGAGAGATGTGTGGAAAGGGATTAGGAAAGAGGTCTAAAGCCTCCATGCAATTGTGTTCTAATTTTGAATATCAGGGGCTGATTGGGTAATGAAATGAGAGTGTAAGAGGGCCATGCCTGTAGGGCAGTTTGGTTCTATGCATGTGTTTTCATGTAAAGCCTCAGAGAGGTAGGCTAGGAACTCGTTGAGATTTTCAGTGCATCTCTGTGTGATTTCTCTAAGCTTGTCATAATTGACTGACTTGTGAGTAGCCTTTTGGAGGCTGTGAAGTAGGTGTGTGATCATGTTATCCTGGAGATCTTGATCCCCGTGGCCAGCCTGGCAGTTCCAATTTGGGTCTATGAAAGGAACAGCAATGGCTCCCACAGGCTACCTATTATTTTGAGCATGTACCTGAGCCACCATCCAGACCTGCTCCCTGTACAAGGACTCAGACAATTCCTTGTGTCACAGTCACTTCATGGAAGGGTTATAAAAGACTAGAGCTGAGGCAGGGTCATTACCTGATAAAGGGGAAGAAGGGGAGGAGTTGGGCTGAGGATGAGCATCTGGAGGCCAGGTGTGGGGAAGAGAGAGAAATATGGAGGGATGACGGATCAGAAGATTGATCCGAGTCTGGAAGGAGAGGTCAAGCATGCGCTAGGAGAATTTGAGACATAGGACAGTTTTGACAGAGAGAAGAACACGTTCAGAGATAGGAAAAGGCCTGAACAAGGAATCTCTACAGCTTTTGTCACTTTGATGAGTGTCTAAATTGAGTGCCATCTTGTGGCCACTGGGATCCATTGTAACCAGGCATTTGAGTTTTTAATGCCTCCCAGGAGGCCGAGAAATTGGCCAGGAGATGGCCCAGAGGCATAGAGCGCAGAGTACAGTAGAAAATGAGATGTTTAGGTTTAATGTCTCCCTGGAGGGCAAGAAATTGGCCAGGAGACAGCCCAAGGGCACAGAGTGTGGAGGTTTGGATCATGAGGATCCCGTGTAGACTGTGAGAAAGGGCAGTCAGATCTGGTAGAAGAAGTGTGCCAACAAAGAGTATCCTCTCTGCTGTCCACCTTCTTTTCTAGAGAAAAGCCATGACCTGATAATGAAGCATCCTTCAGTAGCTGGGGGGCATGAGAAGAGTTCTCTCGACCAGGCACCTGGGATTCATAGAGACCAAAGTCATAGAGAGCAGTCGGGGAAACCTGTAGAAGTAGGCAGGATAGACCCACTGACTCACCCTGAATTGAGGCCAGTGTTGGATGTATTGGTCTGAAACGGCAAAAGGAGAGAGTCCCAGAGGCGTCCGGTTTCAGCAGGTCTGGGAAGGGCAGCCGAGGGCCAATCACGCCAAGAGAGAGGGGATCATCCACAACGTTGGCCAAAACCCTTCCTGGGTTTCAGCACCATAATGAAAGAAAGTGAGCCGAGATGCCGGGTACCGTTCAAGCTTTATTAAAGAAAGAAATCTGCTGGGCTGTGCTCAAAGTGGCAGGTAGCCCGGGGCTGCCCTGAAAATGGGGGACAGAACCTAACATAAGGCTGTGGGAGCTTATATCGGTATGTTGGTGCCAAGGGCTGGGTGATGTATTTCCAGGGTGAGGGTTAAGTTAGGTCGTGTGAATGGAGAATTCTGCACACGCATAAACATCGAAAGTTTCATTTTCTCCGAAACCATGAGGCTTCTTGAAAAAAGAGAATGGGAAAGGGAAGGGGAGGAGGTGGACTACGCCATTTTGTACTTGGGCTTGTCTAAAATGGCACTGGTTATGTTGCAGATCTATTAGTATGTGGTTTCATAACTTTCACTAGACGACAGGGAGAGTGTTTTAGTCCGTTTTGTGTTGCTATAACAGAAATACCTGAAACTGGGTGATTTATAGAGAAGAGAGGTTTATTTGGCTTATGATTCTGGGACTGTTGCATCTGGCACGGGCCTCAGGTTGTTTCTACTCATGGCAGAAAAGTGGCAGGGAGCCAGCGGGTACAAGCAGATCACAGGGCAAGAGAGGAAGCGAGAGAGAGAGAGGAGGTGCCCGGGTCCTATATACAACAAGCTCTCGTGGGAACTAATAGAGCAAGAACTCAGCATTACTCCCTTCCTCCCCCAGGGAGAGCATTAATCCATTCATGAGGGATCCACCCCATGACTCAATCAATTTCCAATTCTGCCACATTGGGGATCAAATTTCCACATGAGTTTTGGAGGGGACAACACATCTGAACTCCATCAGAGAGGAAGGAAGTTTTAATAAAACTCGAATTCCTCATATTTATATTAATTGGGTGCTTAAATGCCTGAGTCTTTTCTTTTATGCACTGAAACCACAGAGAAAAATTTAGCCTATTATTTTGTTATGTCTTCCCAGTGCAATCAGGATGAAGATATTGCATAGAACAAAAATGCAAGCAGAGTGGGGTGGTGGGAAGAGCAATGGGTGAGTAGTCAAGTGGGCCTGGCTTTTCATTTTGCTCCTGTCACTGATTTTCTGTGTGATCTAAAGCAATTCACAAGGCCTGTCTCATTTTCCTATTCTATAATCAGCAGTAATAAGACTTTACCTAACCACTAAGTTTCTTGTGATTAAATTAAGTGAAGCTTGAGAATGCACTTAGAAAATATGTTATATAAGTATAGTTTCTTACTATTAATTGGAAGTTTATCCATTGCTTAACTTGAATGGTGAGTTAGTGTAAGCATGAAAATATTCATTTATAAGAAGTATTATTCCTCAGAACTGATATTGGACTGTGCCTACTTATGTGCCCATTATTTTAATAACATTCTTATGGATTAAAAAGCACTTATACAGTCTCATTTAATTTTGTGTATATATTGTGCAAAGTGTCTTGGTATGGTAGGTGGTATGGTAGGTACTTGGTAGATGACTGAGTGGATTTTGAACAAATGAATAATTCAATAAATGCAAATATATTCAAGGTATTTGATTCTCAAAAATGAATAAGAAAATTAGACAATAGAGTATTGTAAAATAAGTTTTTGCTACATCATTTAAAATAAGCATTGAGTGATTCACAATAATGATGTAAATTGGAAAGAATAAAACTATTACCAATAAAAATTATTTTGCCACATTATTTAAATTATTTATTAGTATAATTTGTGTTCAAAAAATTATTTCCCCTTGTAAAAGAGATCTGGAAGAAGCAAGTTTAGCCCGCCTTATGAGACTCCCTAAATGTACAGGTGGAGGATGATGGACGATTGTTATAAGTTGAAGGCTCCGAAAATTCCACCTGTTCTAACTGCATTCAGGAGATCAGGAAAGGCATTGGGGCAAATATGTGAGGCAATAAGCATCAACCTGAAATGAAAGGACCTGTCCTAATCAGATCTAAAATTTGAAAATCGAGCCTTCCTCTATGTAATAGAAAATTCAGGAAATACTCTTCTTTCCCTCCCTTCCTTCCTTTCCTTCTTTTTATTTCTTTCATTTAGCCCTTTGACTCCTTTTACTCTCTAAGTTTATAAACAGTTCTCCTTTTCTGATATTCTACAGTCATTGCCCCTTGCTTTCAGATAAGTATTTTCTATGCTTTAGGAGAAAAAAACCCTAGAGACCAGTGATGGTCACCATTTCCTTTAACCATCTTCTTGCATTGATATTATGAAGATTTATCAATGCTTCACAGAATATCGCTTTTCATTCTTTTTGTTTTTTCTTATACTTAGGTCCTTGATTAAGTATAACCAGTATCATCACCCACATAATGCTGAGTCACCCAAATAAACCCTGGATATAAGTAACTATCCCTGTAGCAAAAATTGCTTATCTGTTTTTTTCATAAGTTGACTGGGAAGTTCTAATTATGTACCTAAGAGCATACTCTGCTTATGATGTTTTATTTCAATGACAAAGATAACTGGAGCTTTGAAATTTGAAATATTTGATAGCTAAAAATCATTACAGATAATAGTGTAAAGCTTTAGCATTTTATGAGAAAACATATCAGAACCATATATGCCAGATCTTTTAGCCCCAGTTTCCAGGGTTTTATTCTATTTTTAACATAAATGTAGTGTTTAGATTTTATCTCTGTAACTTATTTTTATGTAACTTGCATTTGAAATAGTGATATAAAATTACCCTTATAAAGAAAATTTACTTATAAAACTTTATCCAATGTCTATGTAATGATACCTCACAATAATTGCATTTAAATTGAAAGTTGTCTAACAATTTTTTTGTAGCTGAAAAATTAAATATAATAATATCTTATTGAAACCTGGTATTATAATATTTTACACAGATTAAATTTTATTTACTTCAATTATTTTA
The DNA here is from genome assembly GCF_027409185.1 of Cynocephalus volans. Taxonomy (NCBI): domain Eukaryota; kingdom Metazoa; phylum Chordata; class Mammalia; order Dermoptera; family Cynocephalidae; genus Cynocephalus; species Cynocephalus volans. Next base: position 67,920,554 of record NC_084464.1, read on the forward strand.
TTCTGGTTGCTCTACACTACACGTGCTTATCTGAATTTTTATCCATTTCTACCTCTGTACATGTAGGAAATAGTTTCCATGTCCATCAATGTATTATAATCTCAAAGTAATGAAATTTTTAATTAGCTTCTCATATTTTAAACCACAGCTTCAATTTTATGCATTGTAAGAGGATATATTTTCTCCAAATATAGATATTTCTGGGGACTTAACTGTTTGCAGTATGCCTGTCTTTTAAACCTATTACTAAAATACAAATCATTTCCCAGCTATTGTGCATTTGTGCACAGCATACAAATCAAGAACATAGATTCCTCAAAGCATATGTAAATAACTCAGTAATATAAAATATGTAATATAACTTTACATGCAAATTGATGTATTATGAGGACTTAAAATTTGAAGAGGTATTAAAATTAATGTATTTGAGTTAATATATGTGTGTGCTGCCAAATACCATGCACTACAAACTATTTTTCTCTGAGACTATTAGGTTTATCCAACTCATTTTTACTTTCTCACCCTGACTCTTATTAATCAAATTTTAAGCTTAATGTAAATAAAAATTCACTGAGAGTTAGAAAAAGTAAGAGTACTAACTTAGATTGTACATCTTTGTGGCTTTGTGCAAATCACTTAAGTTCTTTTAGCATCCTTGGCTGTCCAACCTCATATCACCCTGTCCTAGAAGACCTGTTTTATCCCTCTAATAGCAACTGATCTCTCTTTTCTCTGCATTTTCACAATACAGCATTTGACCATAGAACATATCACATTTTCCTCCTTGTATTTTCATTTTGGTCCATTTTTCTTCACTAGATTGTAAATTGTTAGTGGTTCAGAACTAGGCCTTTTCCTGTAGTGTCCCTCATGGCATTTTAGATTAAATGTTTGATGACAAATTGTTAAGTCTGAAACTCTGAAGGGTCTGGAATGCTACCTTACTTGCAAACTGAAGAGTTAGCATGCCACAAAAACATCAGGCCTGTAGTTCAGAGGAGAGAAATTTTACTCATGGAACATCATGCACCAGTTTCCATGTCCCAAATTCTTGCAAGCAATGCAGTGAGAGCCAGATTTGCACAACAGGAGAGGAACCCTAAAATATGAAACTAGGAGCTTGCATAGGGAGCTGGCAGGTCTGACCATCCTCCTTTGGGAGAAGGAAGAGAAAGTTTGCTCTGGAATGTAAACAAATCCTTTCTACAAAGAGGAGGAGAAGGTTACGACTTCACTACCCTGGGATGTAAACAAGAGGCTCTGAGATGCACACCTCTGCATCTCTCCAGTTTCTATCGTAGGGTTGCTATTCAATCATCCCTTAATCCGAGTGCCAGTACTCTTTGCTCTGGAAGCTCTGGTCATGCAGAAATATAAAAATATTTAAGGAGCATCGTCTCCCAGCATATATAAATAAGGTGACATATAATTTATTGTCCAAGCTAGGATACTTTTGAGAATGAAAAGGGTGCCATTAAAAATTTTGCCAGAATAATATTATGAAAGACAAAGAAAGGCTATGAAGCTGTTTTAGATTTAAAAAAGAAAAGAGAGAAATGTCACCTAAATTCAAGGTGTGATCTGGATTGAATCCTGAATCTGAAAATAAATATAAAAACATTGCAATAAATGACACTATTGGGATGACTGGAAAAATTTTAATATGTGTTATATACTAGTTTATATATATATAATATAGCAAGGCTAAATTTCTTGAATTTGATAATTTTATTGACACAAGAAAATTTTTTTTGTTTTTGGGAAATATACAATGAAGTATTCAAAGTTGAAGTATTCAAAGTATTCAAGACATTACTGTCACACTGTCTATAACTTATTCTCAAATGGTCCAGAAAAAATAATATGTATTTGTATGTGTTCACACACACACACACACACACACACACACACACACACACACACACACACACACACACACAGAGAAAAAATTAACATTACTGAACTGGAGAACTCGGTGAAGGATGTGTGAGTGTTCGATGTACTAATCATGCAGCTTTTCTAAAGATTTAAACTTTTTCAAAATAAAGAAAAAAATTGAAAAGTTTACATTGAGAAAATAGAAGTAATCTGAGGATGTGCCAGCCAAACCAGGAAATAAGATTATCCTGTTTATAAAGCATATGCTATGTGCCAACTACTGCTCTGGGTTCTAAAGACACAAAGGTAAGGCACTACCTTTTATTTTAAGAAGATTGTCACCTAGAAAAAAGAGCAGGTTAACAAATGTGAAATTTCTGGTAGAGAAAATGTGGTATAGAGAAAATATTTTTGTTTCCCTATGCATTTTGTTCATTCCAAACAAATTTTGCTGAAACTTGAGACTTGTACTAAAAGATCAAGCTATGAAAAGAAATTACAATTATGTAGGTAGTGAGAACTCTAGAGAGATTTACCTAACTCCAGAGGTTTGTGTTTACATTTCAAGAGAGAATCAGGCCTGGGATCTTAGAGACATCTCTGGTTTGTAAAGCTAAAGACATTGGGATTATCTGGTGGGTGGTATTTACATATCAAATGTGAGAGTTCGAATCCAGGATCCCTCTTCCTATTACATTTTTCATAGTCACTAGGAGAGAGGGTGGCATATCCATATAAGCAGAAGAAATTTAGTTTTAATTGCTCTCGACAATGATGTAGAATCTATTTGTTATGTATAGGACATTTGATCTGGCTTACATTGCACCATTCCAGGGATAAGAATTGCACCATCACAAATAGAAATCTGTCTCTGATTCAGAAAACCTTGTGTATGCATTCAGGACAAAATTAATGAAGATGAATATTAAAAACCCAGCAGAAATACATTTGAGGGTCTGTGTTCTGTAAACACAGAAGGGAGCAGCTACTGTCCTTCGCAATTTGGTCTGGATCTTGATGACTTACTAGCTCAGCAGAGAACAAGGAAAAAGGGTCCCTATAACTATTTTCAATAAATGTTCACTTGAATTGGAACATGTGACATATTTCACCTTTTAAACTTATGAAGTAATACCTGTTCTCGTCTCTCCTTATCTTGAAAGATTATTTGAAAAGAGTGACTGTATTAGTTCATATCTGTTGCTTATAACAAAATACACAGAACTGGATATTTCATAAAGAGAACAAAATTTATTGCTTATAGTTTCTGAGGCTAGGAAGTCCAAAGTCCAGGGAACACATCTGGTGAAGGCTGAAAGGACGAGTCGACACCAGTTGACGATCCACCGATCCACCGGAGAGAGCTTGTTTATTAGGCAGCACACACACACATAATATAGGGCTTTTAGGGAAGGCTGATTGGCTTAAAATACAATCCCTACTTAGCAAACCACGTGGGGCTTGGGGTGAGCTGACTGGTGTGAGATTCACGCCTGTGGGAAGGAGAGTAGGAAGAGAAGGGCAACCAGCGCCATGATGGGGTGTGGCCGAGAAGGACTTATGTGATCAGGGTGTGATCCCTTGGGGCATTTGGGTTCTTACAAAGGCTTTCCTTGGTGGTGACTTCAGTGATGACAGGGTATCACATTGCAAAATGGTGGAGCAGAGAGAGAGTAGAGAGAGCAACATAGCAGACAGACTCTCTTCCTTTAAAGCCCTCAGAACCATGCCCCTGACCACCATTTTTAATCCATTCATTGTGGCACGGTCCTACAATCTTATCTCTTCAAGGCCCCACCTTTCAATTACCGTAATAGGATTTCCCACCCTCTAAAAAGTCACAGTGAGGGCCAAGTTTCTAATGCATATAAGTTGGTGGACACAATTTAAGCTTCAGAGAGTTTTGGGGGGACATAATTCAATCCACCACAGTGACATAATAGTAGATATTACTTAGCAGACATTTAGGAAGGAAGCAGGTGCAGGAGAGAAAGTACTCATGGCCTTCAGAGCCAGTTTAGACCTGAGTTTGAATCTCAAATGTAGGATCTTGGATCTGTTAATTCAACTCTATCAATTTCAGTATCTTAAAAAATGGAATATTGATGTTTAATTGTGAAGTGCTTAATGTAGTACTTAGAAATAATTGGTGTTAAATGAGTATTTGTTCTCTTTCCTTCCTTTTAATCCTTCTTTTTACCTTTTTGTAAAAGGCCATTATCACGTTATAAGAAGAAAGATTTTAAATAATTGCAGGACATTATTTCTATTATTTACTTGTCTCTGCAAATATTTCATTCTTGAAATGGAGCTTTGTACACATTGATCTTATGTTGGGAACTGAGTACACACTGTGAACATTAAAGAATGATTCTGCTTGAGTGGGTGGCATTAGACTTCTGAGAAATCTTAAAGGAAGCACAGGGCTTGGAAGTGTATTTCATCATTATCTACATTCAGGATTTCAAGTAATCGGAACATATTTGTCACTTTCTAAACTGTTTTTAGGTCAAAACAATGAAATAAATAGAGAAAATGCCATTTTACTTCATTTATTTATAGATTTATAAACATATTTAAATTATTTAGATATTGCAGTTGAACTTTTCTCTTTGAAATTTCTATAGATACACGGTCTGAAAAACAAAAGACATGAAATTCTCAGACTATATGATTTGAAAAGACTTTTTCTTCTTTTTTTTTTTTTTTTGGCAACCAGGATGATCATAACTGTCTTTGCGCAAGTATTGTTTTAAACTGAGACTATCTCAGAGGAGCTGTGAAATTTAGACTTCAGGCATTCTGTTTTCAAAGCTAAGAACTCTTGGGCTTTCAGAGTGAATTTAGTTGAATCATGTTTGGCTTGTATTAATAGGAGCTGAAAGTCATCCATGATCTGCTGATTACATAGGCTGATCTTTTTCCTTCTCCCATCATTATTTATGGTGTGACCTATGGACAGAAAATTCCACTGGACAGAAAAGAGAGTCATGTATATATATTATTGGAAGAATAAAAGGAAGAACACTAAAGGCAATGATATAACTGTTCTAAATAATTTCTTTAGATGAGACCAGTTAAAACAAAAATTTATACTATTGCAAGTATATTCATCATTTTTCTCTATGTTAATTCAGAATTTTCTAATGTAGTAAAACAGCATGATTTTCCATAAATATATTGCATTATCTGGGTTAGCCAGCACCTTCTATTTCAATTTGAAATCATGGGACAACCAAATGGAGCTTTATATGTGATGTTTGAATTGTCTTGAATGCCTAAACTATTTGAAGGAGAGTTCAGTTCACTTTTTAGAGCAGGAGAACAACAGGTTAATTTAACATTACAAATAGCAGTCAATCATCATCAACCTAACTACCCCAAATTATTTTACTTTTGCTCTCTCTTTCCTCCCTGTCTCTCTGTCAGAGACCTCTGTCAATCACAACTTAAAGAAATAATTGAGGGTAGAAAGGCTGCAACATTTTGGATTAATCTTCCCATCAACCCTGGATCTTTTTACTATGATACAGTCAAGAAATCTGTCTCTCCTTCTGTTATATCATTAAAACTTTCAGGCTGGTGGAATTATTCTGTCACATGAATAATTTGACAGATCCTCAAATATCTGAAGCCAAAGGTTTTCCATTCTGAAGTTGGGATGGGGGCATAATGTATCTGCTGGATCCCACACTTAAAACTTCTATGTCTGAATACTCTTTCTTTAATGACTCCTGAATTTATCTTCCTTGACAGTTAGTTAAAAATATTTCCTATTGAAAGATTTTTTTCTGTTTCAGTACATCAGGAAGTTTGCTTCTTTGTGGTCACCAGCATGAGTCTAGTCAATTTTTATTTACATGATATTTATTTTCTGTTCCTTCAATAAAAATTTATTGAGGACTTACTATGTGGTTAGCACAGTCTCTGCCCTCAGGGAACTTACAGACTAGTGAAACATAAAGAAGTAAACACTTGTCGTGCATTAAGTGCTGTGATGGTGGTAAGAGAGCACATAGAATGAACATGTAATTCAGTCTTGAAGACTTTTGGGAGGATTTTTTGGAAGAGATGATGTCTTAGTTGGTATCTGAAGGATGAGACAAGTTAATCCAGGAAGAATTTGGAACAGTTATTTCAAGAAAAGGGAGCAGGATGTGCTCGAGTGCGAAGGAAGAGATGAAAATGAAGGCATGGAGTGTTGGGGAGAGAAGCCTGGGTGGTGGAGGGAGAGGAGTGAAAAAATAAGGAAGCTGGAGAAAGCAGCTGGGTGGTCATGCCAAGGAGTTTTTATTTCATTTAATTTAGAAGTCTTTTCCCTGGTATTAAGTGACTAAACATGTCTTGACTAACTCCTTGAATGTCATAAAAATTAATTAACTTTGCAATATTATTTGGGCTAAGTTGAGCCAGTTAATTAAGAATATGGTTTCCTTAGAGTTTTAACAATGATTATCTTAGTAAGTTATTTTATATTTGTATTACTAATTTATTATTTATATCTGAGCAAATGATAAATTTCAACCCAATATTTACATTGTTAGAAGTTTTTATAATTTAAGGTTCAAATGGTACAATGAATCATCTTTGCTATAATAAAATTAAATTTTTTTAAAAAACTGTTCTGATATAAATAAATGTACCTGGCATTATATACCAAAATATACACAGTGTACGTATGATAAGTAGGTTCTATCATATTGCTTTTCTTCCTAGAAAAAGTGTTTAGCTTGATTTTTTTTAAACTGAAAACATTAGGTAAAACTTTGGAATAGCTAGACAGAACTTTTCGTCACTTAGTCTTGCATGCATATGTACATCCTTAATAAGATCATTCTATAGTAGTTTACATGAGTTTGCATAGGCAATTGGTGTATTATTGCTTGTACACCTCATATATCCCTAATTATAATGACCGTTCTGCCTATTACCAACTATATTAAAGAAGTTTATACAGTGAATTAAATAAGGCTTCTTATTGTGAAATTTATTAGCTGTAGTCTTGGTCCATCCAACTGAAAGAAAAAAACAGTCAGGGGAAAGGAATTAACTAATGCACATAAGCATAGCCATTAATTATGGAACAGGCCTATTCTTTAAAATGTTTTGTCAAAGTGAATGTTTCAAGGGAATTTCCCCAAGTAGAAATGCAATAGTTTGCTTACACCAGTAGTACCACATTTACAGGCCTATTCTGCCTCCTCTTAATTTAGTTTAAGTAAACAGACATTAAAATGTATTCTAGTAGTAGATGAACTAGAACATTTAAAGATAAGCAACACTATATTCTCCAGGTTTGTTTCCCAAGGTGAAATTTGTCTCACATGAGTTCTGTCTGGTGACTCAAATCAATCTGATTTACTTCTACGCAATACTTAGTGTCACTTCCTCCCCTGCTTTCCCGGTCCATATCTGTGTTCTAAATGTTCAGTTCAATTAGCAGACCCTGAACTCCCAGACATCCTCCTGAAATCTTCTCCTGTGGTAGACCCAAACTCTGGGGTGTTTCCCCCTAAGTTTTTACCATAACATTCGCGTGGCTTTATAAAAATCAAAGGACTAATTTCTATGACGTTCCAGGAATTCATATATATTAGTAAGAAATTAGACATTGAAGTAGAAAATCAGCAAAATATAAGAATAACCAATTTGCAGAAAATTTAAAATCTTATTGAAAGAGATTCACTGTAATTTTTAATTAATATATGCAAATTAGGACAACAGTATACTTTTTTCACCAACCAGATTAGCAAACAATCAAAAAGTTTAATAATATCTAATACTGATGAATGTGTATGTAGAAACAATTACTTTTATTAACTGTTGATGAACATATAGAGTGATGCAACGTTGTTTTTGGCAATTTGGCAGTATTACTCAAATTTTTAAAATGCTCACAGTCTTTTACTGAACTATTCTACTTTTAGGAATTAATCCTGAATATAAATTCACACAGTATAATTTGTAACAAAACAAATAAAAAAGAACAAAAATCTCAGAACTAATATAAACTGCACAACATCCATTTAATTGAATACTATGAAGCAATTAGAAAGAAAGAAGTAGATCTGCATATATGTTTTTCTAAAAATATTTATGCCATTATCTGGGGTGGGGGTCAGACAACAAGTTGCAATGTATGTGGCAGAAATTGGGCCAAGATTCCTTAGACTCAGAGAATTGGGCTGGACCTTCTCTAGGGGTGGATATGGACCAAATTAAAGCTAAGGAAACATCATAAGAAGATCATAGGAGGATCTTGGAAAAGTTTCTACCCCTTGACAAAAGGGTGAGACCAGGCTAAGAAAAAGACCTCTATTAGCTCCATACTGTACTCTTCTTCCTGCTTTAATTATTATAGTAGGGAAGTAATAGAGCTAGAAATTAATAATTGGTGCTACATCTCCCTTCTGACAATGAAACTACAGGCTAAAGATAAAAAGCCATGATGTGGAAGATGTCAGAATAGAAAGAATGGGGACTCTGGATCCTCGATGTCATTGCTGAGCTGCTAGATCAGTCCTGGACTGCCTACTTCCAGTTTATTCAGTAAACAATAAACATCCTTGTAACTTACAACACTGTTAGTCATATGAGGGTACTTCAAAAAGTTAGTGGAAAAATAGAATTGAAAGATATTACAAATCTTTCCATGATTTTTTTGAAATATCCTCCTATTCTTCGTTACTTTCAAACAAAACCATTTTTCCTGGATAAAATATAGAGTATGATCACATTTGTGTAAATATATGCGTGTTTGTGCTACTGTTTCTTAATTTGTGACTTTAATGAGGGCTTTTTGAGTTCATTCCATGTAAGAGACTATGTGATATATACTGAATATATGCTGTTAAAAAACAGACATGATTACTGTCCACATGTACATTTTAGTACAGTGGGGGAGAAGGACAATCAGCAAAAAAACAAATTATTGTAAATTAGAGAGACTCTGGGGAATAGAGAAACAGTTATTCTTTAGCTTGTGCTTGGCCAGGTACTTTGTTTTGGCCAATGGGATGTTAGCAAATGTGACATGAGCAGCAGCAGGCTCACTGTTTTGCATGGTTTGATTTGGCTTGGTTTTTACCATCCTGCCGTTCACTGTAAGAAGTTCATGCTTTGGGTAGCTGCTGGTCCTTGATAGAAAAGAGACGCATGGTGAAGACCTGTATTAGTCCGTTTCTGTTGCTTATAACAAAATACCTGAAACTGAGTGATTTACAAAGAAAACAAAATTTATTGCTTACAGTTTTGGAGGCTGTAAAGTCCAAAGTCCAGGGAACACATTTGGTGAAGGCCTTGATGGTGGCAACAGTGACCCAAGGATCTCACATGACAGAAGATGGCAGAGCAGAGGGAGACTAACCTCTTATGTGCTCTTCTTTTTAAAGCCCTCAGAACCACACCCCTGACCACCACTATTAATCCATTCACTATGGCATGGTCCTACAATCTAATCACCTCTTCAAGGCCCCACCTTTCAATTACCATAACAGGATTTTCCACCCTCAACAGTTACAGTGGGGAGTAAGCCTCAGGTTGAGGGAGGGAACATCCAATCTACGGCAAGACCTAAATCCATTCTAGGGCCTGGAGTCCAAAGCCTAAAGTCCAGCCTTGTCCAGTTGAAGCCAGTCTACAGAACTGTGAGTGAGAAATAAATACTTGCTGTTTAAGTCACTGAGTTTTAGAGCTGGTTTGTTACAGAGCATCATTGAGACAATAGCTGACTCAACAAGAGCAATGCTCATATGTGTTCCTCAATGACTCCACCTCTTTCTAACACTCAGTAAGTGTAAGTCTCCTGAAAGTCCCATCCTTTGCACTTAACTTTTCTTCTTCTAGGCTTGTGTTTCTTTTGTATTATTTCTATGCAGACAACTTCTAATTCTATATCTCAATTATAACTCTCTTAACTTATAAACAATCTATAATACTTGACAACAAAATTGGTACTTATAGTAGAATTTTATATAACTCACCCTCAGAAATAATGGGGACCTGACTATAGTGCCATGTTGGGGTGGGGTGAGTGGGGATCTTCCTTTACCAAGAAGGAAAGTCAGCAGTCCATGGTTGGTAGTAGGCAAAGTGTCAATAAAATGAACTGTGCCCCCAAAAGGTGAAGCTGTGAGGGGCTTAGAGGCCAGAGCAACAGAGCAATTCCCACACAATAAAGAATTCAAGGAAAGTACAATTGGATGCATATCTCAGAGGTGCATGTCTATTAAAGATGATGATGTCTATTAAAGAAATATGGTGTCTATTAAAGAATGTACAAATTCAGTTCCTAGTTTCTGGGAAGGAAGCAGACCATCAAATGATTCTGGTAAAGGGTGTATTTCCTCCTGCAGCCAGTACTCTGAGCTTTTTGAACAATATATGTTCGTGTGTGTGTGTGTGTGTGTGTGTTTGCACATGCTGAATTGAAATTTCTGCTCATTTCTAAACCATTTAATTTTTTGCCTCTGTGGGGAAACGTCTTAATTGTCAAAAATGAGATGAAGATATTTAGGAGGAGTAGAAGATTCTGAACCTCCAGTTCACTCAAAAGCACTTCTCTCTCTGTACCTTCCCCAAACATCTGCCCCACATCTGGCCTTAGAGGGATGTGAAAAATCAGAGTGGAAGAATAATAAAAAAAACTAGGTTTGCTTTTTTCACTGTTTATATACATAAGATGATCATATAAAAAAAGGCTGTAGTAGAAAACTGCACATAGTACTATGATATATAGCTGTTTCCCAAATATGCTTTATCATTAGAATCATACATACTTCTGGTCCCAGCACAAACTTACTGAATCAGATTCTCTAAAACAGGGGAATTAAATGTTTAAAAGGTGTCGCAGGTGAATCCTATGATCAGGTCAGTTCGAAAAATGCTGTTTTAATAGGTTTTATTCCATAGCAGTGGTTCTCAACATGTGATTCTTGGGCCAGAAGCATGGCATCTTCTGGGAACTTGTTAGAAATGCAAAATCTCAAGCTCTTTCCAGACCTACTGCAATAGAAATTCTGGGAGTGAGTGAGGCTCAGCAATCTGTGTCAGTATCAGCCCTCCAGATGATTCTGTTAAAGCTAACATTTGTGAAGTACTGTCTACAGCTTTCAGAATGGTGACAGATAACACCTGGGTGTGCCTACAACAAATCTGAGGTAAAAAGGGTCAATACCTGGACATGTTAGACTTTAAGACAGATAACACATTTTAAAAATGGACCTTGACATTGCCTCTGTAAATAATATATGAATCTACAACTCTTGGATCTTCTCCTACTGGAAAGACAATGCCGTTCAATCAACCAACTGAATGGTTACTATGTGCTTAACACTGATTAAACAACTTTAGTATATTGCTGTAATCATTGAGCCCCATTTACTGGTGAGCATTTCATGGAGGAGTTAGCATTTTAGTGGGACTGTCGGGCTAGGGCTCACAGACCCTTCACACCCATTGCCGGGCTGGGTCGCAGACCCTTCAAACCTGTTGTGCAGACTGGGTCACAGACCCTTCATATGCCATGCAGACTGGGTCACAGACCCCTCATATGCAGGTTATGAGATAGGTAATCAGAGAAAGATCCTGGGAGCTGTTGGCAAGGTTGACATACTTTATTCAGACATGGGCTCAGCCCCCCACCTCCTCAGCAGCAGCAGCCAGCAGCAGCCTCCTCAGCAGCATACAGCAGCCTTCAGCAGATACAGCAGCAGCAAAGGCCCCCTGGTGGCCTCCTGGGGGTGTCCCTGGAGCACCGTGTATCAGAACTATTTGTCCTTTATACTTAAGTCAGATAACCCAGGGACACCTGGGTGCAAGTCACATAAACAAGGAACACCTGGGCACACATGCACAATTACATCAGACGATAGCCCAGGAACACCTGGGCACAGTTAACATATTTACATCAAACAGGCTAGGTCATGTCAGAAAGATTCCAAACAGCTGAGGCAGCCTGATCATTTTTCATTTTCCTTACAGGGACCTTGGAATGTAACTAGTGTTTCAACAGGTAAAAGTTAGGAAAAGAAAATTCTAAGTAGCAGAAGGAGCATTAGCAAAAGCAAGAACAAAGAAAAATAAGTTGTATTTGGACAACAGTGAGTGAAGTAGAGCAGTGAGTCTCAAAGTTTATCTGCATCAGAAACACCTGGGGGGCTTGTTTAAACACTGGGATCCACCCCCAGAGTTTCTGATTCAGTACATCTGGGGTGGGATCCAAGAATTTGAATTTCTAGTACGTTCTCAGGTTGTGCTAATCCTGCTGGTCTGGGGACAACACTTTAAATGTGTGTAATGGAGGCTGATGGTAAACAAATATCTAGAAATATCTATTAGTAATGAGGTCAGATTATAGAGGACATGACTTCATCCCCCAAAGTAGTGACTTCTCTTGTGCATATATTTATTTATTTATTTTGGGTTTCATTTAAATAAGGACCAATGACATGACGAGGCTCATTCTGGACTACTCTGATGTAATATGCTGGGTTGGGTCAAGAAAGGAAAGACTAAGGCATGTTCTGATATTACTTAACTCCAATGTCCTGTTACCACCTCCACCCTTCAGCTCTTTATCAGGTACCCTTATCAGATAACATATCAAATCCTTTCTATTTTGAACACTATCCAACTAATCAGGCCTAAGTGTGAGTGACTGATAATTGTTTAACACTCCTTAATTATTTGTATTTTAAAGGTGGTACATATTAATTCCAATGGACTAATCCCTGACTGTAGCTATATTCTGGAACTCCAGCTACTATTCCAATGTTAAAAGAAAAATGTCAAGTAGTGTGCATGTGAGGAAAAGGAAGCATGAGGGGTCTCCAAAAAGTTTATGGAAGGATTTGCATTATAATTAATTCAATTTTTCCATGAACTTTTTGAAGTATCCACACATACATTTTTGGGTGGAAGGGCTTCCTTATAGGTTGCAATCAAGGGCAGTTCTCCCCAGCTGTTTCTGCTTGTAGGATATTACCTGCTTCCCTTTTTCAACTCACAGACCTCAAATAGCACCACATTTCTTTGTGGTACGTTAGTCCCAGACTGCAGTTATATTATGACCCATTACTGACCAATCAGCTGTGCCAACTATGCATAGTGAGTTTGTTCTAGTTAGGATTTGTACTTTCACAATCTATTTAGTTGGAGTATTTAGATTTCCATAGATGGGAAAGCTTAAGAATATGGCATAACAATTTTTATGTGTTTTTACTTATAGTTTTGATCTTTCATTCTTATTTTAAATGCTGTATGCAAATTCTTCTTTTATTGTAAGTTTTATGAAATCTTTTTTTTAGTTTGTGGGGATATAAATAAATAAAATATGGGAATATCGACATAATAGTGTTGTCTTTTATTTGCTCCAGTTCCAGTTATCACTTCAATTCCACGTTATAGAAACATGTATAAAAGAAAAAGAAATTCACTTATGTGAGAGAATGTTATTTTCTCAGCTAATGATTCAATAAATAAAAATCTCCCAACAGAATAACCTGGCAGAGGTATTATTTGGCTCTCTAATGAACAGCTTCCCCTTGTCTGCAGCCACATTCCTCTTGCTGTTGCCATTTCAAGGAAACCAGAGAATATATGAGTAGACAAAAGGGGGCCATAAATAGAGGGATGCTGGAGCTTCATCCAAGAAAAAATATTGTAGTAGACTTTAACAATCACCAGTTGGAAGGGTACCATACGTTGACAAGGAAATACACAAAGTTACCAAGAATATTAACAGCTATATGAATATTGGTAGCTGATTGTTTGAAAGACAGAAATACTAGGATAAGGTAGAAATGTGAGGCAAAATGAGTGATCCAGAAATTAAAATATATATACATTTGAAAAATGTAGTTAGGAATGCAAGAAGTGGGCAATTTAGCTATATTGCCCAAATGTATTGAGACTGATAAATGTAAGATCACCCTTCTTGGCTTGTGGTAATAAATACCAGGATCACGAAACTTCATGTTTTCTCTTTCCAACAAAGTCAGTTGAAAACTACTCAGAAATAAAAGCATACACATGTGTAAAACACACCCAATATAGTATTTTACATTACGGAGAAACAACAATGAAATAAATAGGATCCATTTTCTGAGTGGTCACATATTTTAAAATGAATCGAAATGTTGCTAATCATGGATGTTTTTATTTCACTATCTCAGAAGAGTGATGCATGAGCTTGCCAGCAACACCACCAGGCTGATTATGGCAGTGATAAATTAGACTTGATTGAGATCTGAGTGTTTCAAATGATGTTTTACAAACACCATTTTTCCTGAAATAAATTGCCATTGGTGATACTTCTCTTGTGTCCTTTCATCTCTCAGTGTGGAGCAAATATAAAAAAGCAAAGCACAACTAATAGTTGGGGCAAGGTCAATGTTTAAATCAGGGTGTAAATCTCAGGGGATTTCATATTCAATATCATTTTTTGCCGTTGACATCAGGGGAAAGGTTAAAATATCTACTTTGAGCTTATAGGGATGTGTTGCTCTTTTGTTTATACTGAAAACTGAGAATAGTAGCATTGTCCCAGCAGACTAATGAAAAAATATTTTAAAAATATACCATTGAAATTGTTATAGAATATTCAAATACAGCAATGTGCGTTTCTATCTTTTCCTCTAAATGGTGGGCATATTAATAATATACATAGTGTCTTTTAAATATTTTTTATACCTGCCATGGTAGTAGTTACTTAGTGAATGTCTGACGATATTGAAAACATAATGAAAAGAAGAAAATAATAATGCATATTTAGTGCCTTGGGTTGAATGTTTCCCCAAAACTTAATTCCCGCTGTAACTGTTGGGGGTGGGAAATTCTATTATGGTAATAGAAAGGTGGGGCCTTGGGAGGTGATTATATGGTAGGACCATGCCATAGAGAATGGATTAATAACATGGTCAGGGGCATGGTTCTGAGGGCTTTGAAAAGAGAGAGAATGAAGAGGTTGGTCTCTCAGGTTAGTCTCTCTCTGATCTGCCATTTTTGCAATGTGATACAATGACATCACTGAAGTGGCCACCAGAGAAATCCTTCACTAGATGTATTCCTTGGACTTTGGACTTCTAGCCTCTGAAATAGTAAGCAATAAATTTCATTTTCTTACAAATTATCCAGTTCCAGGTATTTTGTTTTAAGGAACAGAAACAGTAGTTTCAGAAGAAAATAATGTAGTTTCAGAGATTATTAGGACTAAAAGGAAACTTGGAGATCTTCTGGGATGCTACAGCATAAAAGCATGGGGTTTGTATCATGGCAGTCTAAGTTTGCAATGTGGGCTCCATCACTTATTGGCCACATGACTTTGGATTCCATCTAAGTTTCCTTAGTTATAAAATGAAATTCTTCAAATCTACTGTCTTAGTGGTAACGAGTGAGTCCTGTGGGATTCTCCTGCACCAGAGGAATTCCTGACCCATGTGGATTTGAGTGTTCGCCACTATAGGAACACCTATCACACTCACTAGACAGAACTTAAAGGAAAGGCTTTTTATTTTGGGAGAAAGAGAATAAAGTCCTAACTGCTTCCCTGATTGACTGAGGTCTGGGGTTTATACAGGTAAATGTATCAGGGAGACAGGATGTCTTCAATTGTGATGGACAGCTGCTTCCTGCTTTGAGAGATGTAGAGGTATTGGGATGGATCAGGCGAGATAGGACGTGAGACAGGTTGTAGGATGTCTTCAAGTGCCATGGACAGTTGCTCCCTGCTTTGAGAGATGTATCAGCAAGATAGGATGTCTGTTTTTTGATATAATCTTAGTTAATCATTAAGGGCTATCTGTAAAGGGAAAACAGTTAGTTCTATGGTGTCCACACAAGAGTTTTCTACATTTACATCAGCATGGGTTCACCCAAAAGGAGAGTGTGAGTAAAAAAGTTGGCAACAGCAAGCTTATCTGGAACATAATCCCAGGATGCAGGAGTAGAAAAGGAGGGAAAATGAGATTGAGAAGGAGGCAAAGGCAACAGCATAAGGGTTTTTTACTGAGTTTGCTGCTCTAAGTAACAGGGTCTTAATCTCATCAGGACTTCCAAGAAGAATTCAGAATGCCTCCTAGAAATGTTGCTCCAAAGGACTGGAAGCTGTGACATATGTTCTCTACTGATTGAGAGGGGCATGAATTTCCTTATCCTTTTAGGCTGACTTTGAAAATGATCCCAGTTGGTTCTGAAGCTGTGGAGACAGAATGGTGGAAACACATGGAAAATCTCTTAGTGCATATGAAACCGTACACCAGAGCTGCAACAGAACTCAGAGATAGGTCGAAGGGATACAGGGCATCAAAAGTATTAAAGTTGCTTGAAATGTTTACTATGATTATGTAATTAAGGTACACGATACTTTGTAGGCACTTAGAAAGTGTTTCCTTTTCCTTAATTTTATTTTATTTATTTTATTTATTTATTTATTTATTTATTTTTTCAAATTTTTTTTTTTTTTTTTTTTTAAATTTTATTTTGTCGATATACATTGTAGCTGATTATTGCTTCCCATCACCAAAACCTCCCTCCCTTCTCCCTCCCCCCCTCCCCCCCGACAATGTCCTTTCTGTTTGCTTGTTGTATCAACTTCAAATAATTGTGGTTGTTATATCTTCTTCCCCCCCCCCGGTTTGTGTGTGTGTGTGTGAATTTATATATTAATTTTTAGCTCCCTCCAATAAGTGAGAACATGTGGTATTTCTCTTTCTGTGCCTGACTTGTTTCACTTAATATAATTCTCTCAAGGTCCATCCATGTTGTTGCAAATGGCAGTATTTCATTCGTTTTTATAGCTGAGTAGTATTCCATTGTGTAGATGTACCACATTTTCCGTATCCACTCATCTGATGATGGGCATTTGGGCTGGTTCCAACTCTTGGCTATTGTAAAGAGTGCTGCGATGAACATTGGGGAACAGGTATACCTTCGACTTGATGATTTCCATTCCTCTGGGTATATTCCCAACAGTGGGATGGCTGGGTCGTATGGTAGATCTATTTGCAATTGTTTAAGGAACCTCCATACCATTTTCCATAGAGGCTGCACCATTTTGCAGTCCCACCAACAATGTATGAGAGTTCCTTTTTCTCCGCAGCCTCGCCAGCATTTATCGTTCAGAGTCTTTTGGATTTTAGCCATCCTAACTGGGGTTAGATGGTATCTCAATGTGGTTTTGATTTGCATTTCCCGGATGCTGAGTGATGTTGAGCATTTTTTCATATGTCTGTTGGTCATTTGGATATCTTCCTTAGAGAAATGCCTACTTAGCTCTTTTGCCCATTTTTTAATTGGGTTGCTTGTTTTCTTCTTGTAAAGTTGTTTGAGTTCCTTATATATTCTGGATATTAATCCTTTGTCAGATGTATATTTTGCAAATATTTTCTCCCACTCTGTTGGTTGTCTTTTAACTCTTTTAATTGTTTCTTTTGCTGTGCAGAAGCTTTTTAGTTTGATATAATCCCATTTGTTTATTTTTCCTTTGGTTGCCCGTGCTTTTGGGGTCGTATTCATGAAGTCTGTGCCCAGTCCTATTTCCTGAAGTGTTTCTCCTATGTTTTCTTTAAGAAGTTTTATTGTCTCAGGGTGTATATTTAAATCCTTAATCCATTTTGAGTTGATTTTAGTATACGGTGAGAGGTATGGATCTAGTTTCATTCTCCTGCATATCGATATCCAGTTATCCCAGCACCACTTGCTGAAGAGGCAGTCCCTTCGCCACTGAATAGGCTTGGTGCCTTTGTCAAAGATCAGATGGCAGTAAGTGTGAGGGTTGATTTCTGGATTCTCTATTCTATTCCATTGGTCAGTGTGTCTGTTTTTATGCCAGTACCATACTGTTTTGGTTATTATAGCTTTGTAGTATAGCTTAAAGTCAGGTAGTGTTATGCCTCCAGCTTTATTTTTTTTGCTGAGCATTGCTTTGGCTATTCGTGGTCTTTTATTGTTCCATATAAATGTCTGAATAGTTTTTTCCATTTCTGAGAAAAATGTCTTTGGAATTTTGATGGGGATTGCATTGAATTTGTATATCACTTTGGGTAGTATGGACATTTTCACTATGTTGATTCTTCCAATCCAAGAGCATGGAATATCTTTCCATCTTCTTGTATCCTCTCTAATTTCTCTCAGCAGTGGTTTGTAGTTCTCATTATAGAGATTTTTCACCTCCTTGGTTAACTCAATTCCTAAGTATTTTATTTTTTTGGTGGCTATTGTAAATGGGCAGGCTTTCTTGATTTCTCGTTCTGCATGTTCACTATTGGAGAAAAGAAATGCTACTGATTTTTGTGTGTTGATTTTGTATCCTGCTACTGTGCTGAAATCATTTATCAATTCCAACAGTTTTTTTGTAGAGGTTTTAGGCTGTCCGATATATAGGATCATGTCATCTGCAAACAGGGACAGTTTGACTTCATCTTTTCCAATCTGGATGCCCTTTATTTCCTTCTCTTCTCTGATTGCTCTGGCTAGTACTTCCAACACTATGTTGAATAGAAGTGGTGAGAGTGGGCATCCTTGTCTAGTGCCTGTTCTTAAAGGAAAAGCTTTCAGCTTTTCCCCATTCAGGATGATATTGGCAGTGGGTTTGTCATATATGGCTTTAATTATGTTGAGATACTTTCCCTCTATACCTAACTTATAGAGGGTCTTTGTCATGAATGAGTGCTGAACTTTATCAAATGCTTTTTCAGCATCTATAGAGATGATCATATGGTCCTTGTGTTTGAGTTTATTAATATGGTGTATCACATTTATTGATTTGCGTATGTTGAACCAACCTTGCATCCCTGGGATGAATCCCACTTGATCATGATGAATAATTTTTCGTATGTGTTGCTGTATTCTGTTTGCTAGTATTTTAGTGAGGATTTTTGCATCTATATTCATCAAGGATATCGGCCTGTAGTTTTCTTTTTTGGTTATATCTTTACCTGGTTTTGGTATCAGGATGATGTTTGCTTCATAGAATGAGTTTGGGAGATTTGCGTCCGTTTCAATCTTTTGGAATAGTTTGTAAAGAATCGGTGTCAATTCCTCTTTGAATGTTTGGTAAAATTCTGCTGTGAATCCACCTGGTCCTGGGCTTTTCTTTGTTGGGAGCCTTCTGATAACAGCTTCAATCTCCTTTATTGTTATTGGTCTGTTCAAATTTTCTACGTCTTCACGGTTCAGTTTTGGGAGCTTGTGTGTGTCCAGAAATTTATCCATTTCCTCCAGATTTTCAAATTTGTTGGCGTATAGTTGTTTATAGTAGTCTCGAATGATTCCTTGTATTTCAGATGAATCAGTTGTAATATCGCCTTTTTCATTTCTAATTTTTGTTATTTGAGTCTTCTCTCTTCTTTTTTTTGTTAGCCATGCTAATGGTTTGTCAATTTTATTTATCTTTTCAAAAAACCAACTTTTTGATTCGTTGATCTTTTGAATTGTTTTTTGGTTTTCAATTTCATTCAGTTCTGCTCTGATCTTAATGATTTCTTTCCGTCTGCTAACTTTAGGATTGGATTGTTCTTGTTTTTCTAGTTCTTTAAGGTGAAGTGTTAGGTTGTTCACTTGCCATCTTTCCATTCTTCTGAAGTGAGCATTTAATGCAATAAATTTTCCCCTCAATACTGCTTTTGCAGTATCCCACAGGTTTTGGTATGATGTATCATTGTTTTCATTAGTTTCAATAAACTTTTTGATTTCCTGCTTGATTTCTTCTTGGACCCATATGTCATTAAGTAGAATGCTGTTTAATTTCCATGTGTTTGTATAGTTTCCAAAGTTTTGTTTGTTATTAATTTCTAGTTTTAATCCATTGTGGTCTGAGAAGATACATGGGATAATTCCAATTTTTTTGAATTTATTGAGACTTGATTTGTGACCTAATATGTGATCTATCCTGGAGAATGATCCATGTGCTGATGAGAAGAATGAATATTCTGAGGTTGTTGGGTGGAATGTTCTGTAGATATCTGCCAATTCCAATTGGTCTAGAGTCTTGTTTAGATCTTGTGTTTCTCTACTGATTCTTTGCCTAGATGATCTGTCTAATATTGACGGTGGAGTGTTCAGGTCCCCTGCTATTATGGTATTAGTGTCTATTTCCTTCTTTAGGTCTAATAGAGTTTGTTTTATAAATCTGGCTGCTCCAACATTGGGTGCGTACATATTTATGATTGTTATGTCTTCTTGATGGATCAGTCCTTTTATCATTAAGTAGTGTCCCTCATTGTCTCTTTTTATGGTTTTTAGTTTAAAGTCTATTTTGTCAGATATAAGAATAGCCACTCCAGCTCGTTTTTCTTTTCTGTTTGCATGGTAAATCTTTTTCCATCCTTTCACTCTTAGTCTGTGTGAATCTTTATGGGTGAGGTGGGTCTCTTGTAG
This sequence comes from Cynocephalus volans, assembly GCF_027409185.1. Lineage (NCBI taxonomy): Eukaryota > Metazoa > Chordata > Mammalia > Dermoptera > Cynocephalidae > Cynocephalus > Cynocephalus volans. The sequence continues at coordinate 67,940,807 of NC_084464.1, forward strand.
GCAGCATATAGTTGGGTCCTGCTTTTTGATCCAGTCAGCCAGTCTGTGTCTTTTAATTGGGGAATTTAAGCCTTTTACATTAAGAGTTGTTATTGAAAGGTGTTGATTTATTCCTAGCATTTTATTGGTTGTTTGGTTGTCTTAGGTGTCTTTTGTTCCTTGCTTTCTGATTTACTGTTTGGTTTCTTTGTTTGTTGGTTCCTTAGGTTGTAGATAGTGTTTTTGTTAGCTTGTTTTCTCTTCATGAATGCCATTTTTATTGTACTAGCGGGTTTAGATTTTTCTTAGGTTTTTATGGCAGTGGTAGTTATTTTTCAGGAACCAAACCCAGTACTCCCTTGAGGATTTCTTGTAAGGGTGGTCTTGTGGTAGTGAACTCCCGCAGTTTTTGTTTGTCTGAGAAATATACTATTTGCCCCTCATTTCGGAAGGATAGCCTTGCAGGGTAGAGTATTCTTGGCTGGCAATCTTTGTCTTTTAGTATTTTGAAAATATCATCCCATTCCTTTCTAGCTTTTAGGGTTTGTGATGAAAAGTCTGATGTTAGCCTGATTGGGGTTCCCTTATAGGTGATTTGACGCTTCTCTCTTGCAGCTTTTAAGATTCTCTCTTTGTCTCTGAGTTTTGCCAATTTGACTATGACATGTCTTGGAGAAGGCCTTTTTGGGTTGAATACATTTGGAGATCGTTGAGCTTCCTGGATCTGAAGATCTGTGATTTTTCCTATACCTGGGAAGTTTTCTGCCACTATTTTGTTGAATATGTTTTCAATGGAATCTCCATTTTCCTCCCCTTCTGGAATACCCATGACTCGGATATTTGAGCGCTTGAGGTTGTCTGATATCTCTCTCAGATTTTCTTCCATGTCCTTGATTCTTTTTTCTTTCTTTTTGTCTGCTTGTGTTATTTCAAACAGCCCATCTTCAAGTTCAGAGGTTCTCTCTTCAACTTCGACAAGCCTGCTGGTTAAACTCTCCGTTGTGTTTTTTATTTCGCTGAATAACTTCTTCAGTTCAGCAAGTTCTGCTACATTTTTTTTCAGGACATTGATTTCCTTGTATATTTCCTCTTTCAGATCCTGTATACTTTTCCTCATTTCATCATGATGTCTAGCTGAGTTTTCTTGTATCTCATTCAGTTTCCTTAGAATTATCACTCGAAATTCCTTGTCAGTTATTTCAAGGGCTTCTTGTTCTATAGGATCTAGAGTATGAGATTTATTAACTTTTGGTGGTGTACTTTCTTGATTTTTTGTATTTCTGGTGTCTTTTTTTTGGTGTTTATTCATTGTGGCAGGGGGTTTCACAGTCCACCGGTTTGAGACTAATGACTAACTAGGATGTTGCTGTGGTTGCCAATTTGGTATGGCTCCCGCCGTGACTGCTCAGTTGGCCTCTAGTGTCTTGTGTGTGTGGTTGCCTCGGGTCTTGGGCTTCTCCGGGGATCCACCTTTCTGGTCAGCTTGTACTCTGCTGGGCTGGTGGATCACGCACCATAGGGTGTGTGATCTCTGTTGAGCTTTCACTTTCTGTACAGGACTTCTCCCCGTTCCGTGTGCTCTGGCCCAGGCTGTTAGATCCTGCAGTGGCGACCCCACCGGGTGTGTGGTTTCTGTCGAGTCTCCACCTCCCTGGCCGCACGTCTCCCCCTTCTGTGCACACTGTGCTGGGCTGGGGTGTGTCTTCTGCACCCCTCGTCTATCAGCTGGGCCTTCAAGACCCTGCTCAGCACCGCCTCGCCCAGGAAGTCTACCAGGTTTCTGCTAGGCACAGACGACTGGTCTCTCTGGGTGCCTTTGTAGCACTGTGTAGATCTTTCTCGGGTCTTGTTCACCTTTGTATCCCCCCGGTATAAACCGAGTCTAGTGCCCGCCTGCAGCCTGCTCTCCGGCAGGTTCTAGCGGACCTGGGAACTCTCCTACCACACTATTCCCAACCAGAAATTCGTTAGGCTTTTTTCCAAACTGGTGGTCGCAGAGATGGTATCTGCCTCCCAGTAACAGGAAGTTTACCGGGGCGGAGTCCAGGGTGTGGTGGAGTGACAGTCAGCCCGCCCGTATTTCCTAGCCCTCCCAACACTGGTCGGGACGCCCCACACCCCCAGCCCCGCCAGAGAACCGCGGAGGGAGTGGGAGAGGAGGCTGGCCCGCAGGGTCCGGAAAGCCCCGCGCCAGGCCAAGCAAATGGGCTCAGTGATGGCTGATCAGGGCGGAGCTGCCCGCACCTGGGAAAATGGAGGCAGCACTGGGGCAGCGAGTGGCCTGGTGGTGCAGGCAGGAGCCGGGTGGGCAACCACCCCCCGAACAGAGCTGTGCCAGGGATCACTCACAGTGCTGTGCCAGGTCGGGCGCTCGCTCTGTCTCTGGTTTGTTGCCTTCCGTGTTCTCGGCGCTGCCGCCTCGGGCTGTTCAGTCGCGGCGCCGCTCGGGCGCTCCCAGGAATCTTCTTTAATGCCGGCCTGAAACCTCGAATCCTGAATAGGGCAGCTGGCCGCCTTCAGTGCGGCCCCTCCTGGCTGCATCCACAGCAGCCCTGGCGCCGTGTTCCCTGTTTCAAGACTCGCTTTTGCAGCTAAGAATCAGTTCTTTTCCTGCTCCACACTTCAAAGCTGTTGCCGGTAAATGAGGCAGCCTCTCCTGCCGGGGGCAAAGTGGTGTTGAGCCCCCACGACCGGCCAGCAGCAGCAGTCCTCCCTTAAGAGATGGCCAGAGGAAGGTCCACAAGTTTCCCGGCTGCCTGAGGCCCAGTGGCCACCTTTTCCACCTCAGCTACTCCGCGCCAGCCGCTGCAGCCGCCGCCATCTTGAAACTCCCTTTTCCTTAATTTTAAAAATGAGAGAAGTCATTAGAGGAAGTTTTATTTAATTTCATACGATTACTTAACACCAGAACTGGGGCTGGATCCCGTGTCACTTGACTCCCATTTATTTCTTTCCTCTTTTTGGAACACACTTGGCTTTAGGGTACAAAATTGTGTAACTTATTATCCTGTCTTCAATCAAGCTTAGAATAAATGCAGGACATTTGTTTGTTAATGGTCTGAAATTTCTACCTACATCCTTCCAAAGAAAGAGCAGTAAGAAAGGTGGCATTAATGTAATAAGTTGGATCTTGAAAAAGTGTGGTTAGCTTATCTGGCTGAAATCCCAAAGAAAACAGATATTTTTTTAGATAATTTTTGAAAACTCTTTTTTTATTATTTTATTGTAATATAGTTGATTATATGTATCTGTGGGGTAGAGTTGAATATCAATAATTAGTATCTTTAACATTACACAATGTTGTAATTTTTCATGGCCCTTCACCAATTCCTCTCTCATCCCACCTCCCCTGCCTTTCCCACCTCTGGTAACCTCAGTTATGTTCTCTCATTTTGAAAGTTTAGTGTATTATTGTGACTTGTATCTTTCTTTCTTTTTAAAAAATTTATTTGTTTATTTGAAAACTCTTTTCTCTCGTAGGGGCCAAAGCAAAACTTCACCCCTAAAGGTTTTTAATAAAAATCACTGGCAAATTTAGATCAACGGGAAGAAAAGACATAACAAATTTTATTATTTAACATGCTAGGAAAAAGCAAAGCACGGCGGGAATCACAAGAGAGTAATGTCCCAAATTCCAATGGGAATAACAAGGTTGTTTATATACCAGTATTCATGAGAGAGGGAGGGTGGGGGGAGGTAGAAGCCCCAGAACAATGGCCTGAGACCAGGTTTCTCTGAAGTTCTGGGGGAAGGTGTTGTCACAGGTGAGAAGGAAGTCAGAAGTTAAGTAGAGACATCTAGTATGTAAGTGAAAATGCTTCAGATAGTCTCCCAGCTGCCCTTATAGTACCTAAAGGAGAGGCACTGCAGAGGATGCCTGGCTGTTTGCATTTACAGATGTAAATTTCCTTTCACAAACAAACAGTATTCTAGCTAGTCTTATTTTTCCAGTCCTTTTTAAATTAGCCATCTTGCATGTGTCAAAGAAATCTATTTTGGAGCCAAAATATTTTGTTTTCCCACACTATCTTTTGAACTTAAAGTAGCACTAGAACAGTGGTGGAAAAACTCTGCCCCTTGGAGAGGAAAGACACTAGTTTTTGTTTTGTTTGTTGTTTTGTTTGTTGTTGTTGCTTTACAGTGACTGATAGCCTTGACTGATTCTCAAATTTTTGTTTGATTTTTGAAGTCCACTGCTTTTGCCTTCACTTACACACTTCTCCCTTTAAGCTATTTCTGTATGTCTAATTTTGAGAAACTTGCTGCAATACCTCTTCTCTTACCCACAGGACAGTCCACAGGCTTCTGTACACTCTTCTTCCCCCCTACCCTACACCAACCTGCTTACCACAACTTGGCAGATACCTCCTTCCAACCCTTTTCTTAGGATTCCATTTTTACTCTCTGTCTGAGCCGAACTACATAGCAGGCAGTTACCTCTTGGTTTCCAAACAATTCATTCATATTCACTTGGTCCCTTTCTCTGAGTAGACTTGGATGCACATTTACTGCTTGTACATAAAAGGGAATAACCAAAATGATCAGGGAAATAGAGAGCTTTAATATTGTGGTGCTAGCATATTATCAAACCAGTTCTTCTTCTTCCTGAATATGCAAGAAAACTTCATTTCCCAGCTTTCCTTTCAGTGAGGTGTGGCCATGTGGCTGAGTTTTAGCCAGGGGAAGTCTGTGGAAATAAGGTCTCTCCCTATCAATCCTCAGTGCTCATTTTCCATTTGTCAGTGAAATGCCAATGCCTAGGGAGACTCAGGAAACCACTTTTTCATGAAAAAGAAACTGCAGCCATCTGGGTCACTGACTGACTGTGTGGAACACAGTTGAACCCAAACTCGTCTGTTTGGGTTCCTGCTCCCAGTTGAACCCAAACTCGTCTGTTGCATAAATAAGAAATACACTTGTATTAGTTTAGGTTCATGAAATCTTGGGGTTTGTTATAGCAGTTATCCAGTCTTAACTAACATTGAAATCTTATGTTATAATATAAAACACTTTACAAAACATATTCACATACTCACTTAACTGTTACAATTTTGTATGACGTATCTCACACCCATTTACAAATAAAGAAATCGAATGAAGCAGTGTTATCAATGGCTTTGGGTCAAAGTCAAGGCAGATTTATAGAACTTGAAAGATTGGACAAATACCCCTGCTGAGGCAGGGAAGAGGTTGCTTGAAAGAAGTAAGCTACGACATGGGAGTCCAAATATGTGAATATCCAATCGGGCAGGAGACATAAAATATAAGGGCCAGTGTATTGGAACTGCAAGCGTTTTCAACAATGTGGGAATGTGCAGCTGAAAGGAATGAAGCGTCCCTAGAAGTGCAGCTCATTCCCAATTAAATTAGGTTAGAAGGCTAGGCCTTCTGGGAGAATCTTACACTACACAGAAACCATGCTACCGCATGCTGCATTCCCAGCCACTAGACATTCCTCAGCTTTCCATAATTATATCCTTCCTAGATGCCTCTGAGGAATCACTGTAAAATCTGCTGTAATGTGATAAGTGGGATTCAAAACTTTTAAAGTGTAAGAAATGGGTCATATTATTGTGAAGATAATGAAATCTCTGTGGGAGCCTGTGCAGCTAGCTGGCAGGGACGCGGAGGTCCTGCTGCATAATCCAAAGTGTCTTTTTCCATTTATGGTTTTGCATCCCCTTGTTGCAATTGTCCTCTCTGCTTATTGTATCCACCATTATTCTGTGGGAACAATACTGGGCCCTGTGGCTGACTGGGGATCCCTACAACAGTGACAGATCTATTTATCAACCTTGTGCCAGTAGTGCAATGTCTTAATTCATATAATTTCATAGTCATCTTTATGTCTAGTAAAATATGATTACTTTCTTTGTTCTACTTCAAGAATGTTTTATTTCTTTTTGAACAATTCCAGTTCCATATACATTTTAGAATAAACTTATAATTGATTGGAATTGCATTGACTCTAAAGGCATATTTGAGGAGGATTTAATTATGTTCAATATGTAATTTTCCAATTCATGAACATATCATATTTCTCCCTTTATGCACATCTTCTCTAATTTCTCTCAATAGTACATTATAGTTTTCCATGTAGATGTTAAATTTTTTAAATAGCAGCTTTATTGAGGTATAATTCATATGCCATAAAGTTCAAACCTTTAAAACATATAATTCAGTGGTTTTTAGTATGTTCAGTAAATTCATCCATTGACACTATCTAACTTCAAAATGCTTTTATCACTCCAAAAAGAAACCTCATACCCATTAACAGTCACTCCACGTTTTCCTCTCCCACAGCCCCTAGCAACTACTAATATACTTTCTGTCACTATGGACTTACATATTCTAAACATTTCATGTAAATGAAATCACACAATATGTGTGGTCTTTTGTGACCAGACTCTTTCATTTAGCATGATGTTTTTAAAGTTGATTCATGTTGTAGCATGTATCAGTTTTTCATTCCATTTTTATGGCCAAATAATATACCTCTTTATGGATATATCACATTTTGTTTATTCATTCATTCATTGATAGACATTTGAGTTGTTCTCACTATTTGGATGTTATGAATAATGCTCTATGAACATTTGTGTACATGTTCATTTGTGGACATGTTTTCAATTTTCTAGGAGTATATTTCTAGGAGTTCAATTGTTGGGTTATATGGTAACTCTATTTTTAACTTTTTGAGGAACTGCCAGACTGATGTCCAAGGATGCTGTACTATTTCACATTACCACCAGGAGTATATGAAGTTTATAATTATTCATTATCTTTACCAGTATTTGTTATTATTTGTTTTTCTGCTGATAGCCATCCTAGTGGATATGTCGTGGTACTGGTATCTTATTACTGCTTTGATTTGCATTTCCTAAATTACAAATGACATTGAGAATGTTTTCCTGTGCTCATGGGCCATTTGTATATCTTCTTTAGAGAAATATCTATTAAGACCTTTTGCCCATTTTCATATTGAGTTATTTGTTTATTTTTGAGTTGTAAAATTCCTTATATGTTCTAGATAAAAGTCTTTTAGCAGATACGTGATTTACATATATTTTCTCCAATTTGGTGGGTTGTTTTTGCACTTTTGTGTTAGTGTTCTTTGAAGTAAAAATGTTTTTATGTATTTTTTTCTTTTGCCACTATGCTCATGCTTTCATATTTAAGAAAGCATTGCCTAATAAAGGGTCAGAAAAATTTACTCATATGGTTCCTTCTAGGAGTTGTATAGTTTTGCTTTTCATATTTAGATATATTGTCCATTTTCAGTTCATTTTTGTATAAGATTTGAGGGCAGGATCCAATTTCACTCTTTTGCATGTGGATATCCAGTTCTAACGGCACAATTTATTGAAAGATTATTCTTTCCTTGTTGAATTGTTTTGGCAGCCTTGTCAGAAATTAACTCGCCATAAATATATGACCTTATTTCTCAACTCACAATTCTATTCCATTGATCTATGTATCCATCTTTATGCCAGTACTACACTGTCTTGATTACTATAGCTTTGTAGTGAGTTTTGAAATCAGAAATTATGATTCCTCAGCTTTGTTCTTCCTTTTCAAGATTATTTTGGCAATTGTAGGCCTCATATTTCCATGTAAATTTTAATATCAGTTTTTCAGTTGTTGCAAAATGACAGCTGGTATTTGATAGAGATAATATTGAATCTGTTGGTCAACTTTGAGAGTATTGCCATATTAATAATATTAAGTCTTCCAATATATGAGCTTGAGAGATCTTCGCATTTGTTTAGATTTTTAATTTCTTTTAGTGATGTTTTATAGTTTTCAGTGTACAAGTCTTCTTTTATTAAACTTATTCTTAAGTGTTTTATTCTTTTTGATATTATTGTAAATAGAATCATTTTCTTCATTTGATTTCAGAGTATTCATTGCTAATGTATAGAAACGCACTGTTTCAGTATATTGATCTTCTGTCCTGTGACCTTGCTGAATTTGTTTACTGATTCTAATAGTATTTTTGTATGTTCCTTAAAATTTTCTTTACACAAGACTAGGTCACCTGAAAATGCATATATTTTTAATTCTTTCTTCCCAATATGGATATCTTTTATTTTTTTTACTTGCCTAATTGCCCAGGATCATTTAGTCCACTGGTGAATGGAAGTTGTGAGTGGACATTCTTGTCTTGTTCCTGATCTCAGAAGGAAAAAATCCAGTCTTTCACATTAAGCATGATGCTAGCTGTGGATTTTTTCATAGATGCATTTATCAGGTTGCAGAAGTTCCCTTCTATTCCTAGTTTGTTGAGTATTTTTATCATGAAAGTGTGTTGGATTTTATCCATTGCTTTTCCTGCATCTATTGATTTGGTCATGTATTTTTTTCCCCCTTTATTCTATTAATATGTTATATTCCATTTAGAATAGCTCCCACTTGGTCATCAGTGCAATCTTTTTTTTATATATGGCTGGATTTGGTTTGTTAGCATATTGTTGAGGACTTTTGTGGCGGTATTCAAAAAGAATATGTTTTGTAGTTTTCCTTTCTTGTGATGTCTTTGTATGGTTTTGGTATCAAGGTAATACTGGCCTTACAGAATGAGTTGGGAAGTTTTCCCCCCTCTTATATTTTCTGAAAGAGTTCGTTAAGGATGGGTATTAATCATTCTTTAAATGTACAGTAGAATTCACCAGTGAAGTCCTCAAGGCCTAGCCTTTTCTTTGTGCGAAGTGTTTTTGATTAATAACTCAACCTCTGTATTTTATGTAAGTCTTACCAGGTCTTTTCCTTTTTCTTGAGTCAGTTTTGGTGTTTTGTGAATTTCTAGGAATCTTTCCATCCCATCTAGATTATCTAATTTGTTGGGATAAAGTAGTCCATAGTATTCCTTTATAGTTCTTTTTATTTCTTAAAGTTTGATAGTAATGTCCACTCTTTCACTCCTGATTTTAGTATTTTGAGTGTTTTCTCCTTTTTCATTTGGTCAGTGTAACTAAAACCTTGTCAAATTTGTTGATTTTTTTAAAAAGAATGAACTTATAGCTTTACTGCTTTTTCTTTATTGATTTTTCCTCTATTTTATTAGTGTATGTTCTAATCTTTGTTACTTCCTTCCACTGCTTCCTTTAGGTTTATTTTGCCACTTCTTTCTAGTTGTACTATGTGGAAGAAAAGATTAAAGAAAGATTAGAAAGTTTTCTCCTTTTTTATTATAGGGATTTGCAGTTGTAAATATCCCTCTGTGCATTGGCTTTCCTGCATCCCATATGTATTATTATGTTGTATTTTCATTTTCATCCATTTCAAACTATTTTCTAATTTACCTTGTGATTTTTTTTCTTTGATCCATTTTGGATCATTATGTTTACTCTGCCAATCTCTTCCTTTTAGTTAGAGTTCTTAGTCCATTTATCTTTAATGTAATTACTGATATGGAAGGATTTACATCTGCCTTTTGCTATTGTTTTCTGTAAATATTATGTCTTGTTTGTTTCTCTATACTTCTGTTACTGTGGCTTTTTATGTTAAATACATATTTTCTATTATATCATTTTAGTTCTCTTGTTTCGTTTACTATATTTCCTTCAGTTGTTTTTCTTCATGGTTGTTCTGGGATTACAATTAGCATTATAATTTTTTAAAAATATATGGATTAATACTAATTTAAATTCAATAGAAATGACAAATTCTTTTCAGTTTTTGTTTATCTGTGACACTCTAAATTTCTCCTTTTTTTAAAAAAAAAATTACTATTTCCAAGTTTTATTCCCTCAAAAAGGAGATTAAGATGTTCATGAAGAGTAATCATCATTACAATAAAGTATTCAGCTGAACATAAATGACAAGTTTCCAGTTCAGTATGTAATGTTCTATTTCCCTACTGCACAAGTTAAAAAATTTCAAAATTTTCTCGGGGTAGAGGATTAGAAAAGCTTTTACCCTGAAATGGTGTCTCAAATGAGTTGTACAATCCACATTAATTTGTCTTCTATTTATTCTTTTCTCCCTATATAGTTTATTCTTCTCATGCTCAGCTTTAGCTTTTTCTTCCTCATGTTTTATGATCAATTATTCTCTTCCTATTGTTTGAGAACTCTAATTACCATTCTTACATTCTCTCTTGTTAGTGTGGCAATTTCCACTTTTTCAGCAGACAGTTTACTAGCATTCATGGTTATATTTAAGACTTTGTTAGTTAAATCAAGTTCTGACTTCAAAGTCATTTCTCCTTCTTTGTAGTATTGTTTTAACATTGACACAGCTGCAGTACTATTGTTTCAAATGCGTATGGCTTTCTATCCCCCATAATTTCCACTAAGAATACTCTGATAGAGCAGAAAGTCATAGTCCTTATTCCAGCTAATGTACAGTAGTGAAACACCAAAGTGAAGTTTTACTCCAGACTGTGTATAACCTTGTTCGATATCACACAGTGCTGTATCCAACACTAACAGGGAATTTGCTCCTGTATTGTAATATATACCTTTGAGTAATGAGCTTCAGTTTATTAGTCAGAACATTAGCATTACTTGCCATACTGCAAGCCATGTACTCATTGAGTTAATAAATTTCTTTTGAGAGAAATAATTCATCAAGAAGCTTGTGGATGTTGTGTCTCTCTACTACAAGCAAAACACCATGGTTTGCTAAAATTTCCAAGCAGGTGTCTGCATGTTCATTGCTTCCACGACATATTCAACTTGGTATAAGTGACCTTCTTGAGAAAATACAGTGGGTTTGTAATCATACCTTCAAGACATGTTTTCTGAATTTTATATAATTCTAGAGGGAAGAAACTGAAGAGCCGGGATCTACACAGAGTGCTTTATTCCACAGGAGTAAAACCACCACCATTGCCAGAGTATCCACTGCTAATACGACCCCAGTGCACGTGCAGAACCAGTTCAAAGAGATTAGGGCTGTTTCAGGTCTTTCCTGGACCAGCCCCAAACCTTGAGTATGGATAGCCCTGTATATTGTGCATGACCTTCTAGATTCCCAGGTATATGTTGAAGTTTCTCAAAATCCCCTATGGATATATTGTTTCCCAGTTTTCCTTTGGATTTTAAATGAGCCATTTGTTAACCCCAACTCATAATGCTGAATCTGTCAGCTGTGCTGTTAAACAAGTGTTGCTGATTTTTTTTTTTTTTTATGACATATACTGGAGATAAGGTTGTTCTCACAGTTCTGAGTCAGGACAAATAAATACAAATCCTGAGAATGGAGCTTTACAGTAAGCTGCTAAAAGGGCTAAATAGTGACAATTGTTTGGAATGGGTTTTTTGGGAGCTCCAAATCCATTCTTTCTCTTCCAGTGGCAGCTAGACTACTTGTTTTCATAGCTGTTGCAGTTGTAAAGCTGGTGATTTCCAAGGCTAGCACAGAACTGTAGAGAGAGGGATCATGTTAAGGTTTTTGTTTTGTTTGTTTTGGTTTCCAGAAATTTTACCATAAGGCTTCTAGGCAGTTTTTTGATGTTGTTTTTGCTGTTGTTGTGGACATTTATCCTGATTAGATTTCATAGAGCTCATTGAATCTATTGCTTGATGTCATTTGCCAATTTTGATACATTCTCAGTAATTTTTCTCTTCAGTTATTGCTTTTTTCCCTTTTATCTTCCGTGTATCTGTGGCTTCAAATAAATATGTATTATGCCTTTTTATCATGTCGATATTTCTCTAATCTGCCCCCCTTTTTTTCACATTTCCCATCCTTTTCAATCTCTCTGCTTCAGTCAGAATATTTCTTCTAATTTATCTTACAGTTTACTAATCTCTTTTCAACTGCAATTCATCAAATTCTTAATTTTGTCTTTTGTATTTTTCAGTTCCAGAATTTCTACTTTTTAGAAATAATTTCCAGTTTTCTTTCAAAATTCTCAATTTTGTCTTTTAATTACTTGAACATAGTAATCATAATTTTTATAAAGTTTGTTTCAGGTGTCTTCATTATGTGAATTTTCTGTGAAAAATAATTTATTATATCTCTATAGTTTGTCATATCATCTTATCTTCTTGTAATCCTGCTTATTTTAAGTTATAAATATTATATGTGAGAAATTTTAGGGAAAATTTGAGGCTCAGGAAGACATTACACTCTTCTAGAGAAGATTTAGTTTGTTTTTTGTGGACAACTAGGCTAGGGGCATTAGTAATGATTAATATGATTTAAATCTGGGCTTCCATTGCTATGAGCACTGATCTATTTCTGGTCACCTTTATTTAGTGTGTAGCCCTTTATTAAAGGTTCGCATTGAAACCTTGGGGTGTTTGCCAGGGAGGCTTCTCCTTGGTGCTCTGTAAATTCCAGCTCTGCTCCTCCCATATCCCTGAATCTGATTGACGATCAATTCAGTTTCTCATATATTAGCTACAGTGTCAGCATTAGTAAACACCTCTAGGGAAGAGAGATCCCAAATGCTTTGCTTACTTCTCTGGTCACATCTCCTTTCCTTATTGCCTGGATGGTTGTTCAATGCCTTCAAACAGATTTATTTTTATTCTTTTTTTTTTTTTTTTTTTGCCTTTTCCAGTTGTTTCCAGAAAGAGGGTATCCCACTCCCTCATTCTCTTAATCTCCTCTTACTAGAAAGGAAATATTCATATCAAATTTAAGATAAAACACTAACCTTTGAGGAAATATCTTGCTTTTAAGTGTAGTTCTTTCTACCATACCAGATGCTACAAAATTTTTTACTTTTCTTTTTTCTGTAGGTAGTTTCCACATGACATTTTGAGAATTATAAGAATGCATTTTGAGGGGAAAAAAGAAAGAAATGAAGGAAGGCAGGAAGATAGGAAGACAGGCAGGCAGGAAGGAAAAATCTAATGGGGGCAATAATTTCTTTTTTTAAACTAGGTATCTGGTAAGTGTCATATTTCTTAATTTTTCAAATGACATATTAGTGTGAAATGAAATGTGTCATTTTTATTTTGTCTCTCTTTTGTCTCTTTTGTCATAGGCTCTAGGGAAAATCTGTTTGTACAGTAGAACTGTGGTGATGGAAATGATCAACTCTGTGATGTTTAATAGGATAGCTATTAGCCACACATAGCCATTGAGCATTTGAAATGTGGGTAGTGTGAAAGAAATTGAATTTTAATTTTAATTAATTTAAATTCAAGTTGAAATAGCCATGTGTGGGTAGTGGCTACCATGTTAAACAGCATAGCTCAGTTTGCTTTCTCTTCCTGCTCAGGTTGCAAGTGAGTTTCTCTGGCGGCAAAATCCACTCTCTCCTCGTATAATTTTTGACACAGACTTTCTTCATGGTTCCAGAACATCACATTTGGTGCCAGACACATACACACTCATATTGACTGGAGGCGCTTCCATTTCTGGAGTGCTGTATGAAGAGTGAAATGCTAATGTGTCAAGAAGCCCTACCCTCTCCAGGGTGATTTACTTCCACTCATTTAACACAAAATTCCCTTACTCCCCTGTCATCCAAACACAATACTTTCTGAATCTTATATTTTTAAAAACAAAGTTCGCTACTTGGGGGCAAGGAAAACCTGGTTCTCCAAGACCCAAAGCCCTGGTTCCTCATTTTGAGGGAATGAAGATGGGAAAATGTCTTTTTTCTTTTCTTTTTTCTAATGCACAGGTCACATGGTGAAAAGAAAGTTAGTTAATCTCAGTAATCTATCTTGCTACATGTAACTCATGGCAAAAAGAAAAAAAAAAAAAGGAAAAGCCAACAAATGAGAAAAATCATATGTATTCTACACTATATACTCCTATTTATAAATGCTAGAAATGTTTTACTACATTACCAAGCACGTGGTAAATGAGGAAAAAAAATTCTTAGAAATATTCTTCACAGGCGTGAAATTTGCATTTCTGGGAACCAAATGCAAAGTAATAACTATGTAATAATTTGTGAATTATTTTAACAGTCTAGCAACATTTCTATATAAGCAAATTTGAAACATAGGGAGATAGTAACATAAACGGTCATAAAGATTCAATGACAACTGCCTTAAAATGTCCATGTTTCCATGGCAATTCCAGAATAATTATCTCATCTCCCAGTAAACATGTAAATTCTGGTTTAGTTACAGAATATTCTGATTATATGTGCGTGTCTTTTTATAATAAAAACAACCTACCTTTTTCTCTTTATGTTAGTGAAAACACCGTCATGTGATGATTGCTAAACAGCTTTTCCAAATTAACCAAATAGAATTTATTTCAAATGCTGTGTGTGACTTATGAATTTTAATAGGAAGTAAAAAGTAAACATTAGCCACAGTAATTCTTGTTCTTAAAATTATGTTGTAATCATGGGGTAAAAAATATACTGTGGAATAAGTAATATTATATTACTCAATTGGTAAGTATATTGGTCTCAATTAACTTTCAGAAATGAGGAAATCACAAAATCGACTTGGCTACAAACATAAAAAATAATATGGTTTCATCTTTAGTAGCCACTCAGAATACAGATTAAAGTGAAGTAAGCAATTTCTTTGCTGTTATAGAGTTGAATCTTTGCAATATATATTAAAAACTTCACTACTTATTTTTAAATAAATATGATACAATGAAAATGAATAAATAATATATGAGATACTGAAAAGAATGTGATTTAAAGGATTGGAAAATCATGATGTGTTAAAATGTAAGAGTTTAAAAAATATTCCATGTGAGTCTTTATCATATATGGCTGCTTTTTTTGTTATATATTAAATAGTGAACATGTAGAGCAGAAGCCAGAAACCCTATTTTTCTAATCCTGATTCTATAACTCACCAGCATGAGACCATGAGAAAGTCATTTTGATATGTCTTGTCACAGATTATTTACTCATCAAATTGTAATAGTTTTCGTCCTGACCACCTTATGACCATGTAGTAATGATCAAATAATACTATTAGTATATAGGGAATTTGTGGCACATTTTTATTAGATAGAGAGCTACTGAATAGTCAAAGCATATCTGATTTCTAGGAAAGAGATAGGTACTCTACTTCAAAGATAATTTGGGATAGTGACTACATATAATAAAGGTAAACATCATTACCAATAGATTTAGAAAGGTTATAAACTGCATAATTGTGTATAAAAGTTTTAGTGGCTGCTTAGCATAAATATCCAGAATCCATATTTCAGAATCTAATTTCTTTCCAACAATATTATAGAATAACACAACATGGAAAGGATGAATATGCAGTAAAATAATACATTACAGGATGTTGTTAGGAATGATAGTAATAGGGATGGGATGTAAGAAAGCTTAGGTATCAGTTGAGAAGAGATTAGTCTGCATGTAACAGGAAGCCCCCAATAGTGGCTACACAGAAAGAGGTTTATTTCTCTCCCACAAATAAGTCCAGAAGCAAGCAGTACTCAGCTGGTGTGGAAGCTCCATAATCATTCGGAACCCAGGTTCCTTTAATCTTTTATTCCACTATAAAGTGGTTCAGTTAGTAACATCACTTCTCAAGGTTGCCACAGTCTAAATAGCCACAAGTCTCTGTTCCAGGGAAGCTAGGTGAAGAGTATTCAGAATTTTTTTTGTACTATTTTTTGTAATGTTTCATAAACCTGAATTTATTTCAAAATGAAAAGTTAAAATATTAAAACACACACACAAAGAAAAGTAGGAGTTCTTTTTTTTTATTTTTTATTTTTTATTTTATTTTTATTTATTATTTTTTTTAAATTTTATTTTGTCGATATACATTGTGGCTGATTATTGCTCCCCATCACCAAAACCTCCCTCCCTTCTCCCTCCCCCCCTCCCCCCCAACAATGTCCTTTCTGTTTGCTTGTCGTATCAACTTCAAATAATTGGGGATGTTATATCTTCTTCCCCCCTCCCCAGTTTTTGTGTGTGTGTGTGTGTGTGTGAATTTATATATTAATTTTTAGCTCCCACCAATAAGTGAGAACATGTGGTATTTCTCTTTCTGTGCCTGACTTGTTTCACTTAATATAATTCTCTCAAGGTCCATCCATGTTGTTGCAAATGGCAGTATTTCATTCGTTTTTATAGCTGAGTAGTATTCCATTGTGTAGATGTACCACATTTTCCGTATCCACTCATCTGATGATGGACATTTGGGCTGGTTCCAACTCTTGGCTATTGTAAAGAGTGCTGCGATAAACATTGGGAAACAGGTATACCTTCGACTTGATGATTTCCATTCCTCTGGGTATATTCCCAACAGTGGGATAGCTGGGTCGTATGGTAGATCTATCTGAAATTGTTTGAGGAACCTCCATACCATTTTCCATAGAGGCTGCACCATTTTGCAGTCCCACCAACAATGTATGAGAGTTCCTTTTTCTCCGCAGCCTCGCCAGCATTTATCGTTCATAGTCTTTTGGATTTTAGCCATCCTAACTGGGGTTAGATGGTATCTCAATGTGGTTTTGATTTGCATTTCCCGGATGCTGAGTGATGTTGAGCATTTTTTCATATGTCTGTTGGCCATTTGTATATCTTCCTTAGAGAAATGCCTACTTAGCTCTTTTGCCCATTTTTTAATTGGGTTGCTTGTTTTCTTCTTGTAAAGTTGTTTGAGTTCCTTATATATTCTGGATATTAATCCTTTGTCAGATGTATATTTTGCAAATATTTTCTCCCACTCTGTTGGTTGTCTTTTAACTCTTTTAATTGTTTCTTTTGCTGTGCAGAAGCTTTTTAGTTTGATATAATCCCATTTGTTTATTTTTCCTTTGGTTGCCCGTGCTTTTGGGGTTGTATTCATGAAGTCTGTGCCCAGTCCGATTTCCTGAAGTGTTTCTCGTATGTTTTCTTTAAGAAGTTTTATTGTTTCAGGGTGTATATTTAAATCCTTAATCCATTTTGAGTTGATTTTAGTATACGGTGAGAGGTATGGATCTAGTTTCATTCTCCTGCATATCGATATCCAGTTATCCCAGCACCATTTGCTGAAGAGGCAGTCCCTTCCCCAGTGAATAGGCTTGGTGCCTTTGTCAAAGATCAGATGGCAGTAAGTGTGTGGGTTGATTTCTGGATTCTCTATTCTATTCCATTGATCAGTGTGTCTGTTTTTATGCCAGGACCATACTGTTTTGGTTATTATAGCTTTGTAGTATAGCTTAAAGTCGGGTAGTGTTATGCCTCCAGCTTTATTTTTTTTGCTCAGCATTGCTTTGGCTATGCGTGGTCTTTTATTATTCCATATAAATATCTGGATAGTTTTTTCCATTTCTGAGAAAAATGTCTTTGGAATTTTGATGGGGATTGCATTGAATTTGTATATCACTTTGGGTAGTATGGACATTTTCACTATGTTGATTCTTCCAATCCAAGAGCATGGGATATCTTTCCATCTTCTTGTATCCTCTCTAATTTCTCTCAGCAGTGGTTTGTAGTTCTCATTATAGAGATTTTTCACCTCCTCGGTTAACTCAATTCCTAAGTATTTTATTTTTTTGGTGGCTATTGTAAATGGGCAGGCTTTCTTGATTTCTCTTTCTGCATGTTCACTATTGGAGAAAAGAAATGCTACTGATTTTTGTGTGTTGATTTTGTATCCTGCTACTGTGCTGAAATCATTTATCAATTCCAAGAGTTTTTTTGTAGAGGTTTTAGGCTGTTCGATATATAGGATCATGTCATCTGCAAATAGGGACAGTTTGACTTCATCTTTTCCAATCGGGATGCCCTTTATTTCCTTCTCTTCTCTGATTGCTCTGGCTAGTACTTCCAACACTATGTTGAATAGGAGTGGTGAGAGTGGGCATCCTTGTCTGGTTCCTGTTCTTAAAGGAAAAGCTTTCAGCTTTTCCCCATTCAGGATGATATTGGCAGTGGGTTTGGCATATATGGCTTTAATTATGTTGAGATACTTTCCCTCTATACCTAACTTATAGAGGGTCTTTGTCATGAATGAGTGCTGAACTTTATCAAATGCTTTTTCAGCATCTATAGATATGATCATATGGTCCTTGTATTTGAGTTTTTTAATATGGTGTATCACATTTATTGATTTGCGTACGTTGAACCAACCTTGCATCCCTGGGATGAATCCCACTTAATCGTGATGAATAATTTTACGTATGTGTTGCTGTATTCTGTTTGCTAGTATTTTAGTGAGGATTTTTGCATCTATATTCATCAAGGATATCGGCCTGTAGTTTTCTTTTTTGGTTATATCTTTACCTGGTTTTGGTATCAGGATGATGTTTGCTTCATAGAATGAGTTTGGGAGATTTGCGTCCGTTTCAATCTTTTGGAATAGTTTGTAAAGAATCGGTGTGAATTCCTCTTTGAATGTTTGGTAAAATTCTGCTGTGAATCCATCTGGTCCTGGGCTTTTCTTTGTTGGGAGCCTTCTGATAACAGCTTCAATCTCCTTTATTGTTATTGGTGTGTTCAAATTTTCTACGTCTTCATGGTTCAGTTTTGGGAGCTTGTGTGTGTCCAGAAATTTATCCATTTCCTCCAGATTTTCAAATTTGTTGGCGTATAGTTGTTTATAGTAGTCTCGAATGATTCCTTGTATTTCAGATGAATCAGTTGTAATATCGCCTTTTTCATTTCTAATTTTTGTTATTTGAGTCTTCTCTCTTCTTTTTTTTGTTAGCCATGCTAATGGTTTGTCAATTTTATTTATCTTTTCAAAAAACCAACTTTTTGATTCGTTGATCTTTTGAATTGTTTTTTGGTTTTCAATTTCATTCAGTTCTGCTCTGATCTTAATGATTTCTTTCCGTCTGCTAACTTTAGGTTTGGATTGTTCTTGTTTTTCTAGTTCTTTAAGGTGAAGTGTTAGGTTGTTCACTTGCCATCTTTCTATTCTCCTGAAGTGAGCATTTAATGCAATAAATTTTCCCCTCAATACTGCTTTTGCAGTATCCCACAGGTTTTGGTATGATGTATCATTGTTTTCATTCATTTCAATAAGTTTTTTGATTTCCTGCTTGATTTCTTCTTGGACCCATATATCATTAAGTAGAATGCTGTTTAATTTCCATGTGTTTGTATAGTTTCCAGAGTTTCGTTTGTTATTAATTTCTAGTTTTAATCCATTGTGGTCTGAGAAGATACATGGGATAATTCCAATTTTTTTGAATTTGTTGAGACTTGATTTGTGACCTAATTTGTGATCTATCCTGGAGAATGATCCATGTGCTGGTGAGAAGAATGAATATTCTGAGGTTGTTGGGTGGAATGTTCTGTAGCTATCTGCCAATTCCAATTGGTCTAGAGTCTTGTTGAGATCTTGTGTTTCTCTACTGATTCTTTGCCTAGATGATCTGTCTAATATTGACAGTGGGGTGTTCAGGTCCCCTGCTATTATGGTATTAGTGTCTATTTCCTTCTTTAGGTCTAATAGAGTTTGTTTTATAAATCTGGCTGCTCCAACATTGGGTGCGTACATATTTATGAATGTTATGTCTTCTTGATGGATCAGTCTTTTTATCATTAAGTAGTGTCCCTTATTGTCTCTTTTTATGGTTTTTAGTTTAAAGTCTATTTTGTCAGATATAAGAATAGCTACTCCAGCTTGTTTTTCTTTTCAGTTTGCATGGTAAATCTTTTTCCATCCTTTCACTCTTAGTCTATGTGAATCTTTATGGGTGAGGTGGGTCTCTTGTAGGCAGCATATAGTTGGGTCCTGCTTTTTGATCCAGTCAGCCAGTCTGTGTCTTTTAATTGGGGAATTTAAGCCTTTTACTTTAAGAGTTGTTATTGAAAGGTGTTGATTTATTCCTAGCATTTTATTGGTTGTTTGGTTGTCTTAGGTGTCTTTTGTTCCTTGCTTTCTGATTTACTGTTTGGTTTCTGTGTTTGTTGGTTCCTTAGGTTGTAGATAGTGTTTTTGTTAGCTTGTTTTCTCTTCATGAATGCCATTTTTATTATACTAGTGGGTTTAGATTTTTCTTGGGTTTTTATGACAGTGGTAGTTATTTTTCAGGAACCAAACCCAGTACTCCTTTGAGGATTTCTTGTAAGGGTGGTCGTGTGGTAGTGAACTCCTGCAGTTTTTGTTTGTCTGAAAAATATACTATTTGCCCCTCATTTCGGAAGGATAGCCTTGCAGGGTAGAGTATTCTTGGCTGGCATTCTTTGTCTGTTAGTATTTTGAAAATATCATCCCATTCCTTTCTAGCTTTTAGGGTTTGTGATGAAAGGTGTGATGTTAACCTGATTGGGGCTCCCTTATAGGTGATTTGACGCTTCTCTCTTGCAGCTTTTAAGATTCTCTCTTTGTCTCTGAGTTTTGCCAATTTGACTATGACATGTCTTGGAGAAGGCCTTTTTGGGTTGAATACGTTTGGAGATCGTTGAGCGTCCTGGATCTGAAGATCTGTGATTTTTCCTATACCTGGGAAGTTTTCTGCCACTATTTTGTTGAATATGTTTTCAATGGAATCTCCATTTTCCTCCCCTTCTGGAATACCCATGACTCGGATATTTGAGCGCTTGAGGTTGTCTGATATCTCTCTCAGATTTTCTTCCATGTCCTTGATTCTTTTTTCTTTCTTTTTGTCTGCTTGTGTTATTTCAAACAGCCCATCTTCAAGTTCAGAGGTTCTCTCTTCAACTTCGACAAGCCTGCTGGTTAAACTCTCCGTTGTGTTTTTTATTTTGCTGAATAACTTCTTCAGTTTGGCAAGTTCTGCTACATTTTTTTTCAGGACATCGATTTCCTTGTACTTTTCCTCTTTCAGGTCCTGTATACTTTTCCTCATTTCATCATGATGTCTAGCTGAGTTTTCTTGTATCTCATTCAGTTTCCTTAGAATTATCACTCGAAATTCCTTGTCAGTCATTTCAAGGGCTTCTTGTTCTATAGGATCTAGAGTTTGAGATTTATTAACTTTTGGTGGTGTACTTTCTTGATTTTTTGTATTTCTGGTATCTTTTTTTTGGTGTTTATTCATTGTGGCAGGGGGTTTCACAGTCCACCGGTTTGAGACTAATGACTAACTAGGATGTTGCTGTGGTTGCCAATTTCGTATGGCTCCCTCCCGTGACTGCTCAGTTGGCCTCTAGTGCCTTGTGTGTGTGTTTGCCTTGGGTCTTGGGCTTCTCCGGGGCGCCACCTTTCTGGTCAGCTTGGACTCTGCTGGGCTGGTGGATCACGTACCACAGGGTGTGTGATCTCTGTTGAGCTTTCACTTCCTGTGCAGGACTTCTCCCTGTTCCGTGTGCTCTGGCCCAGTCTGTTAGATCGTGCAGTGGCGACCCCACCGGGTGTGTGGTTTCTGTCGAGTCTCCGCCTCCCTGGCCGCACGTCTCCCCACTCTGTGCGCACTGTGCTGGGCTGGGGCGTGTCTTCTACACCTCTTGTCTGTCAGCTGGGCCTTCAAGACCCTGCTCGGTACCGCCTCGCCCAGGAAGTCTACCAGGTTTCTGCTAGGCACAGACGACTGGTCTCTCTGGGTGCCTTTGTAGCACTATGTACATCTTTCTCGGGTCTTTTTCACCTTTGTATCCCCCCAGTATAAACCGAGTCTAGCGCCCACCTGCAGCCTGCTCTCCGGCAGGTTCAAGCGGGCCTGGGAAATCTCCTACCACACTATTCCCAACCAGAAATTCATTAGGCTTTTTTCCAAACTGGTGGCTGCAGAGATGGTATCTGCCTCCCAGTAACAGGGAGTTTACCTCGGGTCGGAGTCCAGGGTGTGGTGGAGTGACAGTCGGCCCTCCCGTACTTCCTTGCCCTCCCAACACTGGCCAGGGCGCCCCCCGCCACCAGCCCCACCAGAGAACCGCGGAGGGAGTGGGAGCCAAGGCCGGTCCACAGGCTCCGGAAAGCCCTGCGCCAGGCCAAGCAAGTAGGAGGGCTCAGTGATGGCCGAACTGGGCGGGGCTGCCCGCACCTGGGAAAATGGAGGCAGCACCAGGGCGGTGAGTGGCCTGGTGGTGCAGGCGGGAGCCAGGTGGGCATCCACCCCCCGAACAGAGCTGTGCCAGGGGTCACTCACAGTGCTGTGCCAGGTCGGGCACTCACTCTGTCTCTGGTTTGCCCCCTTCCCAGTTCTCGGCCGCTGCCGCCTCGGGCTGTTCAGTCGCGGCGCGGCTCGGGCGCTCCCAGGAATCTTCTTTAATGCCGGCCTGAAACCTCGAATCCTGAATAGGGCAGCTGTCCACCTTCAGCGTGGCCCCGGCCTCCGGGATCCTGTCTGCATCCACAGCAGCCCTAGCGCCGTGTTCCTTGTTTAGTGACTCGCTTTTGCAGCTAAGAAACAGTTCTTTTCCTGCTCCACACTTCAAAGCTGTTGCCTATAAATGAGGCAGCCTTTCCTGCCGGGCGTAAAGTGGCGGTCACCCCCCACGACAGGTCAGCAGCAGCGGTCCTCCCTTAAGAGGTGGCAAGAGGAAGGTCCACAAATTTCCCGGCTGCCTGAGGCCCAGTGGCCACCTTTTCCACCTCAGCTACTCCGCGCCAGCCGCCGCAGCCGCCGCCATCTTACTCCTCAAAAGTAGGAGTTCTTAACTGGAGAAATGGAGACCATTGTAATTTGACATGTTTTTTAATAATGGTCAAGAGAATTTACTGAATTTACAAAGTAATAAGGATTTTTAGAAGAGTAGTTCTTAATTTTAATATGCAGTGAAGTCCATGAGTGAATATATAATTCCGTTTATTTGTGCATTTAGTAGTTTTGGGAGGCAAAAGGCTGTACTATTTTTATCAAAATGTCAGTTGAGAGTAACCGCATAAATGGATAAGTTTTGAGTTTTATACTTAAATATCTTTTTATTTAATAAATTCTGTTCTCAATATGGGTCAAAACAAAACCCATGAGTCCATAATATTACACAAAATGAGAAAACCAAATGAAAACACAAAATAAAACCCAACAACTTATTGGTAATAGAAAGTAAGTAGGGCACAACTTCTTATTATGAAAATGGGCAATATGAAGGAAAACAATTAAGCATTTATTTTGTTTTTCCTGTACAGCTTCCTTGTAGGATAACCAACTAGTTCATAATGATAAAAGAAAGTCATTCTTGACAGAAGATTCCATGCTAATAAATGTAGAAGAAATGATAAAATCATAAAATCATGATTTTGTAATTCCTAGTAAAATAACGATCATCACTGAAAATTATTAAATAAAAAATTTATGGGTAACTTTACATTAGAGGGGTTAGCCTCTTAATACATGGATATAATATGAATTAATATGAATTAAAAGCAGCGTCTATGAAGTATTTTTGCCCAAAATGTTGAACCTTAGTCTAACCAAGCCTTCATAGGTAACTTCCAGTTACCACGGGTCTGGTCATTTCTGCTGAATTTGAGATGTCTCCAGTGGGCTCCAGGATTTCCTCTTGGGCTGGCAGAGCGTTTGTTCCAACTGCATCATGATGCTATGGCTCCCCCTGTCCAATACTGCTTTCTTTTTCTTACTCCCGATAAATCTCCTGCACTCTTAATGCTATCTTAATGCTATCTTAATGCCAACTTACTGCTTACTGGGGACTTGACTGGTACAACACCAGGATGGCAATGTGAGGAGGACCTGATATGAATTGTGAATCACAAAACCAACTGTGAAACATATTTTCCAGTCAATCAAAGAAATTTGAATATGACTTCAGTATTACTTTTACTAAGGTATTTTGTTGATTTTATTGTGTGTGACAATGGCATTAGGGTTACATGAGAGCATTTATATTTTTGGGAGATGTCTACTAATATAAGTGGTAAAATAATATGACAGCTGGGGTTTGCTTTAAAATATTTTGACTAAGAATAAGGAATACATGTAACAGGTAGAGCAATAATCTTGATAATCTTTGTGATAAGATCACTATAGTCTTTGTACTATGGTGATTATAAAACATTAAGGCTAGGTTTTAGGCACGTAGTATGTGACCTTGAGTGAATGGACAGTGCAGAGGCTTCAAGGACTACTTTTTTTGGAGTGCATGAAATAGAAAAATGAATAGGTGGGTTGTTTATAAAGACAGAGAATGGATAGGAGGCTATTTGGAAATAAGAATGGTACCCTTATGACACCCCATTTTAAGATCTATGTTTTCAACTAACAATTTTAACAGGTGAGTTGCTATTAGGGAAAATACATTTTCCTTTAAGTCAAAAGACCTAGACCCTATTATTACCTCCAACACTTGTGAATTATCTCTCTAAGATAAATTATTTAACTACGCTGAACTTCAGTTTTTAAAAATATAAAATGGGAATAATCTCCTTCCTTCTGGTTTATTATTGATGTTTATATTATAATAAATGGACAAAAATGTAAGGTGCAATATTACACACTGAGTGATATTGTCATTTTTGTACATCTAAAATTTAAGTATTACCATGTCATAGGTTTCAACCTATTGTCATCTCAATAGGGTAAAAATATACATAGGAAATACTCAAAACCACTAAGAATGCTGTCTTTCAGAACAAAGACATTGTTGTCTTTTGGGTAATTTTGTATTTTTTTGTATTTTCTTCCTTTATATTTATTTCTTCATGTGTTATTTTTTATTATATTTTCTATGTAGATAGAATAAATATTAATTATTTTGATAATTAGAGGAGAACCTAATTAGAATTAGATGATGCTCCTTTAGTTTGATATAATCTCATTTATTTATTTTTTCTTTTGTTGCTTGTACTTTTGGGGTCTTATTCATAAAATCTTTGCCCAGCCCTATTACCTGGAGTGTTTCCCCTATATTTTCCTATAGTAATTTTATGGTTTCAGGTCTTATATTTAAGTCTTTAATCCATTTGTAGTTGATTTTGGTATATAGTGAAAGGTACAGGTCCAGTTTCATTTTTCTGCATATGAATGTCCAGTTTTCCAAGAACCATTTATTGAAGAGGCTGTCTTTTCCCCAATGTATGTTCTTGTTGCCTTTGTCAAAGATCAGTTGGCTGTAAGTCTGTGGAAAGCTTCTGTACAGCAAGGAAAACAATCTACAGAGTGGAAAGACAACCTATGGAATGGGCGAAAATATTTGCAAACTATACATCCAACAAGGTATTAATATCCAGAATATATAAAGAACTCACACAACTATACCATAAAAATAATAATCCAATTAAAAAATGGGAAAAGGAGATGAATAGACATTTTTCAAAGGAAGACATACAAATGGCCAACAGGTACGTGAAAAAATGCTCAGTATCACTAGGCATCAGAGAAATGCAAGTCAAAACCACATTGAAATATCCCCTCACCCCAGTTAGACTTGCCATTATTAAAAAGACTGAGAATAACAAATGCTGGCATGGATGTGGGGAAAGGGGAAATCTTCTATACTGTTGGTGGGACTGTAAATTAGCATAGCCATTATGGAAAACAGTATGGAGATTTCTCAAAAAACTATAGATGTAGTTATCATATGATGCAGCAATCCCACTACTGGATATACACCCAAGGAATGGAAATCATGTGAAAGGGATACCTGCACTCCCATGTTCATTGCAGCTCTATTTACAATAGCCAAAATATGGAACCAACCTAAGTGTTCATTGATGGATGACTGGATAAAGAAAATGTGGTATATATACACAATGGAGTACTACTCAGCCATAAAAAAGAACGAAATTCTGCCATTTGCAGCAACATGGATAAGTCTGGAAAAAATTATGTTACGTGAAATGCCAGACAAACAGACATACCACATGTTCTGACTAATATCTGGCTGCTAGGAAGGAAGGAAGGGTGGGGAGAGGGAAGGAGGGAAGAAGGAAGGAATGAAGGAAAGAAAGAAAAAAAAGACCACAACAATACATTGAACTTTCAAAAGGAGAGAACAAACCTAAGGATACTAGAGATTGGGGGAGGGAAAGAGGAGGTTTGGTAAGTGATAGGTTGGGTAAAGGGCATAAAGAAATATCATGATTTGTAAGAATGAATATGCTAAAAATAAATTTAAAAATTAAAGAAAAATTCTTTCAAACAACAACAAAAAGATCATGCTCCTTTAAATTTAAAGTCATCATATAAAATGACATGGAAAATTGTTTTTAAGGCAAAGTACTATGTGACAATGAGAATTAACATTTGTTTAAAACTTATTATGTTGAAGTGAGTTACATGTATTAACCTCATTTAATCTCAAGAACCCTGTGATTTTGGAATAATACATATGAAAACTGAGGTACAGAGAAGTAAAACACATTGCTCAAATTTAACTGGCTAGGGCACAGTTAGAATTGGAACCCAGGCATTCTGGAGCCCAAACCTGTACTTTTAACTAAATGTAATATAGTATAACCCCCTATTATTAAGACATGGGAATGTGATAGTGGAATGATATCTGTTTGAATTCCATAAGTCTTTGAAGAAACCACGTTGTCATATTCTTCACCTTCTCTTGCAGCACAACCAGCTTTATTTTATTTACTTAATTTTTTCTTGAGACATTTAAAAAAAAATTTTATCATTACACAATGTAAACATCTTTTGTGGCCCTTTACCAATTTCTCCCTAATCCCTCTCCCCTTATTTATTTTTTTAAAGGAATTTATTTTTTATTTCTTAATTGAAACATTGATTGTACATAGTTATGGGTAAGGAATTATACTTCCATACATGCATACAATGTTTGATTGCCAAATCAGGGTAGTTAGCAGATCTATCATTGCAAAAATTTATCATTTCCTTGTGATGAGAACATTTGAGCTTCTCTCTTCTAGCCATTTGAGGGCATATTACTGTTAATTATAGATGCCTAGCACTACTGTACACCACTAGAACTTATTTTTCCTATCTAGCTGTAATTTTGTATCCATTAACCAACTCCTCCCAATTCTCCCTCCCCCTCTCAGCATCTAGTAACCACGATTCTATTGTCTTCTAAAAGTTCAACTTATATTTATTTTTAGCTCCCCTGTATGAGTAAGAACATGTGGTATTTATGTTTGTGTGCCTGACTTACTTTACTTAACATAATGTCTTCCAGTCTCATCCATACAACCAGTATTTAAACTATATTTTTGAGGAGAAAAGAAAAAACGCAAGCAAATGAAATTTTGCTGCTTTTCAGAACTACCTGGAACCTCCCACTTACTTCACTGGCATGTGTCAAAGTGTTATATCTTGCATCTAGTCAACAAGCATTCGTGGAGTAGCTGTATTCTCACTGTACATGCTGGTAACCTATATTTTTCTATTTCTGTGTAATCACAATGATGTCCTGTCCCCATCCTCCATACTGTGTCTCTCACCATGAGAAATGAGCAGAGCTATTAAGAAGCGCCATGGCTGATTGATGTGAATTTCACCTTCTTCTTCTTTTGATGCCTGCTCTCAGGAGCGCGTGCTGATGAGCACTGGAATGCAGAGGGGCAGGCTGCAAGAGGGAGACCAGAAATGCAAGCTCAATAATCAGCCCCTAAAAATTTGAGAACTGGCAGGATTTACTGAGAGCTTAATTATTTGAGATATAGATGGCCAGTCATTATATTTTATTTAATGCCATTTACAGCATTTTCCTCCATTCCAACACTTGAGAAAACAGAAACAGAGAGGCTATGTCTGAACAGAGACTGCCTGAAGCCACGAAAATGAAATTGGAACAAAATTCAGATATTTCTGACAATGATTTCTGTATCTGGAGAATGAAGGTCATTATTGTGATCCTCTTACTATTCTTCTCTGTATACACATTTCACTATTTTTAAAAATTATTCAGCAAAACCTGGAGATCTGCTTGATAAATATGATAAAACTAACTTAAAAAGTATCTTAGTATATTCAGTTATACTATGGGTCAAGTCATATTCCTCCGAGACTATATATATCTAGATATAGAGCTAGAGCTAGAGATAAAATTTATGGCATATTAAAATAATCTGACATGCTTATTTAAAGGCATATTTCAAAACTGCACACTCAGAGATGCCCTAAGATTAGTTGACAAAAGAGATGATTTGGACCTGGTTTACGGATGGTTTTGCACTATATGCAGGCATCACCCAAAAGTGGACAACTGCAGTACTACAACCTCTTTCTGTGACATCCCTGAAGGACAGTGGTAAAAAAATCTTCCTAGTGGGCAGAACTTTGGGCAGTGCACCTGGTTGTGTTCTTTGTTTGGAAGGAGACATGCAATTATATATTGATTCATGAACTATAGCCAGTGGTTTGGCTGGGTGGTCAGGGACTTGGAAGGAACATAATTGAAAAATTGGTGACAAAGAAATTTGGGGAAGAGGTATGTGGATAGACCTCTCTGAATGGTCA
Source organism: Cynocephalus volans (assembly GCF_027409185.1). Classification (NCBI taxonomy): domain Eukaryota; kingdom Metazoa; phylum Chordata; class Mammalia; order Dermoptera; family Cynocephalidae; genus Cynocephalus; species Cynocephalus volans. Next base: position 67,968,926 of record NC_084464.1, read on the forward strand.
AAGGACATAAAGATATTTATGTCCCATGTGAATGCTCACCAAAGGGTGTCCTCAGCAGAAGAGGACGTTATTAATCAAATGGATAGGATAACCCATTCTGTGGATACCAATTAGCCTCTTCCCTAGCCACCTCTATAATCACCCAGTGGGCTCATGAACAGAGTGGCCATGGTGGCAAGCATGGAGGTTATGCATGGGCTCAGCAACATCGACTTCCACTCACCAAGGCTGACCTGGCTACGAACACTGCTGAGTGCTCAATCTGCCAGCACCAGAGACCAACACAGAGCCCCCAATATGGCACTTGGGGTGATAAGGCAGCTATCTGGTGGTAGGTTGATTACATTGGACCACTTCCTTCAGGGAAAGGGCTATGTTTTATCCTTAGTATATAGACAATTACTTAATCTGGATATTGTCAAAATGTGGAAAATAACAAATACTGGCAAGGATGCAGAGAAAGGTGAATTTTTATACATTGTTGGTGAGAATGTATAATTAGTACAGCCACTATGAAAAACAGTACAGAGGTTTCTCAAAAAACTACAAATAGAGCTACCATATGATCTGGCAAGCCCACAACTAGGTATATATCCAAGGAAAGGAAATCAGTATATCAAAGAGATATTTGCACTCCTATGTTTATAGCAGCACTATTCACAATTGCCAAGATATGGAATCAACCCAAGTGTCCATCAACAGATGAATGGATAAAGAAAATGTAGTCTATAGACACAATGGAATTCTATTACACCACACACACACACACAAAAGAATAAAATGCTGTCATTCATGGCAACATGGATAAGCTTGGAGAACCTTATGTTAAGATAGCCAGAAACAGAAAAATAAAACACATGTTCTCGTTCACATGTGGAAGCTAAGAAAGTTGATCACTTAATAAGAGTAGAGAGTAGAATGGCAGTCACCAGATGCTAGAATGGGTAGAGGAGAGGAGGGATAGTGAGAGGTTGGCTAATGGATACAAAATTATAGCTAGATAAGAGGAATAATATGTAGGGTTCTACAGCACTGTAGGGTGACTATAATTAACAACATTCAGCAAAACAACAAGATACAAAGTCAACATGCAAAACTCAGCTGCATTTCTATACAATAACGACAAACAAACTAAAAGAAAAAAAAATTAAGAAAATAATTCCGTGTTCAATAGCATGTATTAGTCAGAGATCTCCAGAGAAAGAGAACCAATAGGACGCATACAGATAGATAGATGAGAGGGGATGTATTAGAGGAGTTGGCTTATGCAATTAGGGAGGCTGAGAAGTACCACAATATGCCATCTGTGAGCTGAAGAACCAGGAAAGCCATAGAACGACTCAGTCCAAGTTCTAGGGCCTGAGACTCAGGGGAGCCTATGGTGTAATTCTCAGTCTGAGGCCAAAAGCCTGAGAATCTGGGGGCCTTCTGGTACAAGTCCTGGATTCTGAAAGCCAGAGAACATAAAGTTCTGTTCAAGGGCAGGAAAAGAGAGAAAGAGCAAATTCTTCTTTCCTCTGCCTTTTTGTTCTATCTGGGCTCTCAGCTGATTGGATGGTGCCCACCCACACTGGGTGAGGGCAGATCTTCCTTAATCAGTCCACTAACTCAAATGGCACTCTTTTCCAGAAACATTCACAGACATTCACAGAAATAATACTTTATCTGTGTATCCCTTAATCCAGTCAAGTTAATACCTAAAATTAACTATCACAAGTTTACCCCTGTCAACTTATCACCATACATATCTCCTTAAAGCATATTTAATCTCCAAATAAATGTAATAACAGGTGATAGTCCTGGCTAACATGGTACAACTATCCTGCATACAAACAAAAATGCACTAATCCCTTCCCCAGAAGAGGAAGTAAAGTACGAGTGAAGTTTTATCTTCTCTTGATATCTTATAACTTAAATAATATGATGTAAAATTGACAATACTTAAATACTTACATAAACTCAATACATTTTATGTTGCATAATAAAGGAATAGGAGAAAAAAGAAAACCAAGACATTTGCTTAATATATGCATATATATACACACAAACATGTTCTTTTTTTTCAAAGTAATAGATTTTATTTTAATAGCAGTTTTAGGTTTACAGAGAAATTGAGCAGAAAGTACTGTTTTCATTCTCCCCAGTTTCTCCTGTTATTAACATGCTACATTAGTGTCATACATTTTTTATAGTTATGAACCAATATTGATCTATTATTATTAACTTGATTTTCCATTAAGGTTCCCTTTTTGTGTTGTGCTGTTCTGTGGGTTTTGCCAAATGCCTAATGTCATGTATTCACCCTTACAGTATTATACAGAAGAGTTTCACTGCCCTAAAATCTCTGTACTCCACCTACTTATCCTACCCTCCCTCTTTCCTTCCTACCACTGAAACCCTGGGAAGCATTGGTTTTTTCTGCATTACCTAAAAAATGTATTATTATTATTTTTTTTTGTGCTGGGAGCATTCAAAATCCTCTCTCCTAGCTAATTGAATGTATATAATAAATTGCATACAACAATTTACTAGTTCTAACAGTTTTTTTGGTAAAATCTTTCTGCACATAAGATTATATCATCGTTAACACAGATAAACCTACTTCCTCCTTTCTAACTTGGATGTTTTAATTTCTTTTTCTTGCTTAATTGTTCTGGCTAAGACTTCTAGTACCATTTTGAATAGAAGTGGTAAAACTAGGCATCCTTACATTGCTACTGATCTTAGAGGCAAAGCTTTCAGTCTCATAATTGAGTGTAATATTCACTGTTTATTTTTAATATATGGCTTTTATTATGTTGCGGTAGTCCTTTCTTTTCCTAGTTTGTTGAGTGTTTTGATCATAAAAGGGTGTTGAATTTTTTCAAATGCTTTTTCTGCATCAATTGAGAAGAACATGAGGTTTTTTCCTTCCTTTTGTTAGTATAGTGTATTTCATTGGTCAATTTTCCCATGTGGAGCCATCCTGTATTCCAGGAACAAATAACATTTGGTTGTGGTGTATAATCTTTTTACTATGCTATTGAAATTATTTTGCTAGTATTATGTTGATGATTTTTGCATTAATGTTCATAAGGGATATTGGTCTGTAGTTTTCCTTTCTTGAATGTCTTCTTCTGGCTTTGTTGCCAGGGTAATGCTTGTCTTGTAGAATGATTTAGAGTGTGTTCTTCTCTTCAACTTTTTGGAAAAGCCTAAAAAAAGATTGGTGTTAGCTCTTTTTTAGATGCTTGGTAGAAGTTACCAGGGAAGTTATAAGGTCCAAGGCTTTTATTTGTTGAGAGATTTTTGGTGACTGATTCAGTGTTCTTACTAGTTATAGATCTGTTCAAGTTTTCTAGTTCTTCATTGTTCAGTCTTGTTAGGTTTTGTGTTTCTACGTATTTTTCTATTTGATCTAAATTATCCAATTTGTTGCCATGTAATTGCACATGGTTCTCTCTTATAATCCTTTTTATTTCTGTAAAATTTGTAGTAACATACCCTCTTTAATTTCTGATTTTAGTTATTTGGGTCTCCTCTGTTTTCTTTCTTTCTATCAATCTAGCTAAACATTTAAAAAATATTTTGATCTTTTCAAAGAGCCTACTTTTGGTTTCATTTTCTATTATTTTGTTGATCTTTGCTCTAATTTTTATTTCTTTTCTTCTACTAGCTTTAGGTCTAGCTGGTTCTTTTTCTAGTGCTTCAAGTTATAAATTTGTAAGATTTCAGATCTTCCTTGTTTTTTAATGTAAGCATTATAGCTACAAATCTCCACCTTAGCACTGCTTCTTCTGTGTCCCATAAGTTTTGTTATGATTTTTTTTCATCCATCTATAAGTATTTTCTAATCTCTCTTGTGATTTTTTCTTTGATCAATTGTGCTTTTTAAGACTTTGTTGTTTAATTTTCACAAATTGATAAAATTTCCAGTTTTCCTTCTGTAAATGTTTATAATTGTATATTTTTTCTGTATTGAAACTTTATTAACATATAATATTCTTATTTGCATCTCATAAACATTTTTGATTTAAAATCTATTTTGTCCAATATTAGTATCATCACTCCTACTCTCTTTTGCTTACTATTTGCATGCAATATCCTTTTCCATCCTTTCATTTTCAACCTGTTTATGTCTTTGGATCTAAAGTGGGTCTCTTGTAGATAGCATATAGCTGGATCATGTTTTTTTTTTTTTTTAAATATATTCTAACCATTTCTATCTTTTGATTAGAAAGTTTAACCCATTTACATTTAAAGTAATTACCGATAAAAAAGGACTTACATACGTTATTTTGCTAGTTTTTATAGATGCTGTAGCTTTTGTGTCCCTTGTTTTCTGCATTACTGTTTTCTTTTGTGTTTAGCTGATTTTTCATAGTGAAAAGTTTAAATTCTCTCCTCATTTCCTTTCATGTATTTTCTCTAGCTATTTTTTGTGGTTATCAAAAGGATTACATTTAACAGCTTAATATTATAACACTGTAATTTGAATTTATACCAGCTTAAGTTCAAAAACATTGCTCCTTTAATAGCTCTGTCCCTACTCCTTTTAGTTGTTGATATCACAAAATTACATCCCTATACATTGTGTCCAAAAATATAAACTAATAATTTTTTAATACATTAGTCTCTTAAATTACACAGAAAACAAAATGGGGAGGTACAAACCATAGTTACAATTATACAAGCTTTAGTAATTCCCTATGTATTTATCTTTACTGAGATCTTTATTTTTTCATATGGCTTTCAGTTATCGTCCAGTGTCACTTCATTTCTACCTGCAGGACTCCCTTTAGCATTTCTTGCAGGGAAGGTCTAGTGGTGAAAAACACCCTAAGTGTTTATTTTTCTGGGGATGTTTTAATATCTTCCTCCCTTTGGAAGGACAGTGCTAAACATAGAATTCTTGGCTGATAGATTTTTTCTTTTAGCACTTTGAAAATATCTACCCACTGCCTTTTGGCCTCCAAGGTTTCTGATGAGAAATCTGCTTATAATCTTATTGCAAATCCCTCATATGTGATGAGATACTTCTCTCTTGCTGCTTTCAAGATTCTTTGTCTTTGGCTTTTGACTGTTTGATTATAATGTTCAGTGTTCCCCTCTTTGAGTTCTTTCAACTTGGAGTTAGTTGAGCTTTGTGGATGTTTATATTTATGTCTTTCATCAAATTTAGGAAGGTTTTGCTCATTATTTTCTTAAATATTTTTTCTACGCCTTTCTCTCTTTTCTCTTTCTATAATTCCCACAATGTGTATATTGTCCTACTTATAATGTCCCACAGGTCACTTTGGCTCTCTTCACTTTTCTTCAATTTTTTATTCTTTTCCTTAGACTCAATAATATACCCATTGCCCTACTTTCAAGTTTGCTGATTCTTTTTATGCCTTCTCAAATCTGCCTTTGAATTCCTCTAGTGAATTTTTCATTTGTTATTATGCTTTTCAGCCCTAGAATTTCTGTCTTTCATTATTATTTTTTTATGGTTTTCTATCTCTTTATTGATATTTCCATTTTACTTGTACATCATTTTCTTGATTTTCTCTATGTCTTCCTTTAGTTCTTTGATCATCTTTAAGACAGTTGTTTAATTTATTTATTTTTTATATCTTTATTTATTTATTTATTTCAAATATTCATGAGATACAAAGCTGATTGTCCCCCATCCTGCCCATGATGTGGGGACCAGATTCATACTGGGGAAATACCCATTAGAAGAAATTGTTTTTGTACCCTTTGTCCTCTTCCAATTATCCCCCAATCTCCCTCCCCCTCCTCCTCTCCCCTCAACTTCAATTTGTAGCATTAGGAATGCTCCCTCCCTCTGTTGGATCACTGCACTACTGTGGTCTTTCTTTCCTGCCTTCCTTTCTCTCTTAGCTCCCACAAATGAGTGGGCACATGAGGTATTTATTCCTCTGTGCTTTCCTTGTTTCACTCAACATAAGGTTCATCCATGTTTTTGCAAATGGGAGTATTTCATTTTTTCTTATGGCAGAGTAGTATTCCATAGTGTATATATACCACAGTTTCCTTATCCACACATCTATTAATGGACATTTAGGTGGTTCCATATCTTGGCTATTGTAAACAGAGCTGCAATAAACATGGGTGTGTAGATATCCCTTCGACATGATGATTTCCATTCCTCTGGATATATACCCAGAAGAGGGATTGCTGGATCATATGGAAGATCTAACTGTAGTTGTTTGAGAAACCTCCAAATTGTTTTCCAAAGTGGTTGTACTAATTTTTATTCCCACTAACAGTGCGGCAGTGTTCTCTTCTCTCCACACTCTTGCCAGCATTTGTTATTCATCATCTTATTGATCATAGCCAGTCTAACTGGCATGAGGTGGCATCTCAATGTGGTTTTAATTTGCATTTCCCTGATGACTAGTGATGTTGAGCATTTTTTCAAGTATCTGTTGGCCATTTGTATGTCTTCCTTTGCAAAATGTCTATTCAGCTCCTTTGCCCATTTTTTAATTGGGTCATTTATTTTTTTTTACTATATAATTGCTTGAGTTCTATTTATATTCTGGATATTAGTCTCTTGTCAGATACAAAGTTGGCAAAAATTTTCTCCCACTCTGTAGGTTGTCTTTTCACTCTATTGATTGTTTCTTTTGCAGTGAAGAAACTTTTTAATTTGATATAGTCCCATTTGTTTGTTTTTTCTTTTGCTGTTTGTGCTTTTGGGCTCATGTTCATAAAGCCTGTGCCCTGACTGAACTGCTGAAGTGTTTCACCTATATTTTCCCTTAGTAATTTTACACTTTTGGGTCTTATACCTAGGTCTTTAATCCATTTTGAAGTGATTTTAGTGTATGGTGAGAGATGCATATCAAGTTTCATCCTTCTGCATATGGATATCCAGTTTTCCCAGCACCCCTTGTTGAAGAGGCAATCATTTCTTAAATGTAGATTTTTGTTGCCTTTGTCTAATATCAGATGGCTATAAGCCTGAGGAGTGATTTCTGAGTTCTCTATTCTACTCCACTAGTCTGAATGTCTATTTTTATACCAGTACCATTCTGATTTGGTTACAACAGCTTTGTAGTATAATTTGAAGTCAGGCAGAGTTATGCCTCTGGCTTTGCTTTTTTTTTTTTTTTTTGCTCAGGATTGCTTTGGCTATTCTGGGTTTTTTGTTTTTCCAATTTGAAAGATAAGATGTTTTTTTCCATTTCTGTGAAGAATGTCATTGGTATTTTGATGGGGATTGCATTGAATCTATAGATCGCTTTGGGTAGTACAGACATTTTCACAATGTTAATTCTTCCAATCCAAGAGCATGGAATATCTTTCCATGATTTTGTGTCTTCTTTAATTTCTTTCAGAAGTGCTTTGTAATTCTCATTGTAGAGGTCTTTAACATCCTTGGTTAAGTTGATCCCTAGGTATCGGATTTTTTTGGTGACAATTGTAAATAGGCTTACTTTCTTTATTTCTCTTTCTGTTAATTCATTATTTGAGAATATAAATGCTACTGACTTCTGGGCATTTATTTTGTATCCTGCAATGTTACTGAAGTCATTAGCTAGCTCTAGGAGTTTTTTGATAGAGTCTTCATGTTTTTCTGTATATAGGATGATGTCGTCTGCAAATAGGGAAAGTTTGACTTCATCTTCTCCAATGTGGATTTCCTTTATTTCTTTCTCTTGCCTGATTGCTCTAGCTAGTACCTCCAGTACTATGTTGAATATAAGTGGTGAGAGTGGACATCCTTGTCTTGTTCCTATCCTTAAGAGGAAGAAGGCCTTCAACTTCTCCTCATTCAGAGTAATACTGGTGGTGGGCTTGCCATAAATGGCTTTTATTGTGTTAAAATATTTTCCTTCTATACCTAATTTTCTGAGAGTCTTTATCATGAAGGAATGTTGAATTTTGTCAAATGCTTTTTCAGCATCTATTGAGATAATCATATAGTCTTTGTCCTTGATTTTTTGATGTGATGTATCACATATATTGACTTTTGTATGTTGAACCATCCTTGCATCCCTGGGATGAATCCCACTTGATCACAGTATATAATTTTTTAAATATGTTTCTGTATTCTAATTGCTAATATTTTGTTAAGGATTTTAGCATCTAGGTTCATCAAGGATATTGGCCTGTAATTTTCTTTTTTTGTTGTGTCTTTACCTGGTTTTGGTATCAGAGTTATGTTGGCCGCATAGAATGAGTTTGGGAGAGTATCGTCTGTGTCAATTGTTTGGAACAGTTTCATGAGAATTGGTACTAACTCCTCTTTAAAAGTTTGATAGAATTCAGCTGTAAAGCCATCCAGACCTGAGCTTTTTTTTGTTGGAAGATTGCTAATTACCACTTCAATCTCCTTGCTTGTTTTTGGTCTGTTCAGGTTTTCTATCTCTTCTTGGTTCAGTCTTGGTAATTTAGACATGTCTAGAAACTTATCCATATCTTCCAGATTTTCAAATTTGTTTTCATACAAATTTTTTTTATAATAGTCTCTAATGATTCTTTGTATTTTTGTAGTGTCAGTTGTAATGTCTCTCTTTTCATTTCTGACTTTTGTTATTTGGGTCTCCTCTCCTCTTTTTTTTGTTACTCTAGCTAATGGTGTGCCTATTTTGTTTATTTGCTTGAAAAACCAACTTTTAGCTTTGTTAATCTTTTCTACTGTTTTTAGGGTCTCTATTTCATTTAGTTATGCTCTGATCTTAACTATTTCTTTCCATCTACTGCCTTTAGGTTTGGATTGTTATTTTTCAATTTCTTTGAGGCATAGCATTAGGTCGTTTATTTGGAGTCTTTACAGTTTTTTGATATAAGCATTACTGCAATAAATTTGCCTTTTAGTACTGCTTTTGCAATATCTCACAAGTGTTGGTATGATGTACCTTTGTTTTCATTAGTTTCTAGAAATTTTTTGATTTCCTGTTTAATTTCTTCTTGGATCCATAGGTCATTCAGGAGCCTATTACCTATTTTCCATGTATTTGTATATCTTCCAGTGATTTGCTTATTGTTTATCTCCAGTTTTAGTCCATTGTGGTCTGAAAAGATTGTTGGAGTGATTTCAATTTTCTAAAATTTGCTGTGACTAGATTTGTGACCTAATATGTGGTCTATCCTGGAGAATGTACCATGAGCTGATGAGAAGAAAGTGTATTCTTTTGCTGTTGGGTGAAATGTTCTGTAAATATCTGCCAAGTCTAGTTGGTCTAGAGTGTAGATTAAATCCTGTGTCTACTTGTTGACTTGTTGCCTGGAAGTCCTGTCCCGTACTGAGAGAGGGGTGTTCAGATCACCCACTATTAATGTATTAGGTCCTATCTCCTTCTTTAGGTCTAAGAGTGTTTGCTTGATATATCTGGGTGCTCCAGTATTGGGTGCATACATGTTTATGATTGTTGTCTTCTAGCTGGATAGTTCCCTTTATCATTATATAATGGCTTTCTTTGTCTTTTTAAATGTTTTTTGGTTTAAAGTCTATTTTGTCCAATAGAAGAATAGCTACTCTTGCTCATTTTTGGTTTCCATTTGCATGGTATATCTTTTTCCATCCCTTCACTTTTAGTCTATGAGTATCTTTACAGGTGAGGTGGGTCTCTTGAAGGCAGCATATTCTTGGGTCTAGCTTTTTAATCCAGTCAGTTACTCTGTGTCTTTCAAGTGGGGAGTTTAGTCCATTCACATTTAGAGTAGTTAGTGAGAAGTGTTGTTTAATTCCTGTCATTTAATTGCTAATTAGGCAGTTTACATATCTTTTGATCATTATTTCCCCTTTTATTTCTCTTCTCCATTGTGAATTGGGGATTTAAAGTGGAATGGTTTAGCTCCTTTCTCTTTCTTGCCGGCATTTTTCTTTTTACTGTGGGTTTTGGTCTTTCTTCTGTATTCGTGATCATGGTCACCATTATTCAGAATCCAGATGAATGACTCCCTTGAGAATTTCTTGTAGGGCCAGTAGTGTAGTGGTGAACTCCCACAACATTTGTTTGTCTGGGAAATACACTATTTCTCCCTCATTTCTGAAGGAGAGCCTTGATGGGTAAAGAATTCTTGGCTGGCAGTTTTTTTCTTTTTGTATTTTGAATATATCATTCCACTTTCTTCTGGCCTGTAGGGTCTCGGTTGAGAAGTCTGCTGTTAGTTTGATGGGGGTTCCCCTATAAGTGACCTAAGACTTTTCTCTTGCTGCTTGTAGAATTCTCTCTTTGTCTTTGAGCTTGTGAATTTAACTATAATATGTCTTGGGGGGGATCTTTTTGGGTTGAATCTGTTTGGGGACCTTTGAGCTTCCTGGGACTGAACGTGTGTATCTCGCCCTACACCTGGGAAGTTTTCTGTTACTATTTCCTTGAGTAGGTTTTCAATACCTCTTCCCTTCTCCTGCCCTTCAGGAATACCCAGAATTCAGATGTTAGAGCACTTGAGATTGTCTGCTATCTCTCTTAGGTTTTCCTTATTATTTTAAATTCTTTTTCCTTTTTTTTAATTTCTGCCTGAGTTATTTCAAAAAGACCACCTTCAAGCTCTGAAATTCTTTCTTCTGCTTGCTCTACCCTGCTGCTCAAGCTCTCAGTCGTGTTTTTTTTATTTCATTGAGCGAGTCTTCTTTCATTTCTAGAAGTTCTGCTACACTCTTTTTTATGGTATTAATCACTTTGTAGATTTCCTCCTTCATATTCTGGATGTTTTTTCTTGTTCTTGCAACAACAATGGTCTTTGACTCTTTGTCTGTACTTCTGTGATCAGAAGTAGCAGTCAGTGATCAGAGTACAGATTCCCAATATTTAGAGGAAAGGGTCATTTTAGTCTACCCTGAGTTCCACAAGCCATGTGCAAGCTGCTCCATGAACATATGCGCAGCTGCCTGCTATGGGGCTGTGGGGTGGAGGATGGGGAGCTGCTACGGTACTAAGAGCTGAAATTAACTGAAATTAATAGCTATTTACCATCCTTGCTTTCCTCTGAGAGTCACAAGCCTTCAATACACTCCAGAGTTACAAAACAGTTATATCAGACAGACTCTGTGGGTGCAATTGCTGAGCAAATCTGGAGACAATTCTGGTGCTTTCTACTCCACTAATGAATCATTTTCTTTTGATTATAATGTGTCTCAATGTGGATCATTTTGAGTTTATTGTACTTGGAAGTAGTCTAGCTCCTTGGACTTTTGGATGTGTAGATTAATGCCTTTCACCAAATTTGGGGTGTTTTTAGTCATTTATTTCTTCAAATATTCTCTTTGGCTTTTTCTCTCTCTTCGTCTTCAGGAACCCCCGTTTTACATATGTTAGTAGGCTTGATGGTGTTCCACAGGTCCCTTAAGTTCTCTCTCTCTTTTCATTATTTTTCTTTCTGTTCCTCAGACTGGATAATCTCAACTGATTTTTTTTCAAGTATACCTATTGTTTCTTTTTGCTTGCTTAATTCTGTTGTTGAGCCTCTCTAGTAAATTTAAAAAAAAAAATCAGTTATTGTACTTCTCAATTCCAGAATTTCTATTTGGTTTCTTTTTATAATTTCTATCTCTTTATTGATATTCTCTATCTAGCAAGACACTGTACTTTAGGCTTCCTTTAATTCTTAGTCTTTGGTTTCCTTTAGCTCTTTTGACATACTCAAAATAGCTTATTTAAAGTCTTTTCTAGTAAATTTAATGTCAGTTTCTTCAGGAGCCATTTCTATCAGTTGTTTTATTTCCTGTGAATATGCCATGTATATTTCTTGGCATCCCTTGAAATTTGTTTGGAAAAGTAAAAATTTTGAATACTATATTGTGGCAATTCCAGAAAACAAAAACCCTTTACCTCATCCCGGGCTTGTTATTGCTCATTGTTTTTGTAGTAGTTTGTGTAGTGCCTTTTTGGAAATTAATTTTGTAATGTCTGTATTCTTTGTCTTGTGTGGCCACTAAAGTCTCTGTTCCTTCCATTAGCTAAATGATCAGCCTCTTCAAGGCCCCACCTTTCAATTACCATAATTACCCTCTTTACAGTCACAGTGGGGGCCAAGTTCCTTTTTTCTTTTCTTTTTAAGATTACCAGTAAGGGGATCTTAACCCTTGGCTTGGTGTTGTCAGCACCACGCTCAGCCAGTGAGCTAACTGGCCATCCCTATATAGGATCTGAACCTGTGGCCTTGGTGTTATCAGCACCACACTCTCCCAAGTGACCCATGGGCCGGCCTCCAAGTTTCTAATACATAAAACTTGGAGTACACAATTCAAGCTTCAGTGAGTTTTAGGGGAACATAATTCAACCAACTGCATTCTGCCCCTGGTCCCCCAAACTCATGTTCTTTTTATATGCAAATACATTCATTTCATCCCCAAAGTCTTAACTTGTTTCAAGTCAAAAGTATAAATTCAAAGTTCCATCTGTGAAATTCAAAACAAGTTATCTGCTTCCAAGATACAACAGTGGGACAAACATAGGGTACATACTCCCATTCCAAAAGGGAGAAATAGGCCCCCCAAAAGGTGTAATAGGTCCCAAACAAGTCCAAAACCCAGCAGGGTAGGCATTAAATATCAAAGTTGGCAAATCATGTGCCTTCAGTCCATGTTCCACATCCTCTGCACACTGGTGTGGGGGTTGGGTCCCCAAGTCCTCTGGCAGCTCCACTCCTATGGCTTTCCTGGTCTCAGGCCACAGTTCAGCTCTCCCAGGCTGGTTTCCCACTCTGGTAGCTCCACAAATCTGGGGTCTCTATGGCCATCCTACTCTCATGGCTCCTCTAGGTATGGTGCTATTGGGATTTCTCTGCTGCAACTCTGGCCCCACATTTCTGCTTGGCATTGCTCTAGCGAAGGCTGTTTGCAGTGACTCTATCCCTCTGACAGATCTCTTCTTGGGTTCTCAGGCTTTTCCACACATCATTTGAATATGGATGGAGGCTCCCAAACCTTCCCAGCCCTGGCATTCTGTGAGCCTGCAGACCTTACACCACATGGACTCCACTAATGCTTCTGGCTTGTATATTGCAAAGCTGCAGGTCCATCCATGCCTGGGGCCAATTTAGCCAAGGCTGGAGCAGCAGGGATGAGGGAAGCAGCATCCCGAGGTGGTCCTAGGCAGTGAGCACATGGATGGTGCCTCAGGCCTGTTCCCCAAGACCATTTTGTCTCACTAGGTTTTGGGGCTTGAAATGGAAGGGTTGGCCCCAGAGTCTTCTGCAGTGCTTTCAGGGCTCTTTCCCTCTTTTCTTGAGAATCCCTTTCTTTTGTACTAATCTTGGCACTACTGCATTTTTCTTCTGAAAATGTGCTCTGCTTCTCTACCACATGGCCAGGCTGCAAATTTTCCAAATCTTTATGCTCTGCTTTCTTTTAAAGTTTTGGCTTTACATCATACCTTTGCTGCCATAACTCAGTTACAAGTAGCCATTCAGCTTCCTTAATGCTTTGCTGCTTAGAAATTTCTTTCACCAAATACTCTGGTCAACAACTCTTAAGTTCCAACTTCCACTAAGTCCTAGGGCATGGACACAATGCAGCCAAGTTTCCTTCCAGTTCACAGCAAGGTTGATGTTTGCCCCAGTTTCCAATAAATTCCTTCTTATTGCTTTTAAGATTTTCTTTTTATTATTGATTTTGAGCAATTTGAGTAGGATATGCCTTAATGTAGTTTTCCTCATATATTTTTGTCCTTGGGGTTTGTTAAACTTCTTGGATCTGTGTATTTTTAGTTTTCAGTACATTTAACATTTTTTGGCCATTTTTTCTTTAAGTATTTTTGTTGTTTATCCCATGAGGATTCCTATTACAAGTATATTAGGCTGCTTGAACTTATGCTATAGATCATTCATCCATTTTTACTTTTTTGATTCTTTTTTCTCTGTGTGTTTCATTTTGGATAACATTTATTATTAAGTCTTCAACTTTGCTAATCATTTCTTCAGTAACATCAATTATGCTATTAATCTCATCCATGGTATTTTTTAATCTTAAAAACTGTAGTTTTCAACTTCATAAAATTTCCATGTTTTTAATATCTACCTACCATGCCTCTATTTAACTTCTTGTAAACATGAAATATTGTGTTAATATCCTTGATTGCTCCAATAGTTATTTTAATTGTGATTCACTTTTAAGATTGATTATTCTCCTTAATATGGGCCATGTTTTCTTCATTTATTGCACAACTGATAATTTTGGGTGGTTTGCCAGGCATTGTGAATTCTGTCTTACTGGGGATTGTATACACTTGTATGTCACTAAATATTTTTGAGTGTTGTCTTATAATTAAATTATTTAAAATCTGTTTGATCATTTTTCCTTGATATTATGATTTTTTAGATGGATGTGGATCTCAATTATTCTCCACTACCAAGTCTAGCTCCACTACGAAGTCTAGCAGTTCCAATGAATTATGAGGTTTGGCTCATCTAGCTATTAGAAATAAATACTAATACAGGCCATGTATGAGCATCAGGCATTGCTATCTCTAATCATCTTGCATGTTTCTTTCCATGGGCTTAGTTCATTTTTTTTACTTTCATGTGGTGAGAAGCACTCACCTGAATACATAGGGAAAGACTCTGAAAATCTCTGGAATTCTCTCTCTGTGAAGTTCATTTACTTCTAGAACTCTGTCCTGAGAATTCCAACTGCTTTGATCTCTCTGGACTTTTAGCTACATATCTTCAACTTAGGGAGTCTATGTTGCTCTACTTGTGTTTCCTCTTCATGTGCTATTACCAGGAAATTCTGGGAAGGCAATGAACAACGGCAATTGTAGAACTCACCTCATTCATTACCCTTCTGTCAGGGATCACTGATTTTTATTTGCTTGTAAACAATTGCTTCATATATTTTGTCCATTTTTTTTAGTGGTTTCAGGTGTGAGGACATATCTGGTCTCTATTTTTCTACCTCATCTAGAAGCTTATTCTTTTTTATTTAACAATCCTACTTAATACCTTCACATAAGTGCTTTCCTGCTACTCATCCTACCTGTATCTACACATTCTTCTATAACCAATTCTCTGCAACCCACTCAAAACATTCCAGTTTGTTCATCTGATAAGAGCTTACCTTGTATCTGTCTACAAAATATATAGTAGAAATGAGAAAATTATATTTTTATTGATACATTCACATCCTCTGTCTTTAAGTAACTTAATCCACAGTTGTAAAAAGAAAAGGGATACAACACTGAGAAGCAACTTTCAAATAAAGATAAATCTAGTGATTATAACTATTGCACAAAAGCATGTGTACAAATTATTTTCTGTAGGTTTATATTTCTCTCTCATGCAGTCCACACCCACCAAATCTGGAAAATCCAGCCTGCTGGATAATCTAGTAATCCTATTTCAAAGTAAAAAATCAAGTCATAAAATATCTTTTGATAACAACAAAAAGTAACATTTTTTCCTGACTTTGAAAGTAGCAGCACACTGTCTCCTACCCACAGGTGTTTGGGATCTTCCAAGCAAAGTCATTGATCAGCAGTGCTAGCATTTATCACTTTCCATTAAGGGACCTCTCTTCACTTGGTTTACATTTGATTTTTATTTGGCCAGTGCTATTGGCATGTTAATAATTATAACAAACACTATTACTGGTTCTTTTTTATGTGTAAGCTGGTGTCTTAAGGATTATATATGCATGGTTTTATTTTTGACTCAGAAACTTCATTTTAAGGTTGAGAAAACAGATTCAGAGAGGATAAATGAATAAATGACTTACTCAGGGTCACACCTAGTTGGTAAAAACTCAAACTTATGTTTATTTGATTCCAGAGTGCTTATATAGAGCAGTTTTAAGGTAATACCATTAGCTTCTATAAAAAATAATAAGAACAATAATTAACATTTACATGTTTGTTACACATCATAGTTAATCTTAAGTACGTGTATATCACACACACTAACTCATTTAATCCTTACAACTATTGTATGAATATTAAATAAGTTCTATTATTACTATTACTTTACAAATTATAAAATGTAGGCAGATAGGTTATATACCTAATAAGTGGCAGACCTGAGATCTGAATCTTAACATTCCAATTTAGAAGTTCGTGATCTCAACAGATCTGCAATCTATGCTGACCTTCATGTGGTACCATATGACCTGCTGGGTTTTATTCTAACTTTTATTTGTCTTCACTGGTTTTTGCCCAATTAGCCTGCCATTAGTAACTGCTTAATGAAACAGGGTTTTCATATTTTCCCATTCTTTTAATTTTATTTCATTTCCTATTGACTTGTTTGGGAAATGGCAGATGGCTATAAGGTCATGTCAGTTAAAATGTCCTCTGACTCACTTTAGCTTTCTGCTGTTGGAGAAATCAGGCTGTTCCCCCCCACCCCATGCTTTTAAATGTTCATTTGCCCTTAATTACTGCTAAAAGAGACTGGGACAAATTTTCCAAATTAAGTACTCAACACACCACATACACACATGCAAGCCTCATCAACAAACCACAATGGGGTATTGTAGGGAAAGTGAAGGAAAATGGTCAAGGCCTCTCAGATGTTCAGAATCTTGCTGAGCATTTGATGTAAATGTGCACGTGACCCCAGGTGTTCCTTGGTTATTGTCTAATGTAATTGCACATGTGCACCTAGGTGTTCTGAGTTGTGGACTTAAGAATAAAGGACGTGTGGGTCTGACCCACAGGACTCCTGCCCCCCTGGGATGCCCCCTGGGGAGACCCCGGAAAGGCCACTACTGCTGCTGGAGGCTGTTGCTGAAAGCTGTTGCTGCTGGTGTCCCCCGGATGCCCCAAGAGGCCACTGCTGCTGCTTCTGCTGCTGTAAGCTGTTGTAAGCTGCTGCTGTACTGCTGAGGACTGAGCTCGAGTTATCTGCCAATGGCTCCCGGGATCTTTCCCAATTACCTAGCATGGACCTGCGAGTGAGGGGTCAACGATCCAGCCAGGCAAGTGAGGGGTCTGATGACCCAGCCTGTACAAAGGGTTTGGAGGGTCTGAGCCCTAGCCCTGACAATACAAATGGAAACTTAGTATAACTAAAATAATGAAATGTTTTGGCTTTGGTTATGAATTGCCTAACCATACAATTGACATAGTCTGTAGCAATACGGATGTATTAATAATGAGTACAAATTATAAACGTGCATGAATGTATGTGTGTATGATGGAATTTAGATGTATTGTCCTCCCAGACTTATGTGGAAATCTGATCCTCAATGTGGCAGTTTGAATCTTGGGGGCGGATCCCTCATGAATGGATTAATGCTCTGGGGGCAGGGGGCAGTGGGGGGGATAGTGAGTGAGATCTCGCTCTATTAGTTCCCGCAAAAGCTCGTTGTTTAAAAGACCCTGGCACCTCCCCCCCTCTCTTGCTTCCTTTCGCCATGTGATCTGCTTGTACCTACCAGCTGCCTGCCATTTTCTGCCATGAGTAGAGGCAGCCTGGGGCCCAGATGCAGCATCCCAGAATCATAAGCCAAATAAATCTCCATTCTTTATACCCAGTCTCAGGTATTCTATTATAGCAAACACAAAAACAGACTAATACAGTGTGAGTGTACCTAGTTCCTCCTGTCAGATGAATGTAGTAGCTATTTCATTACATTCATTTAGTTTTCCTTGTCTCTCTCATTAGACTCCAAGCCTTTAAAGACAAGGAGATTTTAAACTAGTGCAATAATACAAGTTAAAAGCAATCATAAATAAAATTCACTTACTAAAGTCTAGGGACTTTAATGTTTGTGGAACCATGACTTTGATCTATTTGCAAATACATTTCTGATAACTCTTTCTTCCCCATAAATCACCTCCCCCCGGCCCATCCTGCCTCAATTCTTTCCTGTAAATTTCCTTCTTCCTCACTACTTTGTTTTCTCACATTGGTGTGTTTGGAGCTTATGGGCTATCTACTGTTGTAAGTTAGACATTCCATCGGTGTCATAAGCCTTTCAACTTAAAAATGCTATTGAAATCTAGAAATTATTCCTAAAATCAAGTTTAAAAAATAAAGTCAATTCAGACCGATCCAAACACTCACAGTATGGGATGCCCATTAGTTCTTGGCCTTAAGACGTGTTTAGGATTATATTTCAATTCTTTACAACATAGAACTTGCATTTACTGAGCTCCTATTAACAAAGGAATGGGAATTTGGAACTCTAGAGCTGAAAGAGAATTTGAGACCTGAAATTAACTCCTTGCCTCCAGGCAGAAATTGTTCTAATCCTTACTAGACAGTTGGGTGTGTGTCCTATGTTTTAAGAGGAGACACAACTCTTGCAACACACACTAACATTTATTAAATATTCAATTACAGGATTTACAGTGAAGAAAGCTGACAAACTACTTGTATTAGTCTGTTTTGATTACTTATAGCAAAATTCATGGAACTGGGTAATTTATAAGAAAATGAAATTTACTTGCTTACAGTTTCTGAGGCCGGGAAGTCCAAAGTCCATCTGGTGGTGGTGATAGCCACCCAGGTGTCTCACATTGCAAGATGGTGGAAGCAGAGAGAGAGAAAGAGAGAGAGAGAGAGAGAGAGGAAGAGAGAGAGAGAGACTCTCTTCTTTCTTTAAAGCCCTCAGAACCATGCCTCTTTCCACCATTTTCAATCCATTCACTATGGCATGGTCCTACAATCCAATCACCTCTTCAAGGCTCCACCTTTCAGTTACCATAATAGGATTTCCCACTCCCTTAACAGTCACAGTGGGGGCTAAGTTTCTAATGTATGAAACTTGGGAGACACAATTCAAGTTTCAACAAGTTTTGGGGGGACATAATTCAATCCACTACACTACAACAGCCAGGTAATCAAAGTCAACATCAATAGTGATAAGTCATGTTGATTAAATGTATCCTTGATATGATGTGTTGAAAGTGGCACTTTATCTGTGTGGTCTTCCTCCCTCAAACCTATAGCCCTACTCTTACCATGGGAAAACAGCAGATGAATCCAAATTTAGTGACATTCTACAAAATACCTTGAATTTGGGGGCCAGTACTCCCTCAAATTGGCAAGGTCATTGAAAGAAAGTGAGCCAAAATGCCAGGTACCGATCAAGCTTTATCAAAGGAAAAGAATATGCTGGGCTACACTCAAAATGGAGGGCAGCAGCCCGTGTCAGGGTGGGAGGGCTTATATAGGCCGCAAGGAAGGCTGACATAATCAGGGAGGGGGTTTGGTGCTGGTGTAGAAATTGACTGGCAGATGCAATCAGGTGGAAGGTTGCACCCATGTGGAAGTAGAGGAGTTTCTATTTCTCAGAAACCACAAGGTTTCTCATAAGGAAAAGGCTGGTGGCCATTTTGTGCTCAGTGTGTGTAAAAATGGTGCCGGTCATGTCCAAGATCCATCAGTCATCAAAAACAAAGTCTGGGAAACTGTCACAGCCCACAGAAGCCTAAGGAGACATAACAACTAAATGCAATGAATTATCCCAAAGGAGATCCTGGAACAGAAAATGGTCATTAGTGGAAAAGTAATGAAATCCAAATGAAATATAGATTTTAGTTAATAATAATGTATAAATATCATCAGTTCATTAGTTGTGACAAATGTACCATGTTAGTATAAGATGTTAACAATGGGAAAAACTGAGTGCAGGGTATATGAGAATTCGCTGTACTCTTCTTGAAACTTTTCTGTATAAAACAATTCTAAAATTAAAAATTTATTTAGATATAAAAGAAATCATCCAACTATAGAAAGGTTCTTTCTCATTCAAAGTCAAGAATACGTTAATACAAGCAGAGATGTATGTTTTCCCTGTTTTACTATAATGACCAAAGCTGTCACAGAATTTATAGATTATGAAAAATCTTAGTCTTTGAGTTAGTTATTTTTACAGAGCTTTGAAAATCCAGAAGTTTTAATCAGCATCCCCACCTTTTAAAACTAAACCAGTGGTTCCTGTCCTTCAGCAATTTCTGTTAAAGTAGGAATCCAGTTATAGTGAAAATTTTCTTGTTCATGCTCAATTTGTTTCAGAGAGAGTTAACACCAATGGGAAGGATAATTACTTCCCCAAATTTTGGGAAACAATTTTGGTATGGTCATTTAACACAGTCCAGGGATCCTGACACTTCTTGAAGTGGTGTCCTAAAATAGCACACTACTTATTTTTTGTATAACTAGGGCCATGGTTATATTTTATCTTATATTCTAAACTCCCTCTTTAAGAATTGTGCCATTGTATTTTTAAAGTCTTATATAGAGGAAACACTTCCTACTTCAATCATGTCTTATTCTAAGAATGCATGTATTTTATGCCATCCTGAGTTTTCATTCTTTCTCTGGACAAATGATGTAAAGGATAATAATTATATATGTTATACTGTATTTTACATCTCTGTGCCTATTTTATTTAATTTTTAGGATTGTCTTTTAAATTTTTATCTCTAACAAATGAGTTAGTAGCACTCTCAATATTTTGTATAGATTTTTTTTTTGCTGCTCAGAAACACATAAATCCATTTATTTGACCTTCATAATGAATCGAAGTTGATATTGTAAGGTTAATGAGGCAATTATTCTTGTAGAGAACATCAGTTATAAAGGCATAGTTTCTTCCTCCCTTTAATATGCACATTAATTAAAGTAATTTTTTCTTTGCTATTTGCATTGATAAGTAATCATCAATGAGGGAAGGAATAATTAAGGTTCTAAGTATCTCTTTGGTAATTTGGAGTCTTAAGTTCCAAGGTATAAAAGTTTTTCTAGTATAATAGGTACTTTCAGATTTTCCATGTATAATTTTCTGTATTTTTTTTCTTTCCACTTATTACAGAGGCAGAAGCAATGGGTGTTGCTATGACTATCTATCAATTACAGGGGGAAGAATGTTCACTGAAAGTGTTTCCTGAATCTGCCCTTGACTCTTACCTCAAATACAACTCAGTTGGTTCGCCATGACATTTAATCATAAACTAATAGTTCAAAATTATTTATTGAGTTTCTTTCAGGTTGACCTGTAGAATCTATCTTAGGACATAGTAAAATTTGTTTTCTATTAATAGGAAAATATACATTTATAGGTATGCTCATCAGAACACAGATTCTTAATAATTTTTCTACTCACACAATATTAATCTACCATAGCAATGAGCCAGCCAAATCTATGGGTATGTAAAATTGTGAACAAGCTTAATTAAATATTATTTGGCTATGCACAGTTACTTCCCATATTAAATCTAAACCAAATTTAATTATTATAATTTAAATATACATCTGTGTCTCTATATCTATATTTAGAAATAGATATTTATACACACATATTGAAGAGCAAATATAGTTACATTTTGTAAAACTCTGACAATGTATCTGCTTCTGTAACTCAGAGTAATGAAATAATTTTTCTCAAGCTGACTTTATTTACCAAAATGCTTTGATGAGATATTTGCTTGTGAAAAGTGGGGTTTAGACATAGCTGGGAGGGCTGAGGAGAGAGGCAAACAAACATTAAGTTGCTCTTTATAATAAAATAAGACTTTTTGAATTCTTGACAGGTTGAAAAGGGAGAAATCGAGGGGGAGAGTCACTGAAAGGAAGGAAGAGAAAGGAGGTATACAAGCCAAGGAAAACCAGAACGCTATGCTGTGTGATGGCAAATGAGAACAGCTGAAAGATGGTTTATATTCAGGACTGTCTGATTTCCCATAATAGACTCTTGGTCATTCAGAGCTCCTCTTTCCCCCATGCCACCCTCATATTTAACTCCTCAAACTTCAGTGACAGTCTGAGCAGGGGCACGCGCACCTGGGGAACGCATATGTAAGGGTGCTTTCAGGATTGGGTAGATCCCAAGAAGAGCAGCAGTAGCTAATCTTGGGTAGAGAAAGGATCCACAGACAGATCCATCTAGACAGCGCAGGAACTCAGAGCTAACAGGTTTTGGAAGCCAGTGGAATAAATTTTCCCCTATGTTAAACCTGAATATCAAATGTTCCAGTACCTCAGTTTGCACCAGGTTACACACATAATGTATTTAGCATGTTCTATGTGTGATCTGCTAGATTTAGATAGCATTTAGACCAATAGCATCACCACATTCCCAATAATATTATTTAGGGATTTACTAGTGAATACTGTAATCCGCCAAAAAGGAGGAAGTCTGATTTTGAGGGGAAAAATACCCCACATAGTAAAACCTCAAGCTCTCTCCCTCATACACTATTAAAATGTCAGATTGATGAAAGGGCCACATATCTCTAAGGTTACTCAACCTACTTGACAGAAATCTGGGAGGGAGAGTGTGATATTGTTCATACCCTCACAAACTGGATGGAGAAAAGTGGGGCTGAATTTTGATTTTTCCATTTAAGGAAGATATTATACGTGTCAACCAAAATTAATGCTGTTGAGTCAGAAAAAATTTTGTAGAGT
Source organism: Cynocephalus volans (assembly GCF_027409185.1). Lineage (NCBI taxonomy): Eukaryota > Metazoa > Chordata > Mammalia > Dermoptera > Cynocephalidae > Cynocephalus > Cynocephalus volans. The sequence continues at coordinate 67,991,219 of NC_084464.1, forward strand.
TTACTGGGAGCCAAAAGTGAGGATTGACTCAGAAAACACCGGCTGATAGTGTTAGAGAAGTGCCCCCTGTTGAGCTCTTTTACTTGCCCATAATCCTGCTGACTGGGCCCATTGTCAAGCTAGGGCTGTGTCTGGAGCTCACAGATCTCTCAAGCCCATTCACAGACTGGGTCACAAACCCTTCACATGCAGGTCTATGAGCTAGGTAACTGGCAAACAGTTCTTTGGAAGCCATAGGTTGGAGAGCATAGCTTGTGTGGAGCAGATGCCTGAGGCACTCAACGGCAGCCAAGTCCTGGTGCTGTGAAGGAACACTAACTCCACCCACATACAACTTATTTACAAAGAATGCTCTGCACCACCCTCAAATGGATGGGCAGGCGAGGGGGCCTGATTAAATTATTCTATTTTCCCAACACTCATAATAAAGGCTTCATGGACAGAAAAGGATGAAGAAAACAGATTGGTCATTTCAAAGTTACTTTTCTTGTAAGGTGAGCACAGGGAGACAGAACAGTAGGCAAAGAACTGATTAGTTGGCATCAGGTTACTTCAGGCTATCTCTTTTGTGTAAGGATTAAAGCAGAGGGAACTTCATCATCATACCTATTGAAGATTTAAACTGGCCTATTTGGGAAATTGGCTGTTAACTATTTCCCTTGACTTCTGGGAAGATCGGACCACAACCTAGGTAATGTGGTACTTAGCAGGAGCGACTCCATTTTGAATTTTAGTCTGGTCTTTTGGGGACTAGTGCAGAAACTTAGTTCAGAAAAATTGCCTCTATCCCTATGTAGGGATGGCTGGTTAGCTCACTTGGGAGAGTGTGGTGCTGACAATACCAAGTCTAGGGTTAGGATCCCCTTATTGGTCATCTTTTGAAAAAAAAAACACCAAAAACCCAAAACCTAAAAAACCTCTCAAAATTGTCTCCTTAATTTTTATTAATATAAATAACCTAAAATTTTACTATTTGTTGAGATATGGAATGTAAGAAATTATTTGATGTCATAATTGAAAATTATTCTTTGTTAAAATCCTGTTTAATCCTTGCCACATATGGCTGGCAATCAACCCAGAAGGCTGTTAATGCTGTTAATCAGGTTGGTTTATAGTTGTTATTATTTAAAATTGACATATATTTTGAACAAAAAATAACCTTTGAAAAGCACAAGTTATACTGATTATGGTAGGGTAATTTCTCCCCAGTCAGATTAGAAAGAATATTGCATTTCAGTTTCTTCCACCCAAATTAATTTTACAATTTAGACACTCATTTGGTTAATAAGTGACTTCTTTTAAAGTGAAAATGTATGGGGACCATTAGTCATTCATATTTTAGTATAATTGTCTATTAGATGACATTTCTCCTAACATATGTAAAATCATCCACAATGAATAATTGAGTGTTAATAGAGCCAGAGAGGAAGATTTAATTTTGATTAAGGGTCAACAACAATAGAGTCCTTGAGAGTTACCCTGCAGGCAGTTGGGACAATAAAAAAGATGAAAGAGAAATAAGAAAGTATCGAGGTAAACTTTCATCTTTGCAGTTTTCCTATAGTAATTCATATACTTATATTACTCAGGTATTAAGATGAATATATAGATTTAAGTTAACCAGAGAAAATCTGGGGAGAATGCATTCTTTTTTTCCAAGTAAAAGTAATGCGACAAGAAATTTAAAATCTACTTATGTCCTACATTAAAAAAATTGCACTATTTTTGTGTATCTCCCCTCTAGACTCCTGCATCTACAAACAGTAAATCATTAGCAACCTTATGAAATGCCATGGAGAAAGAGCTTTTGTGGTAGAAAGATGAACATAAAAGAAGAAGCCAAGAGCAATCAAACATCCACTTAGGAAGCAGTTTTACCTATGGGAATCTTCATTGGGTGCCTTTATTTCATTCTGATTACTAGCTTTACAGTTTCCTGGAGAACAAAGCCCTGATTTCTAGAAGCATGCTTTCTCTCCTGAGCACATAATTTCTGAGCCTTTGGGCATCTTATAGACACTAACTACACTGATTCAATGGACTCAGACAATTTTGAATTTTCTGACTTTTTTAAAAGATGGATTCCAAAGATTTGGGGTAGCTATATTTTTTTACAGAAATACATGTAACACAGTGTAAAAATAAATTTGCATGGCTATGATTATCTTGGAGGATATCTTTCTTCCAAGAAGCTCCACAAACTTTTTGGTTTGAGTCAAATTTATTTGGGGCCTCAATTACTGAATAGACACAATACATAAGGTGAATTTCATTCTGATACCCCTAAACAGTAACTACTGTGGAAAGCCTCTTTAGTTTATGAAATAAGATATGTAAAAATCCCATAAACGACACAGTGCATGTAATTACTATTCTCCCTGAGGTCTTTATTTTATCACTTGATACAATATAGTTTGCCTTATACTATTGTACCATAATGCTGTAAGGCATGAGAAACATACTAATATAATGAAATTAGGTAGATGTTGTAGTATATAAGGTAGAAACTACTTCTGGCAGTAAATCAGCAACCTAGTTATCCTATCATTAGTTGTCATTGGTTATATTTGCAACCTGGGCTTGAGTGTAGATTGTCATTTAATTTTTCTGACTTTCAGTTACTTTTTCTGCCATATAATGGCAGGGCTGGCTGGAAGAGCAAGTAGGTCAGATAACCTCTAAGGTCTCTTTCAGCTCTAATATTTTATCGTTTGGTATAGCACATATTGCATAATAAAAAGTGAGCTTCCAAAGTAGAGTGAGTTAAGTTTCAGGGAAATTTCTTTATTATTTTAAATATTCTGACATTTCTGTTAGGTAGTATGACAAACTATTTTTGCTGTAAGACATACCTATTTATAGAAACTAAATATGCAATTTGCTCTTGTTTACACAGGAATGAATCACAGATGAAATTTCTTGACTTTGAGCATTTTCTTAACATCCTTGCATGTTCTATGGGGTCAGAATTCACTCCAGGAAACAGAAATCACTCTGAGAATTTGTATTAGTCTGTTTCTATTGCTTATAAATACAGAATACCTGAAACTGGGTAATTTTATAAAGGAAATGAAATTTATTTCTTACATTTTTGGAGGCTGGGAAGTCCAAGGTCCAGGAGGCATATCTGATGAGGGCCTTCTGGATGGTGACTCTCTACAGTGACACAGGTCATTGTCATATGGTAAGAATGGCAAGGGTTCCTTAACATGTTCATTTGCTCTCTTTATAAAGCCATGAGTTCCACTCCTGTGACAACCCACTAAACCACTGAACCATTACTCTATGAATGGATTAACCCCTTCACAAGGGCCCAGTCCCACAATCCAATCACCTCTCAATGGTCCCATCTTTCAAGTACCAGAGTCAGATTTCCCACCCTCTTCACACTGTTACAATGGGGTCAAGTTTTCAATACATGAACTTTCTGGGGACACATTTGACACATACAGCATTTTAAACAGAAAGATAATTAGGAGCTAATGAAATCATTGGAAGAGCTGGAAAAAGGAGGGATTATGTTGGGTCCTCAAGTATGATTCCACAGAAACCATGAACTGACCCACCAGGGAAGCGACCACTCCAGCCAGAGTCAGAAAAGAATGCAGGAGGCCACTGTGAGAATCTAATTGCTGAAGTTGTGCTCCAGGAAACAGGAAGCTGAAGTAGGCCACATCTCCTGCTATTGCTGCTGCCAATGCCATCACAAGAATCTCTCAGTCCCCAAGAATCTTGCACTTGAGGATAATTCAGAGTCCAGCTGCCACGTCTGCTGGAAGGTGGACACAGGAATGCTACTTCAGAGAACACTCTGATCTCTATACCTTTGTTTACCATAGAAAACAGCCAAAAGGAATACAAAATTAGCTTCTGCCTTTCATACATTCTCCAAATCACAGGAGAGGGCATCTAATTGATCGAACCTGATTCACATCCAGATTCCTAGCTGCAAGGGAATCTGAGAAATGTAGTTTTCACTTTCCAGTCTCTGCAGTACATAAGGAAGTGATACTCAAGATGTGATCCTTGGAGCAATAGCATCAGCATCGCCTGGGAACTTGTGAAAATAGCAAAATGTAGGCCCACTCTGCACGTACTGAATCAGAAACTGAGGATGTGGTCCAGCAGCCTTTACTTTAGCAAGCTCTCCCAGTGATTCTGGTGTACACTTAAGTTCATAATCACTGTAATAAGGCAAACTAGAAACAGTTGGAAAAGGATGCTGATTGCTATTCAATCATATTCAAGAAATAAGTCAAGAAACACATGCAACAGCACACAGGTTATTGGGAAAATAGGGAAAAAGGCCACATAGGGGAAAAGAAACATAAATTAATTGCTGAAAATGTAAATCATAGTCTTGTTTATGAGTTTGTTGGTTTATTGTTATTAAATTATTACATGGTTATTATATAATATTATTCTTATTATTACTACAGGTACAGGGATTTAAATTCTTATTCATTATTAAAAATCTGGAGGAGGTGCCCCACGAGAGAGGCCTGAGTCCCAAGGAGACCACGTGCCCCACAGCGCCAATGCGCAACAAAGCAGGTAGGCCTCACTGCCACCGGACCCCATCCACAGCCCGGCCAAGTGTGCACTGACTAGAGAGGCACCACAAAGGAGAGCTTGAGATCCATGGAGACCGCATGCCCCATGGTGCCAGTGCACAACTGAGCAGGTAGGCCTTGCCGCCGCTGGACCCCATCCACAGCGTGGTCAACTGTGTGCTGACCGGTGAGGAAACCCCCCAGAGAGGCCAAAGTCAGGTGGAGACCATGCTTCTGTGGCTCCAGTACGCAACCTAGTAGGAAGGCCTCACCACCGCCAGAACCCATCCCCAGCCTGGTCAAGTGTGCGCTAACCAGAGAGGCACCTCCTGGGTGAGGCCGAAGACCCGAGGTGAACACACGACCAAGGTGCCAGCAGGTGAGTGGGCAGACAATGAGGCAGCCATGCCAAATTGGCAGCCCCAGCAGCATCCTAGCCAGACAATAGTGTCAAAACAGTGGACCATGAAATCCTTTGCCACAGTGACTAAACATCAAAGGAAAGATACCAGAAACATGAAAAATCGAGAAAATAAACCACCAAACTCACCAAACTCTCAAGCTCTAGATCCTATAGAACAAAAAACCCTTGAAATGCCTGACAAGGAATTTCAAATGATAATTCTAAGGAAACTAAATGACATACAAGAAAACTCAGCTAGACAACACAATGAAATGAGGAAAAGTATACATGACCTGAAAGAAGAAATGTACAGGAAAATGAATGCCCTGAAAAAGGATGTAGCAGAGCCTGCAGAGCTGAAGAATTCATTCAATGAAATAAAAAACACAACAGAGAGTTTAAACAGCAGGCTTGCAGAAGCAGAAGAGAGAACTTCTGACCTTGAAGATGGGCTGTTTGAAATAACACAGACAGACAACAAAAGAAAAATAATTAAAAACATTGAAGAAAATCTAAGAGAGATATCAGACAACTTTTAGTGCTCAAATATCCACGTCATGGGTATTCCCAAAGGGGAGGAAAAAGGAGATTGCATTGAAAACATATTCAACCAAATAGTGGCAGAAAACTTCCCAGGTATAGGAAAAGATACAAGTCTCCAGATTCAGGAAGCTCAAAGATCCCCAAATGTATCCAACCCCAAAAGGTCTTGTCTAAGACATGTTATAGTCAAATTGGCAAAACTCAAAGACAAAGAGAGAATCTTAAAAGCTGCAAGAGAGAAGCATCAAATCACCTATAAGGGAGCCCCAATCAGACTAACATTAGACTTTTCATCACAAACCCTAAAAGCCAGAAAGGAGTGGGATGATGTATTCAAAATACTAAAAGAAAGAGATTGCTAGCCAAGAATACTCTATTCTGCAAAGCTATCCTTCCAAAATTAAGGGCAAATAGTATATTTCTCAGGGAAACAAACACTATGGGCATTCACTACCACACGACCACCCTTACGAAAAATTCTCAAGGGAGTGCAGGGTTTGGTACCTGAAAAATAACCACCACTGCCATAAAAACTCAAGAAAAATCAAAACCCACTAGTAAAATAGAAATGGCAACTACAAAGAGAGAAAAAAAGTTTATCTACAACCCAAGAAACCAACAAATACAGAAGACAAACAGTAAATCAGAAAGAAAGGAACAATAGACACTTAAGACATCCAAACAAAACTCAATAGAAAGCTAGGAGCAAATCAACACTTTTCAATAACAACTCTTAATGTAAAAGGACTAAATTCCCCAATCAAAAGACACAGACTGGCTGATGGTTCAAAAGGAGGACCCAGCAATATGCTGCCTTCAAGAGACCCACCTCACCTATAAAGACTTAAATAGACTAAGAGTGAAAGGATGGAAAAAGATTTACCATGCAAATAGAAATGAGAAACGAGTTGGAGTAGCTATTCTTATATCTGATAAAATAGACTTTAAGCTAAAAACCATAAAAAGAGGTAATGAGGGCCACTACATAATAATAAAAGAATTCATCCATTAAGAAGACATAAGAATCATAAGTATATACACACCCAATGTCATAGCAGCCAGATTTATACAGCAAACTCTATTAGACCTAAAGAAGGAAATAGACACTAATACCATAATAGCAGGGAACCTGAACACCCCACTGTCAATATTGGACAGATCATCTAGGCAAAGAATTGGCAGAGAAACACAAGGTCTATACAACACTCTAGACCAATTGGACTTGGCAGGTATCTACAGAACATTCCATCCAACAACCTCAGAATATTCATTCTTCTCATCAGCACATTGATCATTCTCCAGGACAGATCACATGTTAGGTCACAAATCAAGTCTCAACAAATTCAAAAAAATTGGAATTATCCCATATATTTTTTCAGACCACAATGGATTAAAATTAGAAATCAGTAACAAATGAAATTGTGGAAACTGCACAAACACATGGAAATTAAACAGCATTCTACTTAATGGCATATGGGTCCAAGAAGAAATTAAACAGGAAATCAAAAAATTTATTGAAACTAATGAAAACAATGATGCATCATACCGAAACCTCTGGGATACTGCAAAAGCAGTACTAAGGGAGAAATTTATTGCATTAAAAGCTTACTTTAGAAGAATAGAAAGATGGCTAGTGAACAACCTAATACTTCACCTTAAAGAACTAGAAAAACAAGAACAATGCAAACCCAAAGTTAGCAGATGGAAAGAAATCATTAAGATCACGGCTGAACTTAATGAAATTGAAACACAAAAAACAATACAAAAGATCAATGAATCAAAAAGTTGTTTTTTTGAAAAGATAAATAAAATTGACAAACCTTTAGCACAGCTAACTAAAAAAAGAAGAGAGAAGACCCAAATAATGAAAATTAGAAATGAAAAAAGTGACATTACAACTGATACACCTGAAATACAAGGAATCATTCGATACTACTATAAAATATATGCCAATAAATTTGAAAATCTGGAGGAAATGGATAAGTTTCTGGACACACACAAACTACCAAAACTGAGCCAAGAAGATGTAGAAAATCTGAATAGACAAGAACAATAAAAGAGATTGAAGCTGTTATCAGAAGGCTCCCAACAAAGAAAAGCCCAGGACCAGATGGATTCATAGCAGAATTTTACCAAACATTCAAAGAGGAATTGACACCAACTCTCTACAAACTGTTCCAAAAGATTGGAACAGAGGCAATTCTCCCAAACTCATTGTATGAAGCAAACATCACCCTGATACAAAAACCAGGTAAAGATACAAATAAAAAAAGTACAGACCAATATCCTTGATGAAATAGTTGCAAAAATCCTCAATAGAATGCTAGCTAACAGAACAGAGCAACACATACACAAAATTATACATGATGATCAAGTGGGATTCATTCCAGGGATGCAAGGTTGGTTCAACATATGAAAATCAATAAATGTGATACACCATATCTATAAAATCAAACAGAAGGACCATATGATCATTTCTAAAGATGCTGAAAAAGCATTTGATAAAATTCAACATTCATTTACGAAAAAGACCCTCTATAAGTTAGGTACAGATGGAAAGTATCTCAACATAGTGAAAGCCGTATATGATAAACCCACTGCCAATATCATCCTGAATGGGGAAAAGCTGAAAGCTTTTCCTTTAAGAACAGGAACCAGACAAGGATGCCCACTCTCACCATTCCTATTCAACATAGTGTTGGAAGTACTAGCCAGAGCAATCAGAGAAGAGAAGGAAATAAAGGCATCCAGATTGGTAAAGATGAAGTCAGACTGTCCCTGTGTGCAGATGACATAATCCTATATATCAAACAGCCTAAAGCCTCTACAAAAAAAAAACTCTTGGATTTGATAATTGACTTCAGCAAAGTTGCAGGATACAAATTCAACACACAAAAATCAGTAGCATTTCTATTCTCCAATAGTGAACATGCAGAAAGAGAAATCAAGAAAGCTTGCCCATTTACAATAGCTACCAATATATAAAATACTTAGGAATAGAGTTAACCAAGTACATAAAAATCTGTATGATGAGAACTACAAACCACTGTTGAGAGAAATTAAAGAGGACACCAGAAGATGGAAAGATATCCCATGCTCTTGGATTGGAAGAATCAACATTGTGAAAATGTCCATACTACCCAAAGTGATGTAGAAATTCAATGCAATCCCCATCAAAATTTCAATGACATTTTTCTCAGAAATGGAAAAAAAACTATCCAGATATTTATATGGAATAACAAAAACCACACATAGCCAAAGTAATTCTGAGCTAAAATAATAAAGCTGGAGGCATAACACTACCTGACTGTAAACTATACTACAAAGCTATAATAACCCAAACAGCATGGTACTGGCATATAAACAGAGACACTGATCAATGGAATAGAATAAAGAATCCAGAAATCAACCCACATACCTACAGCCATCTGATCTTTGACAAAGGCGCCAAGCCGATACACTGGGGAAGAGACTGCCTCTTCAGCAAATGGTGCTGTGATAACTGGGTATCCATATGCAGGAGAATGAAACTAGACCCATACCTCTCACCATATACTAAAATCAACTCAAAATGGATTAAAGAATTAAATATATACCCTGAAACAAACAAACAAAAAACTTCTTAAAGAAAACATAGGAGAAACACTTCAGGAAGTAGGACTCAGGACAGACTTCATGAATACAACCCTAAAAGCACGGGCAACCAAAGGAAAAAATTTTAAAAAATGGGATTATATCAAACTAAAAAGCTTCTGCACAGCAAAAGAAACAATTAACTGAGTTAAAAGACAATCAACAGAGTTGGAGAAATATTTGCAAAATATACATCTGACAAAGGATTAATTTCCAGAATATATAAGGAACTGAAATAGCTTTACAACAAAAAAACAAGTAACCCAATTAAAAAATGGGCAAAAGAGCTAAATAGGCATTTCTCAAAGGCAGATAAACGAATGGCCAACAGACACATGAAAAAGTGTTCAACATCACTCAGCATCTGGGAAATGTAAATCAAAACCACACTGAGATACCATCTCACCCCAGTTAGGATGGCTAATATCCAAAAGACTGAATGATAAATGCTGGCGAATTTGCGGAGGAAAAGGAACTCTCGTGCATTGTTGGCGGGACTGCAAAATGGTGCAGCCTCTATGGAAAATGGTATGGAGGTTCCTCAAACAATTGCAGATAGATCTACCATACGACCCAGCTATCCCACTGCTGGGAATACACCCAGAGGAATGGAAATCATCAAGTCAAAGGTATACCTGTTCTCCAGTGTTTATTGCAGCACCGTTTGCAATAGCTAAGAGTTGGAACCAGCCCAAATGTCCATCATCAGATGAGTGGATAAGAAAACTGTAGCATATCTATACAATGGAATACTACTCTGTTATAAAAAAGAATGAAATACTGCCATTTGCAACAACATGGTTGGACCTAGAGAGAATTATATTAAGTGAAACAAGTCAGGCACAGAAAGAGAAATATCATATGTTCTCACTTTTTTGTGGGAGCTAAAAATAAATAAATAAATATACAAATAAACTTGAAGTTGATACGACAAGCGAACAGATATGAGGTTGTTGGGAGGGAGGGAGAGAGGGAGGAGGGAGGGAGATTTCGGTAATGGACCTCAGTAATCAACCACATTGTATATTGACAAAATGAAAAAAAAAAAAAAAAAAAAGACTGTAAACTCCTTGATGGAAGAAACTGACATGAGTGCTTAGATAATGGTTATTGAGTTGAATTAAATAAAACATATTTTTCAAAAAAAAAAAAAAGAAAAATAAACACATAAAATAAATTCTTACTCATAATACTGGATAAGTGCATCATGACTTTTTTGAGAGTTTACTGTACAAGAGGAGTGATTTTTATATATTTTTTTCCCCCAATCTTTCAATTACAGCAATGTCGTTCTTAATATGCCACTAGGTGGCACATGCAGGTGTGAAGTTCTAAGAGGTTAGCTCAAAAAAAACCCTGGCAGAAGCATCAACAAAGTTCATTAGCTTTTACATGTTTTTTTTCTAAACTACAGAATTCTGTGCATTTAGTGTTTCTTTTCAAGCCAAATCAGTAATTTTCTTGAAAAGTGGACATTTATATTTATGCTGAGAAGGCATAAATGTGTTTGATGTAAGATATTGTCAAAGAAGATGAACTTATGTTGCTAAAGACTCAGATATTTATTTGTTAATTTCCAGAATGTGAAAATTTCACCATAATCTTACTACTTAAAGATAATATGAAATCAATCCCTCTTCCCCACCCTTTCCTTCTAATCCTCTTTCAGAAGGATCAGAGAATAAGTTTCTAGAATTTTGATACTTATACACATACGTATAAAATACACATACGTATAAAACACCAGTTGAGCTGCTAGATATTTATTCTCTCATTTGAAAAAAAAATTTACTTTTTATATATGAACATACTTTTTTCAACTCCCAATTCTGTCATGGATTTCTTTATGAATCAGTAGTTCAGTATTTGTGATGGCTGCATGATTTCTCGATTGTATGAATGTACCCAATTTATTTAACTACTCTCCTATCACTATATGTTTCTATTCTTTTAATATTGTAAACAATAATGCATTGAGTATCCTTGTACACACATCCTGTGTCGCTATTTCTGTTTGTCAGGCTAGATCTTAAAAGTGTATTTACTGTTTAAAAATATTAATAGATATATGTAGTTATCTGCCAAAGAGGATGCTCCAATTTTAACTTTTGATAACAGAGCACCTTTTGAAACTCCTATTATTAATAGAATAAATTTAAAATGAAATTTATATGTTACTTAAATTTTCACTTTCTTAGATCTAAAGGTGAATGTTTAAAACTGTCTTGGTCATTACTATGCCTTCCTCTGTGAATTATCTGTTCTTACCCATGACTCATTTTTCTTCTATTGCACTGTTTTTCTTTCTCATTTGTAAATAGCAGCTTTTTGTATATCGAGGTTATTAACTGATTCTTAAACGTATTGCAGATATTTTATTTCTGAGTATTGCCTTAGAATAGTTTTTTGTTTGTTTTATTTTTTACTGTGAGTTAGTTTTAAATTTTAGAAAGTCAGATTTGTTAAAATAACGGCTTTTGGCTTTATGTCTTGCTTAGAACAATATTTCCACCTCAGGATTATTTTTTTAAATGACTTAATATTTAATTAATTGTAACTTTTATACTTAATTTTGTTACATATGTTGTATCTTTAATATATCAGTAATATATTTTAGGGTGTACATTTCCTTACGTAAATGGATAGACAGCATCACTTACTTATGTAGTCTATGTCTCTCTCATTACTTTGAAATGCCACCTTTAGGATATATTAAATTCTCATATATCATTGGTCCTTGTAGTCTATCTACTCACCTCCTGTTTATTCAGTTCGTACCTTATTATTTTAATGACAACAGCTTTTTAAATGTTACATTTTGTTCCTTTGTGATGACTTTTAAATTGGCATACTAGAAGAGCCATCTCATTTCCCTTATCTTTTATAACAATCTTTAAGAATTATGTGTGTATGGCAATTTCTAATGCATCTGAATTGCCATTTTTTGATCACTTGTCTAATCACTACTTTTGCAGGGCTCAGTATAAATATTAATTAACCTTTAATCAGATCCAGCATAAAAACTGCATAAATACCTGTTTATAAATTCCTGGGAGTGTTTCTATTATGTTTTCAATTTAATGCTGCTTTTACATAAAAGAATATTTTCAGCAATGTATCTTTTGAAGGAAAACCTAAAGAATCAATAACATTTCAACTACCTGATAAGGAAATGGAGTTGTCCTTGTTAAATTCTAAGTTGTTATTTAGCGGTGTTCAGACTAATTAATAACTAGTCAGTAGTAGTAACTTCTAACAGATGTAAACTCAGTACTCAAAGAATATATATACACTACAGGAGTTCTCTGGAGGACAAACTAATTCTCTGAAGAATTCTTTGGCTCCCTAAATATTCCATAAGATCATCACTTACCTCTGAAAAGTTCAGAGTGAAACAATATTACCATAGTTTTTTCAGGAAAGAAACTTTGAAGAATGGGAATGGGAGATTCTAGGACTTGAAGTCCTTTCTTGAGATAAAGATTCTCCTGTCTACTGAAATAAAGGTCTTTCTTAGATCTGACTCATAGTAAAATTCGTACAGAAATGTTAGCATAAATCCACTCAGGAGATAACTAACATTTCTTAAGTTCCAATTCTGTGGCCATGCTCAGTGAGCCAGTGTTATTGGTTAGCAATCGATTTATTAGGTTGCAATAGCCTTTCTCATTAGTTTATACTCGGAACTCCTAATTCTCTAACACATTAATTAATAAGCAGATATTTAGTGCTGCTGATGTTTGCATAATTATTTGCAGTTAATTGCTTCTTTATAGTGTTTTATGTACATCATCACTTAGATTGACAGTGAAATAATTAGAAATGAGGACATGAAGGAGATGCTAATATTGCCTGCTTTTGAAAGAGCTAGAATATGAGATAAATTGTTTCATTCAATGGTTAAATGTAGCTATCTTACTTTTAGGGAAGATTTTGTAGTTTTTGTGTAACAGTATGCCATAAAATGACTTCATTGACTTCACATCTAAACAATATCTAAATAGTTAAATTTAATATATCAGATAAAAACAATTTTTTTATTTGTTAATCAAGATGCCTGATTTATAAACACTAATAAATAAACAAGTTAATTCCAACCATGATTTGTTAAATATACATGAACTTTCTTTGATTTGCATGTCTGAAGATTCTGGTATGAATCACAATATTTTTTATCTCCTATTTTTATTCAACTGGTATTTTTAGTAACTTATTTTATATAATCACACTTTCTTGCCCCTTGTTTAAATATATCTTTCTCTATGCTTTCCACACAGTATAAAACCTCATTAAATGCAGTTTTGCAAAATCAGATATACTACAACTCAAATCATGTCTCCTAAAACATAACTATATACAGTGAAACCTTGATATAAGACAGTTTAAAAAAATGGGTGTTTTTACTGTCCTCTGACAGCATCATTAAGAATTTCTGTGAATACCTATGTATAATCCAAGAATGGGGAGACAGAAGAGATAAATATTTTGTAAATTACAAAAATGCTCTAAGAATCAGTCCTTACTTTGGAGAGTAGCCTGAGTAACCCTTGATGGGGTCAGGGCCTAGGATACTTGGTAATTTAAGGTCTATTGCATTGATTATGTTTAGTGAGCATCTACTGTGCCCAACTAGGCACTAGTTGTGCTTGGGGAAATTTCAAACAGAGATTAAGGAGTGTTTCTTCTTCTTGCCCTACCAAAATTAATAATTTTATTCACTTTTCTAAGCAATCATTCAGAACTCAAAGAGACAAGTTAAAATAGTACTTCTCAGATTTTAATGTGCATTGTAATCACCTGGGGTTCTTGTTAAAATGAAGATTTTGATGCAGTAGGTTGGGGTTGGGGTGGGGAGCTGAGGTTCTGCATTTTTAACACTTAAAAGTAGAAAGGGTCCAAAGGGTGTTTCATCCATTTTTTTTCTTTTTATGTCCTACTCAAAATAATACCAAGTAATAATCATGTATTGTCTTCACTGGTGTCTCAGCCCTTTGCTGGTGAGGTTACTACCTTGTACAATGAGTAATTCTAATGAACACAACCCGTTCTCATGCTGCCTTCAGGAAGGGTGGTTAAAGATAGACTTAGGCACGACCTGGTCACTGCTTCCAAAACACAGGACAAGACTATTCTGTCTTTATAACTAAGATGATAAAAGTGTTAACAGGCAAATCCAATGTTTATGCTCTCACCTGGTAAACCAATGGGCTAGCTTCCTCTATTTCCTAATGTGTATATCACAAAGTAGAAACCATGTGTAATTGTTCAGGACACAAAGAAAGATTTAAGAATTTTGTAGAACATGTCATTTTATTTACTTGCTTTGTCAAAACTCGAAGTAAATGTATTTTGGAATTAAGCATCGAAGGCCTTGTGCTATTACATACTGGGAATTTTAGTGAGTTTATACAACCTACTCCTTCACAGATGAAGAAAGAGCAGCCACAAGGCATCACCTTTGCCCACACAAGCAGGATTTTCAAAGGTCTGTGGAATATATGAGAAATACAAAAACAAACAAATGGAAGTAATCCTTCTGCTTGAGGAATTTACAATTTAGTTATTTTTAAAATCTCAGTTATAAGATAAAATATTTTAATGTAAGCTGTATTTGAATTAAAGGACAGAACGTACCATACCTCTTCATGTTTGAATGTGCAGAAAATTTGTCTAATCATTTCCAAAATGAGATTTTAAATTTATCTTATTTGAGTCCCTGCTTTGTGATTTGCTTAAAAATCAAAAATTGTCATTTTGTCAAATCTGATAAAGGCTAAGATTTCCCAGTCATTTGGTGAAAAAAGAAAAGTGACATTACTGAATAGTATATTTATTACCTACAATTCTTTCTCTCATCAGTCGTAACCTTTCTCTATTAATCACACAAAAAGATTTCTTTCCAGTGTTTCCTATTCTATGCCCTTATAATGTTTAACATTGGATTCCCTTTTAGTCTGTTTTAGTCAGAGTAATTCTCTTCTCCATGTAGTAGCCATCAACCATGTTCCTCTCTATCTCACAATTACCCTACTCTTTCCTCCCTCTTTTGCATCTCTCCTTTACATCCAATATTATTATTTCATCAATCAAATGAGCTCCAGATTCTTATGTTTTTCCTCAAGTGTTCATATTTCTTCCAGAAGTAACACTGCATTCTGCTTCATATGTATCTCTATCTGTATCTTTATTGTTTCTCTTTTACCTTTTAGATTTTTGGGGTTCATGTGCTTGGAGATGGTTTCTTCTGTTTCTCTAATACCTTATTATGGCATCAGATTAGTGTTGTGACTATTATATCTCGATAGTTATGGAATAGAGAAATATAATACCCAGGACTTTATCAGATTTAGCTCAACTGCCATAAAGGAGTGATCAGTTTTGCAGCTAGAGGTTTTCTTTTCCAGTTCTGTAAGTAACATCAAAATCCATAAAAACAGTGCCAGATAGAAAAACCTGTACCAACTTCTCTCATCCAGGGAAATCGGATTCTCCTTTTCCTTGGTAAAGATCTTGGTCATTCTTATTACAGATGAACAGGTTATAAAATTGGCCTCATTACGTAAAAAACATTTCTAGATTTTTTTAGCCCTTACATTCCATATGTGGAACTTCCTTGGGAATCAACATTTATGTGTAATGTGCATATATGTAATGTATAATCCATGCTTCATCTTCTTCCTAAAAGAGTTTGAGTATGTTTTGATAAAAGACAAACCTAAATTAAATCACTAAAATCTGCAGTCAAAAGTCAATGAAATAGCTTGCTATGAGAATGAAATAACGTGTCCAGAGCGTTAAGCATACTGCCTGTTACAAAAACACTCAATAAATTGCCAGTACTAGTAAAAAATTAAAATAAAATAAAAAACCAAATATTCAACAGAATGTTGAAATTTTAGAAATGTCTGCTAAATCCATACTTTTTAATTTTTTGAAACTTTTTTTTGTTAAAGGTATTAATGAATTAAAATTGTAGTTTTAATGAGACAAGAAGTCAATGAAACAAACAGGTAAGGAAAATATAGAGAAATTAAATAAAATCTAATATTTCATTCATTTATTCATCAAACACTGTCTAAAATCCAGTGTGTGGCAAGTTTTAATTAGGCATTGGATAAAAACAAAACAAAACTATACTAAACTAAAGATATGATATAGTTCCCAATTTTCAGAAGATCACAATGTAATAAAAAGAGGCAAACAAGTAAAAAAATAATTAAATGTCAGTATGTTGAATGTCAGATATATGTAATAACTGCAATCCATGAGTCCAGAGGATTTGATTTATGCTTCTTTTAAAACAGAAGTCAACTTACCTTGGTTGTCTCATATGGTACTATGGCTGTCTTGGCTATACGTAAAGATGAGGCCCTTCTAGACCTTTTAATGATAAAAGGAAGGATACTGTCACTGTATCTTATGAAAAACATACTTATTCTTTTTGAGCCTCTTTGATCTAGTCTATCAATACAAATATTTCACATGTCAATTAAAAAAGAGGAAAGAAAAGCCAGGTTCAGGCTTTTGGTGTTCTTAGACACTGGCGAAAATTGCTGTGAGTCACAGTGAGAAATAATCTGTCACCATTGTACATCCTGAAGAAGTTAGTTCTTTTCAGAATTGCATCAGATTTGAAGAAAACTTTTATTAACACTTATTCTACTACAGGATTGATGTGTGAGTTGGCTGATGCTCTGTAAAGTGAGGTCTGGATTAAGTTGAAAGAGCATAAACAGTAATGATGTTGGAAAAAAACTTTCCATATTATTTTTATTAGAGAAAAAGTAGGGATTAAAGGAGGTGATTATGGAATATCAAAAGATATTGAATCAGATGGATTATGCATACTCATGTGTGAGCACCAGCACTCTTGAATTCTAGGGGTAGTCTATATTACTACTAGAGTTTTCTTCACATCAAAGATAAACAAGACTTCAGGCAGTTGCACAGAACTTACAAATTCACCTACTCATTATTACCTCTGGCATTGACTTTGCAGAAACTACCTAATTTGTCTAATTTTTGTCTTTCTTTTTTCCATTCTGATTCATGCTTTCATGACTATGTTCTCTAAGCCATCTCTAGATATCAGCACGCTGCTTTCCTTCTAAAAGCCCAAACCCTGTAGCCAGTCCCTGATGGCTCTCTGTAAACTGAAATCAGCCTACCTTTCCAAATTTGATTACTCCTGTCCCTGTCACCCACTAGATATTCTGATCCAAATATACCCCCTCACCCTTTGCCATTGACACCCAGATATTCACACTTCCACATTTACGGTTTTGCTCACATGATTCCATTTATATATCCAACTCTTACATCTCTTTCAAGCTCCAACCCAAATCCCTCTCCTGTGCAGATTTCCCTGATAACCAAAGTTGGAAACAAACTTCCTGTTTTCTAATCATTAACACATAGAAATAGCATTGCCTCTGTATTTCTTTACGTACACTTAGTACTTTCTGGTTAACATTATAATTGAGTGTCTTATTCCCTTTAAAATTCTTAGGAAAAGGGTGTTTTTATTCATCACTGAAATAGTAATAATAATAGTAATTTATTGAGGGCTCACTCTCTGTTATTTTAATGTTTAATAAAACTGGGCAGTAAAGAGTACTGAATAAAAAGAGAGTCCACTTAAGAAACACAACTAAAGGATGACTAAATTAACCGTTCCATTAAATGTGAGACATGAATGATCAAACAGTGCATGTAATAACCTTATGAGGCAAATATTATTACCCCCTTTTAAGTGGGAGGAAACCAAGACTCAGAGAGTTCAGAAACTTCCCTAGCACCACACAGTAAATAAGTGGTGGGCTATAATCCTGATCCACATGTATCTTACTTCACATCTAAACTCTTGACCGTATTCTACATCACTGCTCATATATTCCCACCTGCATTTTTGTTCCCTTGTGCTTCTCAAGTTACATATGCTTTTTTGTTTTGTTTTTATCATAGGAAGCCTTCATAAAGCTCTATTGGAAAACAAATGAGTCACTTAATAAAGAACAACACAGATTTAAGAGTTATATATGTTTATTTGTATCCAAGCCCCAAGATAGGAAAATTTAATTCTTTGTGCATAAGACATAATCGACATTGATTTTCTCCCTGACACGTAAGATATATGCTAGAGTTCTGATTTGTAGTTTTTATCACATAAAATAGAATTATAGGAATTTTTTAAAAAATTAATTTACCTCTTTGAAAATTTTAAGAGCTTCACAAAAAAATTCTTTATTCGTTGGAAGAAAGAAATTACACAAATCCTAATTTTTACAATAGATACTTGCATTTAATGTCTGATCCAAGCCCTGATCCTTAGATTAATGTTTTCTTCTTTCTTCCTCTGCTCTAGATCATGGAACTGGTCCTAGTGGACGACCTTTTCCAGGCTCTCCTGTCACTGGTTTCCAGTTGTGTTTGGACAATGGGAGGCCCTTGAAGAAGGAAGGCAGGAAGAAGGAAGAAAGTAGAGTGTTTCTTGCCCTCTCTTTCTGTCTCAGGTGGCATCTTGTAGACTAACTACATCTCCTCTTTGGCTCTGGGCTTCCTTAAACAGGCAGGCCCATTATGGTCCCAGCTTCCACCAAGTGCCCCTGGCCCTAGACTCTGTTAACCCCACCAATTCCTTTGTATCTCCAGTTTAGAGATGGTTCCTTCTTCCTGCCACTGCTAATCTCTGAGTTGCTTCACTATCCCTGGTTGACTTCTCAGAAATTTTGTCTGTTTACTGATTCTCGGCACTAAGTCCCTTCTGTTTTAAATACTAATAGTGATTCCTCTTTTTCTGGCTGGATCCTGATTCATAAAATGTCCTGTGAAATTACTGGTGACATGATTAAAGTTAAAAATGTTTTAGATTTAATATTATGAACATTTAAATAATATTTATGTATGTTCTCCTTCAAATAAGAAGATAAACAATACAAATATTGGGCTTATTGTTTCCTTTTTTTCAGAAGAGAAAAGTTAAGTCAGATTCATTCTCACACTGCTACCTTGTAACCAATGGTGCAAGATGCTGGGGTAGCTGGCCTCAGTGAGTGATGTAGTTTATGGGCACAAATAGAATGGGATTAACTGGACAAGACAGGAATCAAAGGTTTTGTTTCAAGCCCATCAACAACAAGTTTGAATCAAATGAAGTAGTCAACTGCAAAGAATAATACATACTATAGTATGAAGTATACACTTGACGATGAATAGTTAAAGGTCAATTTACACAGCAGACATGCATTTTTTAAATTAGAGTTTAAAACGCAATTCAATTAGCAGAATTTTCCATTGGACTTATGCCATGCAGCACATTAGCTAACCTTTATTTTGCTCCCTGTTGCCTTAATTCAGCAAGACTAAATGAACAGACAAACCAGAAGGAACTCAACCAAAATTTGATTTTCTGCACAAAATATTCATCAGATGTTGGGAAATGTTTATATGCATGTAGGTCTTAATCTTGCCGCTAAATGGCAGAAACAATGAAAGATGGTAACTTGGGTTGAAAAAGAGGTTTTCTGAGTTTGTTTCTTTCATATTCAGATTTTAATTTTTAAACAAGGGTGAAGAACACTGCAAGATGTCAGGGATTTGTATTTGAACATTATGTAAGTGTTTTTAATAAAACTGGATGAGGAATATTAACTAGTGGATAGAAGAGACATCCATTATGAAATAGAAATGATATGACTATTAAATTAGGAACAGATGCCCAAATCCAAACTTTCAGAGAACGTGATGGGAGGAGTATTAGATCACAGCCAGAAGACCTGGGTTTGAGTCTTAATTCTGTTTCTTTACTAGCTCTGTGATTGTGGACAAGTCCTTTTGGAATAATGGCAGTGCCACAGGACAACAGAATGGTTATAGAAACACAGAGAAACAATGTAAATAAACATACTTTATAAACTTAAAGCAGGAATATATTATTATTCTATTATACATATTCACTTTCTCTAAGCCAATCCAAAGATTTGCCAAGTTTTAATAAGGAAAATGTGTTTTTTTTAACCTTATTTTATTTGTAATATGTCTAAAAGCAGATGTGTTTGAAGCTTAAGGCATTTTGCTTTTTTTTTTTTTTCCCAAGGATCACTTTTTATGAGAATGTAAGTGCAATCCATAAATGTTACTGCTTTCATCACCTTACTCTATTTATGCCTTTTTTCCTAATCATGAAGGTGGCTTTGCAAGAAAAATATACTGAGTTTCACATTTGGGAGATAATTATCAAAATCAGAAATTATCAAAATCAGAAAACAATTTTTACTTTTTTCCAGTGACAACCTAAGAAGTGTTAAGCAAGAAGCACTCTCCTTTTGTTCCTTTCTATTTGTTTCTGTTCTTTAGCAAACATAATGGTGAGGAATTATACTAAAATTGTTTATTTTAGGTACATTATTTTATTATTTTGAAAGTCTCAGAGCTAAGTTCAAGCTTCTTTAAATGACATGTATATTTAACCTTATAAACATTTGATCTAATTCCAAAATGTTTCCCCTTCTAAGGAATATTTTATAAATCTGAAAACATGACTTATACTTCTTTCAGCTACAACTTTGAACAAAAGTGTTAGATTCAGTGACCTGCTTTTGTGTATATTTAAATATACTCATAAATTTTTACAAGCACTGCTACAAAGTGATTTGCTTCTTTATAATAATTTTGATAATTTTGTTAGTATTACTGGCATACACATTGAGTTACATTTTTCTTCAAGTAAAATAGGTACAGTTGGAATTATCCGTAGTTTTAAATACTATTTATTTTTATAACAGCATTGCATGCATTTTTTATTAAGTCAAATAACAGTAAAAAGTTTATAACCAAAATCATTTCAACCTGATTCACCTATCCTTGGGGGCCTGGGGTGGGGGGTCTTTCCTAGGGAGGCCACTTTCAATCTTTATATTTCTAAATAATATACTAATGCCCTAATTTATAATATCTCCACTTTATATATTACTTGTTTTCCAGTGTGGTACTTGAGAATTTTGTTCCTTTGTACTGTAATGCCTTTGCTTCCTCCCCCAAAAGCTCAATTTTTGCTTAACTGAATTTTTTGCACTGTTTGCTGGAACTATGTAAATATTGTTAACTGCTGAGCCAGAGTATTTTCATTAAATAGCTTTTCTTGTATAATTTTTTTTTCTGGGCATTTGACCCTTTTTTGTATTCATAAATTTTTTGTGTACTCAATTTTAATTTTCTTGCACACTCTCCAACAGCTTCTTAATATAGTTTTCTATAGGCCTGAACCCATAAAATAATTCATCAGTCAGAGGTGTTCATTTTCCTAGAGGCCATGCTGCTGGATTTCTCTCTCCTCCTGTGCTGGTCTAGACTGGTTGCTCTCTGAATTAGTTTTACAACTTCACTTTTCCTCTCATGGTCTTGGGGATTCCCTTCACCTTTCTCTTTTATGGAATTCCTAGTTCCCTCAATTCCACTATTTCTTTTTCTTGGTTTTACACTCTAGGTTTGATGGTGGATATTCTCCAGTAGCTTCCACTGAAAGTGTGCAAAAAAGGTAAATTTGGGGAGGTGCATCATATCTAAAAGAATTTTTATTTTACCTTTGCACCTGATTAATGGTCAGTCTGCAAAAATTTAGAGTAAATATCATTTCCTGTCAGAGTTTTCTTTGTCCCTGGTCCTCTGAAATTTCAAAGACTCTGCCCTGATGTTGGTCTTTTCATACTCATGTAGACACTCAACAGGCCTTTCCAATTTGGAGACACGGGTCATTTAGCACAGAGTAATTTCTCGTATAATTTTTTTGGTCATTTTTCTACTTCTTTTTTCCCCTGTGATTACTTTCAGGAATTCCTATGAGACAGCTGTTAAATCTCCTGGAATAATTCTTTTTTTGTGTGTTTGTCTTTCTGATTTCTTTCCTTTTCTTCTTTATTTTTATTCTGCTTATTTGTGATATTTTCTCAAAAGTTTCTTAGCCTTTGTTTTCTAATCATTCTATTGAGTTTTAAACATATTTCATCTATGCTTTTAAAACCTCTCATTTTGAATGGCATCCCATTTTTGCTACATGGTGTAATATTTTGTTTGGGGAAGTTAATTTTAATTTTGGACAAATTTCTCCTCTTCACTCTATTGTCTAGTTTGTCTCATATTTTCTCTGTTTTTTTTTTTTTTTTTTGGTTGTTGTTGTTTTTGTTAATTTCGGTGTCTTTCATTTAGGGGCTTTCCTCAAATGTTTGGTATTTTCGGATGTCTGTATATGGGGCACTAAGAAGCTGGTTAGAGGTTGTGTGCCTAGGAAGCGCTGTGTACTAAAGACTTCATGGGAATGATATTAGTGAAATTTGCCAGATTTTATCCTTTGGGGAAATTGTCAAATGCCAGTATCTCTGTCATATTTCAGTTCCTCCAGAAAATGCTCCTCCATTCTGCTGTTCTAGGGGTGGGCTGGCTACAGGCTAGGGAAGGTGGGGTCTCAGCATGGGGTATGTAGTTGTCTGTTGAATATTATACTCTCAGTCCTGAGATCGCCCCCACCTCTGCTGTACTTAACATCTCTGAGTTCACCACCTATCTTTAAGTTATCCAGAGGTGAGAACCTCTGGGTCTCCTTAGTGTAGGAGCTAGGTGGGGTCAGGAAGAGAACTGGGAAGCCCTTGAGATCATTCCTGCTCTTTTCAGCCCTGTATCTCACTCTCTCTGTAGTATCTTACATCACCATCAGCTTTGCCTTTTGGGGGTTCTGAATGGGCTCTGGTGCACCTCTTTCTTCGGGCATGTGATTTTCGACTCCCCTTGCTCTACTACTGCAGTTCTCTCTTAGTTTTCCATCTTCCAAAATTTTCCTGACATCTCATGTTGACTCCTCTCCTGTTCTGTCATCTTTGAGGGTTTACATCTGTTTAGTCCTTTACTTTCATTTTTGTAGAGCTGTGGGGGCAAGAAAGGGATATACATTTGCCACATTCCACAGGAAATCTAGTTTTACATTTATAAAACTCCAATCCTATATTTTAAAACACAAAAGGGAGATAATCTCCTCAAATACATGAGTATCTTTTAAAAAATTGCATTTTAAGCTGCTTCCCTATTTCAGGAATACTTTAAACATGCATATGTGAACCTTTTTATTTCAAAATGTGGCCTGCTGGTTTATCTAGAGGTGTTGGAAAGAGACTATCGGTCAAAACATACTAATGGAAATCTGTAACCAATGACTATAGCCATAGTTTACTTTTCAATAAAGGACTGATTTTTAAAAAATCAAACTATTTCTCCACAAAGTTTGTAACTTGTTCTTTAAAGGATTAAGTATTTCATGAACCTTAGTCTCCTGATGCCAAAATCAGTGTTAAATTGTTCCAACTTAGTTCAATAACAACATTTAGTCTTGGATGATTTTATCTAGCTCTCACCATGAATTGGCCTTGTGAGCCTCTGACTTTGTTTTTTTCAGTCTATCACTTAGTTTAGATAGTACAAAGACTTCATTCCAGTGTTGAAGTGTGAAGTTATGAGATAAAAATCAAATTACCTGTACGAGAAAGAGAAATGGATAACTTATCATGTTTTCACATTCTTAAGGTTTCTAGGTGAAATTTCCTACCTTTAAATGTCAGTTAAATAAATGTCTGAAACAATGCAACTTTCTTTTACTAAGAATGGCATTAGAATTGCTATGACTTATTTTGCCCATGGGACTAAATTACAGACCGAGCCCTAGAATTTGTTCTGCTCTCACCTTTATACTTTTAGGAGTGAGATATATTTAATTAAAATGATTGGGAAAGAGTCACAAAGGCCACATAAATAGTGAAGAAGTTATAAATAGTCTATGCTGCAAAAATCTTATTTCCAGAACCAATCATTTAATTTTTTTCCCAATGCTTTCTCTACCTGCCGTGAAGAAATGGCTTATATAATTTTCTGTAATGAGTTTTAAGGCAATGTTAAAAAAAAAGGAGGTAACGGTAATATATTGTTGCTTCTCTGACATAGCATATGAAGGCCTATATATCTTAACAAATAAGAAATAAACATGTAAAAGAAAAACACATTTAAAAAAATTTTCAAAACCAAATCATACAATTGTACTTTTAAAGGTGAATTCTCAGGGTACATATATTGTCCCTATAAAAAACTGTATCTCTGCCTGTAAATGTTCTTGATTCCTGTTAGAGAAGTGAATACTGCTAACTTATTTATTTTTTAAATTAGTTTTTAAAGATAATTTATTGTACATAATTGTGGGGTGCAAAGTTGACTTTCAATAGTTGTGTACGATGTGTGGTGGTCAGATCAGGATAGTTGGCTTATTCATCATTACAATATGAAATAAGTCTTTGTGTTTATTAACCAATTTCTCATTAACCCCCCTTCCTCTCCTTATCCCCCTTTTCCACCTATAGTAGCCACAGTTCTTTTCTCTGCTTCTAAAAGTTCAGCGTGTTATTGTGATTGCTGTTTCTTTCTTTCTCTCTCTGTCTGTCTTTATTGTTTATTTGTTTTTTTATGAATTCGGCTCCCAGTTTTGAGTGAGGACATGCGGTATTTCCTTCTATACCTGGGTTATTTCACTGTGCATAGTTTTCTCCAGGCTCATCCATATTGCTGCGAATGGCAGAATTTCATTCTTTTTATGGTCTCGAATTTAAAATAAGGAAGCTCTCTGATTAGGGCCTGGAATGTCTACCCCCATTGCACAAGTGCATTTGCACACGTGCTCATTACACAAAGAACGGGAGGAAGTGTGTCCAGGTGGACCCCACACGTTGCTCCACAATGTTCTAAGTTTTCTGCCATGGGATAATCTTGAGACTACATTTGAAACATAGATGTTTTATGTTCTGTGGGTCTCTCGTGGATAACTCATAATCCTTCCAGAGGGGCATCCTTAAGATCAAGGACATGATACAGTGACCTTGATCTTAAACTGCTTTCAGTAATCTCAGAGTTTGCAAATCAGGGAATCTCCTGGCCCACATACTGTCATTGATAAA
The DNA here is from genome assembly GCF_027409185.1 of Cynocephalus volans. Classification (NCBI taxonomy): domain Eukaryota; kingdom Metazoa; phylum Chordata; class Mammalia; order Dermoptera; family Cynocephalidae; genus Cynocephalus; species Cynocephalus volans. The sequence goes on from NC_084464.1 coordinate 68,016,334, forward strand.
TCAGATCTTGGCACAGTGGGCTCTGCATTAGCATGGTTTACCTGCATGTTTAAACCTGTTGTGAAAAGCCAAAGTACTGACTCACATGCCTAAGGCCTAAAATAAATTAGGACAGGCCCACAAAAGGGTTAGACAGCAAGACTAATGAGGACCAGGCAGGGAGCCTACAGAAAAGGGTAATATACTCTACTTCCCCTTCATACTCTCTTTTGATTAATTTTTTTATTAGACTCTGGGGAGTGAACTCTGGAGTGCATGTGAGATGGGAGGATGCCTGTGCTCTCCACACCAGCATTACGGGAGCAGTAGCTGGGGACTGGTAAATGTGGATGGGAATAGTACAAACTTTGCAAACTGTATAAAAATTTTGTGAGTCTATAGAGTTTTGGAAACTCTGTATGGTATTATTACAGCAGGAGTGCATCATTATGGCCTACAAGTCTAAGTTAGACTAAGTAACCTCTGAAGGTCAACAGTTTGAATTTGTGGGGTTTTTTTGTTTGTTTTTGTTTTTTCTTGACATCTATCTCAAAGATAATCCAGTTGGTATTTTTGGAAGGGTTTTCCATAACTTATTTTCCTTGTCTAATTGGTTAGTATCAACAAAGATATAAAAATTTTAGCTTTCTTTAAATTCCTAACAATTTCAATTTTATATCAAATTATACTAGTTTTGAATGAAAATAATGCATCTACAGTTGGTGCTGAATTGCATAAAATTAATTACTCCATGTGCAAGTTTTTAGTAATTAATTCCAGTGAGGCCTGTAAAAAAAAATCCATCGTGAGCAGAATGACATGTTTCTTAGTCTTTTTGTTTTCAACCCGAAATTGTTTTTACATTTTTGAGAACAAGTTAAAGTGACATGGAATCATACAGGTCATTCAGGGGAAATGCATTAGGTTTCTTGGGGTATGAAAAAACCAAGCTGTTGCGTTACGGTGAGTTCCACAGTTCCCACATACCTGTGGGTTTTTATTTAAAGATGATAATCTCTCAGTAATGACATAGGAAAGTCAATTTTGGCAGTGCTGGTGCTGTTACCTTGTATATGTTAACCAGTCATGCCCGGACTTAGAATGACAATGGGATTTGTCTAGTATCTCAGACCTTAGCCTAATGTACTGCTGTGGAATGTTCATTCCCCTGTCATTTCCCATGGTCTTCATGAAAGAATGTTTGCAATCCAAAAACCTAATTAGTGCAATTGAATATTTTGAGTGTAATATTAAATGCATTTTGTCAATAGCAGTAAAGTGTCTGTACTCACTAAAGAGGCTGCTATTTTTAGATGATGAAGAAACAGGAGAATTTCAGACTTTTATTTCAGACTGTGTATTAGTCCAGAGAGAGAACCAATAGGATATGTATATAGATATATGAAAGGAAATTTATTAGGGCAATTGGCTCCGGGAATCATGAAAGCTTAGAAGACCCACAATTAGGCTGTCTGTAAACCTGTAGTATGACTCAGTCCAAGTCCAAAAATCTCAGAACCAGGGAAGCCAATAGTGTAATTCTCAGTCTGTGGCCAAGGCCTGAGAGCCCTGAGGTCCTGCTAGTGTAAGTCCGGGAACTCAGTGGCTGAAGATTCTCAAGTTCTGATGTCCATGGACAGGAGAGAAGAGTATCCCAGCTCCAGAGGATAGAGATTCACCTTTTCCTTTATTTTTGTTCTCTCCAGGACCCCTGTGGATTGGATAGTGTCTGCCCATACAGAGGGTGGATCTTTCCCATCCAGTCCACTCAGGCTCACATACTAATTTCTTCTGGAAACATCCTCGTAGACACACCCCAAATTAATGCCTTACCAGGTTTCTAGCTATTCCTTAACCTAGTCAAGTTGACACCTAAAATTAACCATCACAGACTGATAATATTTAAAGGTTAGGGTTTTTACTAGGCATTTAGTTTCTAATTTGAATCACGTGCCTTCAAAATCTTTATGAAGTTTGGAAATTTTCAAAATGTCGAAGCCATTTTTATCTCAGCCACATGGGATAAGGCTGTTTCTATTATGAAATCTGGTGCTAGATTTGGATAATGTTTAATCAGACGTTATTTATTCATGTGAATGAAATTAAGTACTGTCTAATAAGTGAAAGTATGTTAAATATAGGCTTGAAAGACCCTTAAAGACTGACTGCACTTCATAAGATACAATGCACTACATTTTAAGCATCAGTATTCTATTTCTTTATGCACGCAGAGCCATGGCTCTCCACCCTGACTGTACACAGAATTATCTGTGGGATTTTCAAAATAAATCTGATGTTTGTGCCCTAACCTAGACAAAAGGAAATACACAAATACAACACACACACACACACACACACACACACACACACACACACACACACATACATGTACATTTACTTACATACCCACTTATAAGCTGTTTCTTGACTGTCATGCTTAGAGAAATTTCTCCAAAATTTTTGGGGAAAAATTGCTTACTTTTTTTCCTTTCAAGCACATAATCTTCACTCTAGACTCCATGAGGCATCCCATGGCTGGAGACACATTAGGATAAATTACAGAAAGAGTTCAAAGATTAAAATTAAGTATTATTTGGTTTCTGACATTCAAAAATAGAATTTCTCAATAAAACAGTGGATTATATATAAAACTCTTATTTTGAGGAAGGATTGTCTAAATTTCTTTAACTCATTCATCTAATCAAGGGATAGGGTTGGCAGTCAACCCTTCAGTAAATCTTCTCTTTCTGACTCTGAGGGAATTGTGAGCAGAAGGAAAGAGAATTAGAAGTACGAAATGAGCTGATGTGACACATTTTGCTTCTCTGCCCATTTTTCTTCTCCAAGCTTTGTTTTTCAGAGGAAGGGAGTTCTTATGCTTCTGTTTCTCATTTGGGACTCTGAAAAGAGGCCACTTTTCCATCCAACAATTTGAACCACAGCTATATCAAATAAAGTCGGCACCCCAGAAAGGTAAAAGAGATGGAGGCCCTAACATGGAACTTTCCTGAGCTGCCCTTGGTTTCTAAATGGCATTGACCAAGCCCAGAAGTAGCTCATCATTTATCTAGGAAACTTGACAGAGTAAGGAACTGTGTTAGTGCAAAATAAATTTGTAGTGTAGTATGGAGGAGATGTCTTGGACTGAGAGTGAAAGAAGTAAAAATTAGGTGACAAATCCAAGGTGAAGTCAAGGTCAACAGGGAGTACCACCAGAAGCCTTGCCTGAGCCAAGAGAAGAACCATGAGCAGTCAGCTGAAGACAAGAAATCCAAAATGAAGGTGCCAGTATTATTAGTATCTGATGAGGGCTCTACCCTTGGGCTGCAAACAGCCACCTTCTCACTGTATACTCACATGACTTCTTCTTTGTGTGCCCTCAGGGGGAGACTTAGAGAGATTGAGAGAGAGATCTCCTCCTCTTCATATAAGGTCACCAATCCTTTTGGATTAGGGCTCTACCCTCATGACCTCATTTAACCTTAATTACTTCCTAAAGGCCCTATCTTTAAACATAGTCTCCTAGAGGGGATACATGTGTATTTTGGAAGGGACAAAATTCAGCCCATAGCAGCCTTAAAGCTCAAATATAGGACTTTTAACATAGTTCTTTCCATTTATAATTTATGTGCATAAACATGATTTTAGGCAATCTAAGATACTGAAGTGCCTTATGAAGCACAAACAACGAATTAAATTATGTCCAGTATACTTCTTGTGTTAAATTGTCTTTTAAATGGATAATTCATGTATAGAGCATATGGTAATATTTGGTAACTGTCATAATAAATTGTTTACCCATTTCATTCTTTATTAATTCTGAGAAAAATAGAACCCACCATATTTTCAGTTTTGGAACTGATCTAACATAAGATATTTGAAGTGCTTTAATGCAGCATTCATTTAAGCTAAAACTTTTCTAATGTACAGAATACCTAGCAAATATGAAGGTACTTTATTTACCCATGCCAAGGATCATAACCAATAATCCAATTAAGCATATATAATAGGCATAATATTTTGAAACCATTATAATGATATATTTTTTATTCCTTGTCCTTATAAATCATTTCACCAGTACTCTGCCAACATTGTACCCACAGCAACAGGGGGCAAGAAATGCTTTTACGGAGACAATAGTCCGAAGTCACCACATACAGATTGTATACTGCATGAAGTTACCACATCTAGCAAGGCTCCATTCATAGACATCATAGTTTGCATATTTTTTTCAACAGAAATTATCCAGCAGATGGCAGTAAAACGTCTTATTCTGAAACAAATCAGCATAAAGCAACAATTTTCTGACAGGTGGAAATAAAGTTTTTGAGGAAGAACCACCTTTTTCTAATTTGTAAAAAAGGCACTGAACAGGCTAACTCACGGGTGATTTACCTCATGGGTAAATCATGGTAAGTATTAAATGAGTCATAATAGTTCCTGGTTCATAGAAAGCTCTGAATAAATGTCAGCTACTAACACTACTACTACAATTATTACCACTGTCACCATTGTTATTATTATCTCCACAAGGACAAGCAAAGAGTCCTCACACATGCAGGCAATGTCATTTGGGAGAAGAGAAAGGGTATGAATTCTTTCTTACCAACAAAGAATCATAAGATATGATTTAAACATGTCCAGTGGGGACCTAAATTTTAAATAGAATGAATACTTCAAATGAAAGAGACTGGTAAGTTTCTGTTCCCTCCAGTGTGGTGGAAAGTAGGTGTAGGGAAGATTACATTAGTCCTAGAAAAGCTACTCACTTTTCCCACTTCTGAGTGAGGTGTTGCATCAAGTTCAAGTTCCCTGAGAAGAAGTCTCCAATACAGGATTTCAGTGCAGGAGATTTAATGAGTGCGACACCTGTAAAGGATAAAGTGAGAGGGAGCAGGAGCAGTCAGGGAAAGCCTTCAGACTGAGATGCTGGTCTGATACCCATGGAAGGAGAACAGAAAGAAGACTTGGGCAGGAATGGCTCGGATCATAGAATATTTCTGAGAAAGCCTTGGTCAAGTCAATGGGAGTTCCCAAGCAAAGGTTGTCCACTGGAGGAGTCCCATATTGGAAAAGAATAGCTTGGCTTACAACTCTTGCCATGCTCAGTTCTTGGCTGGGGACAGCCTAGAGAAGTGTTCACTGGCTGGACACAATGATGAATCCAAAGGTACAGCAGCTGGGACTGTCAGTCAACTATGTTCCCTATAGCAGGTTCCCTAAAGAGATATATAAGTGAGACACCTCTATAACCATCACTGATGTGAATAATTTTTTTATCCTGCTTCATATGCTTAAATGCATAAATACAACACTCCCCCCACCACCTATAAAAGTACATAATAGTGTGAAGCAAACATTTACAGAATTGAAGGGAGAAATAGACAACTCAACAATAATAGTAGGAGACTTCCTTACTTTCACTAATGCATAGAACAATCAGATTATTGATAAAGAAACAGAGAACTTTAATAGTAGTATAGACTAATTGAACTTAATTGAGAAATTCAGAACACCATAAAACAATAGCAGAATACATGTTCTTCTCAAGTGCACATGAAACATTCTCCAAGATAGACCATATGTTAGGCCGCAAAACAAGTCTTAATCAATTTTAAAAGATGTAAATTAAGCAAACTATCTTTTGTGATGAAAATAGAATAACTAGACATCAATTGCAGAAGGAAACCTAGAAAATTCACAAATATGTAGAAATTAAACACTCAAAAAACAAATGGGTCAAAGAAATTATCACAGGGAAATTAGAAAATATCATGAGATATATGAAAATAAAAACACAATAGATCAAAATGTGACACAGCAAAAGCAGTATTAAGAAATTTATATTTGTAAATGCTTACATTAAAAGAGAAGAAATATCTCAAATCGATAGCCTATCTTGACACTTTAAGGAACTGCAAAAAGAAGAACGAACTAAACCTAAATCTAGCAGAAGGAAGAAAATAATAAAGATTAGAGCACAATTAAACAAAATAAAGAATACAAAAATAGAGAAGTTTAATAAAACCGACATTGAGTTTTCAAAAGATCAACAAAATTGACAAAACTTCAGCAAGACTGATGAGGGAAAAAGAGAGAAGACTTAATTAAAATCAGAAATTAAAGAAGGTACATTGCTAATGTTCTTACAAAAATAAAAAAGAATGTAAGAGAGCACTGAGAACAATTGTACATCAACAAATTGTATAACCTAGACGCAATGGACAAATTCCTAGGAATACACAAACTACCAGGACTGAATCATGAAGAAATAGGAAATCTCAATGGACCTACAACAAGTAAAGAGGTAGCATCATTCAGTAATAATAAAAAAAATTTTTTTTCACAACAAAGAAAAGCTCAGAACCAGAGGGCTTCAGTGGTGAATTCACCAAAAATTTAAAGAAGAAACAATACGAATCCTCCTCAAGCTCTTCCAAAAATGTGAAGAGAAAGCACTTTCAAACTCATCCCATGAGGTCCCCGTTACTCTGATACCCAAACCAGACAAAGACAATTTAAGAAAAAAACATATGTCACTCATAAGTGGGAGCTAAAAAATAAACATATGAATAAAAGAAAGAAAGAAAGATCCAACAATCACAATACTATATTGAACTTTCAAAAGGAGAACTGAGGTTACTAGAAGTGGGAAGTGGGGAGGGAGGAACTGGTAAAGGGCTGCAAATAGTGATGACAATGTATATGGTTGAAAATAATAATTATTCTGATTAGGGCACCACATATTGCATACGAGCATTGACATTCAACTCTGTACTCCACAGATATGTACAATCAACTATGTTACAATGAAAATAAATAAATACGTTCATCTAACACATTTAAAAAAACAAAACAAAAAGCTACAGACCAATATCTTCGATGAATATTGTTGCAAAAATCCTCAACAAAACACTAGTAAACAGAGCTCAACAATATTTTAAAAGTATTACATATTATAACCAAGTAAGGTTCATTCCTGGAATGCAAGAATGTTTCAACATATAAAAACTGATCAATGCAATACATCATATTAACAGAATGAAGGGGAAAAACCACACGATCATCTCAATTAATGAAGAAAAAGCATTAGACAAAATTCAACACCCTTTCATTATGAAAGCTCTCAACAACAAAACTCTCAATAAAATAAAACACCTCAATATAACAAAGACTATATATGAAAACCCACAGCTGACATCATATTCAATGGTGAAAGACTAAAGGATTTTCCTCTAAGATGAGTAAAAAGGCAAGGAAGGCTGCTTTTGTTACTTCTATTTTACATAGTACCAGAAGTCCTAGCTAGAGAATTTAGGAAAGAAAAAAAATAAAAGGTATCCAAATTGGAAAAGAAGTAAAATTCTCTTTATTTACAGACAACATGGTCTCATATATAGAAAACCCTAAGGATTTCACACACACACACACACAAAACTGTTAGGACTATAAACCAATTTGGCAAAGTTGCAGGTTATAAAATCAACACCCAAAATTCAGTTGCATTTCTACACACCAACAATGAACATTCTGAAATGAGACTTTAAAAAAAAATTCCATTTACAATAGTATCAAAAAAGAATAAAATACTTAAGAATAAATTAAGGAGGCAAATGATTTATATGCTGAAAACTATAAATGTTGCTGAAAGAAAAAAGCCACAAATACATGGAAAGACATTCCATGTACACAGTTGGAAGATTTAATGTTAAGATGCCAGTACCACCCAAAGTGATCTACAGAATCAATCCGATTTCTATCAAAATCTAAATATTTTTTACAAAAATAGAAAAATCCTTTCTAAGTTCATGAAATCTCAAGAGACCCTGAAAAGTCAAAACAGTCTTGAAAAAGAGGAACAAAGTTGAAGTTTTCACACTTCCTGATTTCAATACTACAGTAATAAAAATCAATTCAAAATGAATCAAAGAGCTCAATGTAAGAACAAAAACAATAAAACTCTTAGAAGACAACGTGAAGGAAAACTTTCATCATATTGGATTCAGCAATGATTTCTTGGATATCAAAACACAGGCAACAAAAGAAAATAATAGACAAATAAGACTGCATCAAAATTTTGTGCATCAAAGGACCCTATGAACAAAGTGAAAATGTAACCCAATGGAATGGGAGAAAATATTTGCAAATTATATACCTGATAAGGGGTTAATATCCAGAATATATAAAGAACATCTGCAACTCAACAATCAAAAAACAAACAACTCAATTAAAAAATGGCTAAATAATTTGACTAGATATTTCTCCAAAGATTCTTGTATACCAAAGACTAATAAGCTAATTAATGAATGTTCAATATCACTAATCGTTAGGGAAATGTAAATCAAAAACACAATGAGATATCACTTCACACCCTTTAGGATATTATTATCAGAAAACAAAAACAATAACAGAAAATAAGTTCTGGTGAGGATGTGGAGAAATTAGAACACTTGTGCACTGCTGGTGGGAATGCAAAATGGTGTCACTGCAACAGAAAACATTATAGTGGTTCCTCAAAAAATTAAAAATAGAATTATCATATGGTACAGCAATTTCACTTCCATGTGTATAACTAATACCCCAAAGAATTGAAAGCAGCACCTCAAACAGATATTTGTACACCCATGTTCATATTAGCATTATTCAAAATAGCCAAAATATGGAAGTAACCCTTTTGTATAACTGTGTCTTTGTCTCTGTTTCTCTATCTGTTTCTATCTCTCTTTATTTCTTTCTCTGTCCCTATTTTCAGTCTTTCTCTCTCTACCTCTCTCCATTCCCCTCCCTGTTCCTTCTGCTCCCCTCTCTATTTCCCTCTCTCTCTCTCTGTTTATTTCCTTCCCATTAGTGATCAGTTTACATTCCTAACTCTCTCCTGCCCACCAGTGGATGAATAGATAAACAAAATACGGTATATGCATATAATGGAATATTACTCAGCATTGAAAAGGAAAGAAACTCTGACACATGCTGCAATATGGACGAACCTTCAAGACTTTGTCCTAAGTGAAATAAGCCAGTCAGAAAAGGACAAAAACCATGTTATTCCACTTTTATGATGTATCTAGAGTAGTTAAATTCGTAGAGATTAAAAAAAAAAGTAGAATGATGTTTTATAAGGGTTGGGGGAAGGGGAGAATGGGAAGTTATTGCTTACTGGATATGGAATTTCAGTTTTAAAAGAAGAAAAAAATTTGGAGATGGATGGTCGTGATGGTTGCACAACAATGTGAAGAACTTAATGCTATTGAAGTATACCTTTAAAATGGCCAAAATGTTAAATTTTATGTTATATATATTTTACCACGATTAAATCATGGTTAAAAAATTGCCCCCAAATATATTAAAATGCATAGAATAAGCCAATTCATGTTTATATATATACATATATTATACTTGAACAATATGAATCATAAGTAATTTAAGCAGTGAAGATTTTGCAAAGAAAGGAACTAAATATTCAGTTTCTTTAAAGTGTCCTGGATATATTTGTATTTCAAGGATGAGAAACATGTTCAGAAACAAACAAAAACAAAAGAAAAACAAAAAGCCTCCAAACTCAATACATAGAAATGCTGCATAGGTAATTTAATCTCAACATTTTCCAAGGTATTTGTTGAAAGAATTGAAGCTCTAGGGGTTAGGTCCTTTTCTAGACTGAAACTTTATTACTATCTTAGGATAGTCCCTCTTAAGTACATAGTGGATATAAAATTAAAATTTTATTGCTAGGACTTATGCAAATGCTTCAGTAAGTTGAAAAAATATTATCATTATTAGGTGATTCTCTGTTTCACTCTTTGAGGAGAAAGTTCCCTATATTCTAGAGGATTTGAAATCAATATGTGGGTAAAGGAAAAACATTATTGAAAAACCACTAACGCCAACAATTGTCATTATTTAACAACCAAAAGTATATCCAATATCAATTCTCACTGTGTAATTACCACATATTGCAAGAAAGTCTGTTAGACATAACTATTTTCTACTAACCTATAATATGTTCAAAGCATTGGATAAATGGTGAATTCGGATACTTCTATCACGTCAGCCAAACTTTCACATCTATGAGAGAAACAATTTTTCAAGTTCTTTTCTCAAGAAATAATCATTTTTTTCTGATGAAAAGAAAGTGGGAAAAAACATATGGAGAGACACACACATACACATATATACAACAATAATATGTTAATATCTTTTGTGAAGGAAAACTATATAAACAATAATGACATTTTAAGTAATATTTATATAATTTATATAATTATTATAATACAATTTATGTAATGACAATGAAACTGCTAATTTATCTGAATTCATTGGAGTCAAAATTAAGTTTAGCATCTGTGTCTCTACACATCATCTCCCAGAAAGTTTAGAACAATGTGTTGGAGAGAGGTGTAGGATGTCAGAATTACTTTTTCATTCTGATTCAGAGTATACTAAATAGGATCATATCCTTGTAAATCAACTATGTTCACATTATTTGAATGAAAATTATATGGTTGAAAGAGCTTGGTATATGTATCCATGCCCAGTATCACATTAAAAAAACGGAGTGAATGCCTTAGTAAGCACATGTTTTCATCGATACTGTAAATTTCATTGTCTGCGTATCTGCCCAATGCAGCTGCTTCTCTCTAGCCATGACCTGTCCACAATGTATCCCTCTACTCTCTGCTTCACGTAACAAGCTCTAGCTGTACTGACTATTCTCCAGTGCTCCCCAGTGCTCTAATTCTTTCTCATCAGCAAAGTTAGCCAAGAGCCAATGTTTCCTAGCTACTTTCAATCAAGGAGAAAACTTGGATTGAGAAGGGATTGGCAGCAATGTGTATAGACAGAAATGGTGGAATCCGGTGGGACCCATTCCTACCCATATGTAAGGCTCCCTCCAGCCAGCACACTCTATTGAATTTATGGAATACTTCACCTGGTAGCTATTTATTTGTTGATTGATTTTTCATGAAAATATTTCCTTTGCTATGTTCTAAACTAAATAACCACGAACCAAATCACCCATCATCCTGAAGTTCTAATGTAACTGGGTGACAGGTGTGGGGATGGGGGACAAGTTTCTTAATAGAATACTATTTTAAGAGTAGAGGTCCTATCGTAAATGTAGAAACCCACCCCCACATTCATGTATATACTATAGAACTTACTTTGTTTTCCCTTTATAGCTCACCCTTAATAATTAACTGAGATTGTATCAAATGCAGACATCCTGTCTTGCCTGACACATCCCGATTCATCTCTCAAAGCATCCTGTCTCCCAAAGCTGGAAGCAGCTGTCTATCTGATACATCTCTCAAAGCAAACTGTTTCTCCTGATACTTTAACCTATATAAACCCCAGCCCTCAGTCCGTTGGGGAGGCAGTTGGGATTTTACCCTCTCTCTCCCTGTCAACATCTTCCAAAATAAAAAGACTTTCCTTTAAGTTCTGTCTGGTGGGTATGATTGGCAATTCTATAGTGGTGAGCATAATTTTCTGGAGATTCATTCAGGTTGCTGCATGTATCAGTAGTCCATTCCTGTTTATTTCTGTGTAGTAGTCCATGGTATGGATGTATCACAGCTTGATTAATAATTCATCCATTGAAGAATGTTAGGTTCTTACCAGCTTTTGTCTATTATGAATAAAGCTGCTATAAATCTTTGTATACAGGTTTTTGTATGAACATAGGTTTTCATTTTGCTGAGATAAATGCCCAAGAGTGCAGTTGCTAAGCTGTATGGTAGTTGCTTATTTCATTTTTTAAGTAACTGCCACACTGTTTTCCAGACTGGCTGTACCATATTTTATTTATTTCAGCAATTGATGAGTGATGCAGCTTCTTTACAATCTTGCAGCAATTGGGTGTTGTGTCTATTTTTCTTAGAGGCTTTATTTTTTAGAATAATGTTAGATTTACATAAAAGTTGAGCAGATAGTACAGAGAATTCTCATATATTCCCACACACAGTTTCCTATAATTAACATTTTACATTATATACTACATTTGTTACAATTAGTAAACCAGTGTTGGCACATTATAATTAACTAAAGCCGACAGTTTATTCAGATTTCATTACTTAATATTAGTTAATTTTAGGTAAAGGTTTTTACCTACTGACTTTTTCTGTTCCTGAATCCCGTCCAGGGTACCTCATTACATTTAGCCGCCAAGTCTTCTTAGGCTTCTCTTGGCTATGACAGTTTCTCAGACTTTCTTTTAACTTGATGACCTGGTGGTGTGATGTTACCAGTTCAAGTGAACTGCAGAAACCACCCTTTACTTCATGTTACCCTTCCTTATTCATAATATAATTACCTTAAACATTTTCTCTACTTATATTTAAAATCATATCAGTGTTATAATTTTTGCTTTCACTTTCAAACAGTTAAGAGAAAAAAATACGATTCTTAAGAGGAGAAGGAAAGTCTATTTAATCTACACATATTTTGCTGTGTTCTTTCTTCCTTTCTGATGATCCAAGATTCCTTCTTTTATTGTTTTCTTTCTGTTTAAAGAGCTTCCTTTAGCCATTCTTGTAGAGTAAATGTGCTGATGGAAAATTCTCTTAGTTTTTCTTCATCTGAGCATATATTGATTTCCCCCTCATTCCTGAAGAATATTTTGGTTGGATATAGGATTTAAAGTTCACAATTCTTTTCTTTCAGCCTTAAAAAATATTGCTCCACTTTTTCTGACTTCCATGGTTTCTGATGAGAAATCCCCTGTCATTCAAATTGTTTCCACTATAGGTAAGGGAAATTCCCCTCATTGCTTCCCAATGTTTTTCTTTGTCTTTTGTTTTCAGAAGTTTGATTATATGTCTTGGTGTGAATTTATTCGGGTTTATTCTGTTTGGGATTTGCTTAGCTTCTTGAATCTCTTTGATTTTACCCAAATCTGAGATGTTTTCAACTATCACTGATTGAATAATTTTTCCCCCTTGCACCTCTTTCTCCTTTCCTTCTGGTAGTCTGATAACACAGGTCCCCGAGTCTCCATTTTTTTTTTTTTTTTTTTTGGCAGCTGTCCAGTATGGGGATCTGAACCCTTGACCTTGGTATTATAACACCATACTCTAACCAACTGAGCTAACTGGACACCTCTTCAATTTATTAAATTTTTATTGTCTATTTTCTTTTTGTTTTCCAGACTGGCTAATTTCTTTGTCTTCAGTTTCCTGGTTCTTTCCTCTGTCCCCTCTATTCTGCTCTTGATCCCATCCATTGAGTTTTTTACCTCAGTTATGTATTTTTCAGTTCTACATTTCCATTTAGTTCTCTGTTGTCTTCTATTTGCTGAGACTTTCTGTTTTTTCATTTATTTCAAGCATGTTCATAATTGCTTACTGAAGTATTTTTATGATAGATACTTTTATATCTTTGCCAAATAACTTCAGGGTCTCTGTCATCTTGTATTGGCATCTATTAATTGCATTTTTTCATTCAATTTGAGATCTTTCTGATTTTTGATATGACAAGAGGTTTTGGTTTTGGCTGGACATTTCTTTTATGTTGTAAGACTCTGGGTCATATTTAAACCTTCTGTTTTAGCTGGCTCACTCTACTATTACTCTTACAGGGAGATAGGGTGTACGTGTGCATTGCCTTTGTTACTGGCAGATGGGGAGAAAAGTTCATCTCCCTTACTTGTCTTCTGGGGGTGGCTCCTCATTATTGCTGAGTGGAGATAAGCGTCCTAGCTCCCCACTATTCTCTACTGGCTTGGAGACATAGGAAGGTCTGTTTTTTGCTTGATTAGTTGATTGACTGAATAAGTGAACGTGCATTTAGTCACTGCTAATGACCTACTTCTCCCCCAAGACTGAAAAATTTAATTTATGCCTTTTTGAACTGGAAGTTTTTCTTTTCCTTTCATTATGGAATTGATATTGATAACCAATAGCAAAAGTCAAGTAATCTCAGTTTTTATTGTGTCTCAAACTTCTCTTGTAGGATTTCAGATATTTCTTTCTTGAGGTTTTCCAGATGACTAGGAGACTCATAAAATGTACCTAAATGATCTAAATTAGAACCTCAGTGAGCCTGTATAACCTCTACAGATTGGGGGAGGGTAAAGAAACTCAGAGAAGTTAATAAATTCCCTCAAGTTTATAGAGTGAATAACTTTGAACTCCAAAATTTGAGGTCTTTTTACATATTGTCTCTCTTCCTGAGGCTGGTGATACTCAAGAGAGAGAAAAGGTGAGCGAGCACATTGTTCTGTGCAGTTTCTCTGAATGTCAACGTGGAAATCTGTGCATACACATTTGCGAAGCACCTATTATATGTGGAATATAGTGCTAGGCTCTGGGTAGAGATGTGTCAGAGAAGTGGGCTGAATTGATGACAGGGCCAGCAAGAGGAATTTTTCAGCCAAGGGTACTTATTTTCTCTTACTTAGAGCCTTGGGATGCCATGTTCCAGAAATTAAAAATTCTGTGGACATTGCTAACTACATACCTTGTGGACCCAGTACAAAATAAAATGTGAATCCCATACTCAAAAAGTATTAAAGCTACTATAAATATAAAGCTTTGTTTCTTCCACTGTCTCTCTTGGCTTGTTGTGGTGTTTTTTGTTGTTGTTTAATTTACTATTTAATGACATCCAATGTTGAGAAAAATAAACATTTTAGATTATTAGTGTAAATTTCATCACTCATCCTTATATTCATGCTAGTTCTAATGCAATATAAAAGCATTTAACTCATGTCTAGAGTCACCAAAAGTACATAATTTGTGGATGCCTATGCTTTTGTTTTTATGGAAACAGTAAAAACAATACACAAAGCTAACCAGACTGTTTTTATTTCACTTTTTGATATGTACACACTGTATCAACACTCTACCTTTGGCTTACTGATGAGTATGGAAGGGCAGAAAGGTGAGGGAACTATGGATTGCTCCATCTTTCCCTTTCCATTCTATGTCATTTTTAGCTTAATTGTTTAGCTAATATAGAGAAATAACAGGGATAAGAAAGGATATGAGTGTGTTCTTTGGTCATTTGTGTTTTCTTAGAATTCCACTGCATTCTTTTTGAATTTCCAGGAAGTTCTAGTTAAAATGGAATGCCTCGTTAAAATAGTCTCTCAGGGCTATCTGTGCTGTGCCCCTGCTTATATAGTTGTGGATGTAACACACTTAACTTGCACTTGTTCAAAGCTCACTGAAATCCCATGTGTTGTGAGTTCACCAGAACTCTGCGCACAGAGCATCAGGAGCACTATATGCAAATCCATCAGCAACAAACAGTGGACAGGCATATTGTATGTATGTATTTCCTCTGCTCACAGGTATGCTCCATTGTCCCATTGAACTTCACTTACAAAACACAAGTCCAAAGATAAAATTATTGAGACTGTCAAGACATCGACAGTAGGGTATTAAACCAAGCACTGTTCTGAGCACAGAGCCCTGGGTAAATGAACAGATCATACACCATGAAACACAATGTTATGGATCAGAAATAAATTTTCCTGTATTCTTAGTGCCCCACATCTAAATTCTCCTGCTGTCTTTGCCCACCTAAATTCTGTGAACACTTTGAGATCTGGCATCTTTGTTTCCTGTCACTCACAGGGTTGAGTTCAGTTTCGCTAAAGCAACTTTTGTTTGACTGTTTACTTGGATCCTAACCCAACACATACATTGGCCTCTGCCATCTATGAGAATACAGTTGTCTTTTTTCTTCTGTTTCATACTTTCCACTCCAATTGTAGTACATGAGAGCCTCAGACTCTCTGTGTGCTGGCAGAATCACTTCCTTGGTTAAAACTCAGGCTTTCTAGCTATGCCCCAACTCACCTGATTCTTGTTCCTTCACTTTTATCTACAACCCAGTAATGCCTATAGCTTGGTGCTGATGTGAAAATAGAGCAGTATTTTTTTAAACTGGCAACATACACACATGTAGACATTGCTTTTCAATATACACACACAAAGTTGTGTATATGTTCACAGGTTTAAATGTATTTCTTAATGTGGGCTATGGGCAGAGTCTGGTCTACAGTAAGTACAGATTATTTTCACATTGAAAAATAAGTTTAAATAACTGTATAAATTACAATAAATTACAAATTGAATACAAGCTATGCCAAAGGGACACTGGGTAGTGGAGTGATCATTGTGCCATGAAGTGCATCAGGGATATTTCCTGTTACCATATACTTCAATGTGGATTACCAACGTGCAATGAAGAGGTGGAGGCAGGGGCCAATACGGAGAGAAATGACATAGATGAAGGATAAGAGATGAGATGTGCAGATTAGTTTGGGTGGAAGAGCCAGCACTATGGAAGCAGAGAAGAATGGTGTTTTAGTTCAGAGAATGCAAATCCACTCTTAGTTAGAGGATGTTGAACACTTGGATTCTGAATTTGATAGAATAATTTGATTAGAAAACCACTGGAGATCATTGAGTAGAAGAATGTTGCTATGAAAATGGGGTTTCAGAATGATTACCTTGATAACAATCTATAGCGTGGATTAGAGGATATAAAGGCTAAATTTAAGAGATAATGTAGAGTTGTGCTACCCATTATGGTAGCCACTGGCCACATGTGGCTGCTGAACACTTGAAATGTGTCTGATGTGACTGAGAAATGGAATTTTAAATTTTATTAAATTTTAACTAATTTAAATGTAAATTAAAAACGGGAGCAGCATGAAACATTTTCCATTAAAAACAACTTTATTGTTTTGGTAAGACTATTTAACCATTGAAAATTTATTGTCTGGAGTTCTGGTCAAGATGGCCAAATAGACAGTCCCCAGTGTGACTCTCTCCCACAAATCAACCAATTTACAACTATAAAAATGTAACAACAGCCAAGCTGCGACCGCTGGAGCTCAGAGGAAGAGGAGGAGAGACCTACGGAGGTCATGAAGGTGGGAGAAACCACAATGAGAGAAAGAAAGAACTGCTTGGAGAGTTTCAGGCTGCGGCAACTTTAAGGCTCAAGCTGATGAGCATATGAAGAAGGAGCCAGCAGAAGCCACAGTTGTGCCCTTCGGATGGAGTTGCTTGGAGGCAGCAGGGAGGAAGAGGGTCTTGGTGGTCCCCAGGACAGCAAGACCACTAATAGGGTTCCTGTGGACCCACACAAGAGCAAGGAGCCAGAACAGCTGAAAAAGGGAGCCATTCAGAGGCCTGTGTGTCATCACAAGGGACCAGCATGGTGCCTGTCCCATGGGAAGTGTTTGGAGCACAGGCAGTGGGGGAAATGGGCCCACCGGGAGAACACTGGGACATAGCAAGGACAGCAGATCCATCCCCCAATCACCACAGGACCACTCAGAGGAGACTGCTTGGGATTGCAGAATTGCATGGGGTGCAGTTTGATGAAAAAAACTCAGGCCCAGATCAGAGTTTTTTATACAACCCAGGTGTACCTGGCCTCTGGAGAGCCAGAAGTACCTATAAGATCAACCATTAAACCCTGAGCTACACAAAAAGCCTTCCCTAGGGAAACTGCAGCAAAGCAGCAATTTAGCTCAACGATACAGCTCAAGTACTGGTTCCCACAGGAAGTTCCTCCATTTTAGAAGCAAGCAAAGGACAAAAAATTAGTTCTGTCCCAGGCACACCACCAGGGCCTTGAGGCCCACCTAGGGACCCGAGGGATGGAGCTGGGGAATGGTCCCCTCTCCCACAACCAGGCATACCATGCCAGGACCTCAGGGCCTGCCTGGGGACCTAAGGCATGAAGCCTGGGACTGTATACCCCTCCCACAATCAAGCATACCTGCCAGTGCCTCCGGGCCTGCCTGATGACCTGAGAGATGGAGCCGGGGGCTGGACACCCCTCCCACAACCAGGCACACCATGCCAGCACTGTGAGGCCTGCCCAGGGACCCAAGGCATGGAGACAGAGACCAGACCCCCCTTCCACAACTGGGTATACCACACCAGAACCTCAGGGCCCACCCAGGGACCTGAAGCATGAAGCTGGGGACCAGACACCACCTCCCACAACCAGGCACACCACCAGTGCCTTGGGGCCTGCTCGGAGATCTGAAGGATGGAGACAGGGACTGGACCCCCCCACAGCCAAGTACACTGCCAGCACCAAGGAGCATACCAAAAATATCACCTCCATGTGGGTGGCTCTCCAAAGCCACCATAACAACCAAGGCTGCCGTGAAAGTGGCTAGATTCCACATCCACCACACCAGCCACTGGAGTGCATCGACACAAGGAGAGTCACCAGCAGAGATAAAAAAAAGAGGATCTCTCTGTCCATGAAGCCCATTCCAGAGTGACAGAAGAAGCATCTGTTTTACGATCATATTGGGTGACCTGATCACACCTCTCAGCATTGGACAGATCTCTAGGCAACTAATCAACAGAGTAACCATTATTCTTTCAGAGGAGAGAAGAAATCTGGGGTAATTAGAGAGGGGCGGGGGGAGGGAGAGGAGTATATGGGGTGAGATTGGACAAGGGGCATAAAGAATAAGTATGATTTGTAACAATATATATGCTAGTGATATTGATTTGATCAACATATCTCAATGTTGAATCCCCAAAATATATATAATCAATTTTGATTCAATAAAAAAAAGAAAATTTATTATCTGAATTGAGGCATACAGTGGTCATTAAAACACTCCCCGAATTTCAAAGACTTAGTACCAAAAAAGAGGATGCAATGTATTTAAGTAACAACTTTTTAAAATACAATTACATGTTGAAATGGTATTCTTTTGGGATATATGGGATTAATAAAAATGTTATTAAAATTAATTTTACCTGTTTCTTTTTACTCTTTTATGTGGCTACTAAAAAGTTTTAAATTACATATATAGTTTGCTTTATATTTCTACTAAATAACATTGATTTAGATTGCTATTACTCTGAGGTTTAGAGAGTTGGTTATAGAGACAATATAACTATTTTCACATGCAGAAAACACTTTACAAAACGAAGATAATAACCCTACTTTCTAGATTATGTTTCTGTGTGCATATCAACACATATGGATTAACTACAAACTAATTCAAGATTACTGAATAAAAGTAAATGTTCCAATTGTTTTAAACCATTAAAATTCTGAAGTAGTTTATTTTTGACCAAAAGTAAGAAGTTTGGTGAAAGCCGAGTTATAGAGATTGATATGCAGATTAGCCAAATTCTAGAGAAGTTAGAGTATATAGAAAGAATCTTGATTATAGCAGCCTTTTTCTTAAATCCCCATTTTTTCCCAGATCAAATAATCGGATAAATAACATATTGTAATGATCAAATAGAGACTATACTTTACCCAAACCTTTAAATATGGTTAGGTCAGCATAAAAACATCATTCGTAGCATGCTTGTGAGGGATATAGATGTTGAAGCTGGCCTCTTGGGCTTATATTCTGAATCCCTCCCTAGTTGTGTAATTCTGTATACGTTTCTTACTCTCTCTGAGCCTTGATTTCCTACTTCCTCTGTAAATAGAACTATAGTACTAGCACCCGTCTTTTAGAGTTGTGTGAGTCTTTAAAGACTCATCCATGCAAAGCTCTTAGAAGAGTAACAGGCACATATTAAGTGCTTAGTTAACATTAACTCTCAATTATATTGTTCACACAATACTATATATTTGAACAAATATTCAAAAATGTTAGAGTCCCAGAAATGTTCAGTATGAATACTGCAGTTGAGGGAACTCTAAGTACCCTTTCAAAATATTTGTACATTGCCATCAAACTATTTCTTGATCTATTTTGAGATAGAATAACCACATCTTTATGAGACAAATGGCAGGATTCAGACTAGATGGGCTCAAAGCTTGGCCAGGTCTGTGACTGAAGGCAAATTGCTTATCCTCAGCATGTCTCTATCATCTCTGGAATGAGCAGAAAAATGATACCTTACCATAGTGTCCATAGTTAGGAGAGGATGGATGAAAAGAGTCACACATAGTGCTCGACACATGTGATTTCACTGTTATTATTTTCTTCAGAAGAACCTTTTGCAGTCCTATGAATCTAGCATGTTTTATTTTAATGTCATTACAAGAATACGTTTTTGAATCATGGTCATAAAACTCGAATGACAGACTATTCAATTTTCCCCATTATCTTTAAGGCTCAATTATTATAAACCACCTATTACTATGAATCTTTTAACATCTCTACTGGCTCATAAAACTTTTAATTGGCATGGAAAACGGACATCTGCTAAGTTTATTTTTTAGCTCAGTACCCTATTTTAATCCTTTTCCTTTCATGAATGTCTTATGATTTTTGCATCTTTAGCATTTTTTCTCCAGATATAGTGCCGACTTTCTGAAATTCTGTTTCTCTTGACTTGACCATGAGCTCCTTGCATTGGAGGTTTGGGGCAAAGTAATTTAATTAAAATCATTATTATCAAAAAAGCATTTTAAGATTTGTTGTTCCTTTATATAGCAATACATATTTTCCTTTCAACAAAGGTCAATCCTCTAGAAAAACGGTCTTTTTTAGATCCCCTCTGGAATGAACAATCGCTTTCTGTGTATAAATGAGATATTTTTAAGAAACACTTATTTTGTAATTGATTAAGTAGCTAGTCCTATCTACTTAGGTAGAGCATAGGATTCTAAAGAGCATGTTTGAAGAATCTGATATGCAAACACTCTCACCAGCCTGCTCAGATGCTCACTGTTTTAGTCCATTTTGTGCTGCTGTAACAGAATTACCCGAGACTGGGTAATTTATAAAGAAGAATGGTTTATTTGGCTTACGATTCTGGGACAGCTGCATCTGGCACGGGCCTCAGGCTGCTTCTACTCATGGTGGAAAAGTGGCAGCAGCCGGCAGGTACAAGCAGATCACATGGCGAGAGAGAAAGCAAGAGAGAGAAGCAAGAGGTGCCAGGGTCCTATAACAATAAGCTCTCACGGGAACTAATAGAGGGAGAATTCGCTCATTAATCCCCCCTCCCCTCCCCCAGGGAGAGCACTAATCCATTCATAAGGGATCCACCCCCATGACTCAATCAGTTTCCAACAATGCCACATTGGGGATCAAATTTCCACATGAGTTTTGGAGAGGACAACACATCCAAACTCCATCACTGACCAACACAAATGTAGGAGCTTGCAACAATACTAGAATGCTATCCTTGGTAGAAGGCATTCTAGAACTTCTATGGAAAGAGGTTAAATTATTTGACGTACCTAATGACAGATTTCACCCTTATTTATTAAGTGATCTTTCCTTAATGTGACCTAATAGAGACGACAAATTAATTGTAAGATTTGTTTATCTATTTTGTGCTCTTCAATGTTTGCTTGATAGGTCTGTGTATTTGTTTACGTGGATTCTGACCTGAGGATCGGGGCTAGCTTTGAGGGCAGAGAACATACATTATATTTTATGTGTTATGATATGAGTCTTAACTGGAAAAGGTTTCTTAATTTATGTATCTCTTCATTATAAACTGATAAATTGGGGTAGCTTGAAAATTCTCTGTTGCAAGATTAAGTTAATGGTAGGTCTTCAAGGAAAATAATATATTTACTGTCCTAATAGGGATGAGAAGGCAGTAAAAGTTTCCAGGAGAGAATAGAAAAACTAAGAACCAGGGCCAGAAATCAGAAAATTTTGCAAGGTTAAAAAAAAGTCATAGGGCCGACCCCGTGGCGCACTCGGGAGAGTGTGGCGCTGGGAGCGCAGCAGTGCCCCGGCCCCGGGTTCGGATCCTATATAGAGATGGCCCGTGCACTCGCTGGCTGATCGCGGTGCGGCCGGTCACAAAAAGACAAAAAAAAAAAAAAAAAAAAAAAAAAAAAAAAAAAAGTCGTAGATCTAATTATAAGAGGAAGGCTGAGGATAAAAACATGAGTATATGTGAGCGGAAAAGGAACTGTGAAACTAGGGGGGCATTTGGATAAAAAGCAGGAACTTCTTCATGTCAAAACAGAGCTAGGAGCTAATAATATCTTGCTGTTAATTTTTGAGTATTATACTATGTTTATGTTAATGCTTTTAATTGTGCCTGGCATATAAAAAAATGCCCAGTCAATGACAGACTTTATTATCATCATCATCATCATCATCATCATCATCATCATCATCATCATCATCATTTTTATTTGAATTGAGGAAATTGTCCTGGATAATATGTGCCAAGTATGAAAATTTAGAAATGATTTCTTATATCCTTTTTTAAACTTAAATAGGTATTTGGTGCATGCTATCCAACCTTGATGCTATTGCGGCTCCTGTCACATGTTCCTTCATTTTTATTTTTATCGCAGAGGGATGCAGTCTCTCCTCTCTACTTATGATGAGTTCAGTGATTTAGAAATCAAGCCCTGTAGCTACATTACCTATTCAGTTGCTGAACTGTGACACACTGTTTCATTAGTCATACCAGGTTGTTTTGGAAATATGTCCCATCAACCTATAAATTATGGAGCTTCTGTTATAAATTCATAACACAACTATATGGGAAATTTTAGATTAAGTTCATATTCTCTTTGCCAGAATTAAAATATGAATGAGCTACTTTGCATCCCAGACTTTGGTTCACTGAAAGTCTGAAGTGGGAGGATAATGTTAGAAAAAAATATATGAGAACACAGTATTATTTGAAGTCCATATCCAACCTGTCATTTTGACAGATGCATGTTCTTGGCTTATTTTAAAACTTAGAATGAAAAAAAATAGTAATTCTAGTTCAATCTTCTTATAGCTTTTCAAATCTATAAAGATTGTTACTCCCATGGGGGAGAAAAGATCATGAGAGACTCTTTAGAATACAAGGAAGTTTTATGTCTGATGATGATTATTAACCCAGGATATTGTTTATGGCTCTACCAGCATATTGTGTTATTTTGCCAAGTCCTTAATTTAATCAAGCAACAAGTATATATTGAGTGCTAGGTTATATAGTTACCATACTTGATACCTGCCCTAAAGAGTGTGAGTATAATAGGACATTACACAGATACATAAGACAATAGGGTAGTGGGTCTATTGTATCATTAAACAAATAAAACTGATAGCAAGAGCTATTGAACTTTGGAATACTGTCTTTTGCTTTAAAAATGTTGCAGGGATTTCACTCTCAGGCTGGAAGTAGCACCTCTTTGCCGAAAACTCCCGTCTTGCCTCCAGCTTTGACCTCCTTACTACACTGGGGTTACTCATCTCTCATTGCATGTGGGGATAAGCCAGAGAAGGATTTAACCAGGCAGAAGAATTATATAGTGAAGCCACATACAGACATTTTGCATTATCCTAGGTAGCCTTCAACTTATAGTCTCCCCAAATTTGTTGTCAGGTGATGCCAGTTTCCCTGTTTGTAGTACTTAACATTAGTGCTTGGCACAAAGTAGAAACTTAAAAGGTGTTTGAGTAATCAATGGTTTCTAAAGTTGTTTTAACCCATATTTGGATGTCGCTGTTCATAAATTTTAAAAATACAATTCCAACATTACTGAATTGAAGTTTTGGAGAAGCCTGATGACTACATACCATGTTTACACAGCTAGTCAT
Source organism: Cynocephalus volans (assembly GCF_027409185.1). Lineage (NCBI taxonomy): Eukaryota > Metazoa > Chordata > Mammalia > Dermoptera > Cynocephalidae > Cynocephalus > Cynocephalus volans. Next base: position 68,039,786 of record NC_084464.1, read on the forward strand.
AGCTAGATTTGTACACTATTCACATGGCTCACACACTATGCATGTCCCTCAGAAACAGCATTTGCGTGTACTTTCTACATTTATCTACTCAGGTTTCCCTTCAATACATACATTTATAGAGAACCTATGATTCGAAGATTGCTCTAGGCACAAGGGATACAGAAGTGAGTGAGATATATGAAGCTTCTATTCTTGCATTCTGAAGAAATGCAAATGGACAATAAATAAATAGAGACATAATATATCAGTAACTATAAGGGCCAAAGAGAAAAGCTAATCAGGATGAGAGCATGCAGAGGGATTGTAAGGGCAAGGGTTAGTCAAAGTAGTCTCTTCTAAACAGATGCTATTTGAACAGCAACTCTAATGAAATGAGGGAGTGAGCTGCCAGCACTCGGGCAGAGAGAACAGCAAGTCTGTAAGTACTGAAGCTGGACAGGACTGGCATGTCCGAGTGACAGCAAGGAGGCCACAGGGCTGGTTGGGACTGAGGGAAGCAGACAAGGATAAGGTATGAAGTTGCAGAGGTAGTAGGGGCTTTATTGAAGAAGGACTTTGAGACTTCCATAAGGACTTTGGACTTACTCTGTGTGAGATAGGAAAGGAGGAATGACAAAGTCTCACTTGTGCTGTAAAAGGGAAACTCTGACATGTTGACACTAGAACTTAGGAAATCAAGCTAGAAGAAGCGAGAACATTAAGACATCTCCTGCAATAGACCTGGTGGGAAAAAATGGTAGCTTGAACTGGAGTGATAGCTGTTAAGTGAGAGAAGTGATGAGGTTTCTTAATATCTTTCCAAGGTAGGTCCTATAGTATTTGCTAATAGACTGGATTTGGGTTATGAACAAGAGGAGTCAAGGATGTCTCCAGGATTTGGGGGAGCACAGAGTTATATTTACTGAGATAGGAAACACGGTGAGAGGAGCAGGTGTGTGTGTACATTTAGGAGCAAAAAATGTTTGGTTTTGGATGTGTTAATTTTGAAATAGCTACCAGACATAAAGTTGCGAACTTGAATCGGCAATTGAATGTGTAAGTTTAGAGTTGGAAGATCAGTGAGGCCTGAAATATAACATTGAGAGACTTCTGCATGTGGATGGCATTTAAAGCCTGTGGTTAGATGAGATCACCTAGAGAAGAAACACTGTTGGAGAAGGGACTAGGCCAGACGGTTAAATCCTTAGGGCACTTGAAAATGTCAAGATAAAGGAGATGAAGAGGAATTAGTTATGGTCCTAGGGAAAGCAACAAGTGAGGAAGGAAGAGTTCCAAGATAGAATGTTGTAAAAGCCAGAGGAAGAAGATGTTTCAGGAAGAGAGAAATTGTGACATGCATTAAATGCTGCTGAGAGATTGAGCAACAGAACTGAGAATTGATCAAAAAATGTTATAATATGGAGATCCTTGGTAACCCTTTTCCTGAAATGCCCTTTCCCCATTGTTTCATGTAGCTGATTTAACCAACTTTTAAGTCCCTATGGTACAAAAATACTTATCCAAAAACAAAACAATCAAAACCAAATTGAGAGAGAGAGAACAGGAGACAAGAAAGTATATAACTGATTATTGTTTCTAAAAATATGTAAAATATTTAAACAATAAAACAAGGTTGGGCTCTGGGCAGAGGTCTAGAATAAATGATAACATTGACAGATATTGTTTTGTTGTGGGGGTGAGCCATAGGCTAAACATGCCTATTAGCAAGTGATTGGGAGAAGACATCGATGGTGTTTTGAGAGCTTGCTATGATTGAGTGTGAACTAATACATAGACAAGTGTTAAAAAAGAGCTTTGCTCTCTCTGCATCATCACCTCATCTGATGGCAAATGAGAGTAAATCAATTTTCAGACATCATGTCATCACTGTCCCAAGAAAACATGCTGTGAATATCACTCTTGGAGGAGATGGGTTCCCCCACCCCCACAAATAACTGGGAAATAGTTTCTGAAAGTACAATATATACCACTTTTGAATTAGGAAATAAAATATTTTAGGTACAATGCTACCTTCTTAAAAAAATCTTTAGTGAGAAAACTAGTACAAATGAATGAAAAGGAAAGTGATTGGGGGATTACATAGGTGACTCACCACATAACTATGCATAGTAAATAAAATGTAGTTATCAATAGAACGGCTCCATAGTCTATCTAGATACTTATGTAATGGATTAAACTAAAAGTCATTTGACAATTGTTTTCTTAAGTCTTGTGTTATTAGAAAAAAATAGAATTGAGATTTTGAAAATTCCTTGATTTTAGTATAGAGGTAATGGAAAGCAGATGCATAAATAATTGGAACATGTATACATAGTGGAAGAGAAAACAGAGCTAATAGATATAGGATGATGAATTTTATTTTATTTTATTTATTTTAAATTTTATTTTAATTTATCAATATGCAATGCAGTTGATTTTTGTGTCCCTTTACCAATTCCTCCTCTCACCCCCTCTCACTGCTTCTCTCCCCCCAATCAACATCATATCTGTTCACTTATCTGTCTTAATAAATTCAAGGAATTGTTGTGATTGTTGTGTCTTCCCTCCTCCCTACCCATTTATTAGTTTGTACATTTATTTATTTATTTCTATTAGTTCCCACAAATAAGTGAGAACATGAGGTATTTTTCTTTCTGTGTCTGGCTTATTTCACTTAATGTAATTTTCTCTAAGTCCATTCATATTACTGCAAATGGTAATATTCCATTTCTTTTTTTATAGCAGAGTAGTATTCCTTTGTGTAGATATATCACATTTCCCTTATCCACTCATCTGATGATGGGCATTTAGGCTGGTTCCAACTCTTGGCTATTGTAAATAGTGCTGCAATAAATATGGGGGTACAGGTATCCCTTTGACATGATGATTTCCATTCCTCTGGATAAATACCTAGCAGTAGAATAGCTGGGTCATATGGTAGATCTATCTGTGATTGTTTGAGGAATCTCCAAACCATTTTCCATAAAGGTTGCACCATTCTACAATCCCACCAACAGTGTAGGAGGGTTCCTTTTTCTCCACATCCTTGTCAGCATTTGTCATTCTCAGTCATTTGGATATTAGCCATCCTAACTGGAGTGAGATGGTATCTCAAAGTGGTTTTGATTTGCATTTCCCAAATGCTGAGTGATATTGAGCATTTTTTCATATGTTTGTTGCCCATTTGTATATCTTCCTTTGAGAAATCCCTATTCAGCTCCTTTGCCCATTTTAAATTGGGTTACTTGTTTTTTTACTGTTAAGTTGTTTGAGTTCCTTGTATATTCTGGTTATTAATCCTTTGTCTGATGTATATTTTGCAAATATTTTCTCCCACTCTGTTGGTTGTCTTTTCACTCTGTTAATTGTTTCTTTTGCTGTGCAGAAGCTTTTTAGTTTGATATAATCCCATTTGTTTATTTTTCCTTTGGTTGCCTGTGCTTTGGGGGTAAAAATCATGAAGTCTGTACCCAATCCTACTTCCTGGAATGTTTCTCCCACGTTTTCTTTAAGGAATTTTATTGTTTCTGGATATATATTTAATTCTTTAATCCATTTTGAGTTGATTTTGGTATATGGTGAGAGGTATGGGTCTAGTTTCATTCTCCTTCATATGAAGGTCCAAAAAATTTTCCCAGCACCATTTGCTGAAGAGGCAGTCTCTTCCCCAATGTGTAGTCTTGGTGCCTTTGTCAAAGATCAGATGGCTGTAGGTGTATGGGTTGATTTCTGGATTCTTATTCTGTCTCATTGTCCGTGTGTTTGTTTTTATGTAAGGACCATGCTGTTTTGGTTACTATTGATTTGGAATATATTTTAAAGTCAGGTAGTGTTATGTCTCTGGCTTTATTTTTTTTGCTCAAGATTGCTTTGGGTATTAGTGATCTTTTGTTTTTCATATGAATTTTAGAATTGTTTTTTCCGTTTCTGAGGAGAATTTCATTGGAATTTTGATGGGGATTGCATTGAATCTGTAGATCACTTTTGGGTAGTATTGACATTTCACAATGTTAATTATTCCAATTCAAGAGCGTGGGATACTTCCCATCTTATTGTGTCCTGTTTAATTTCTCTTAACAGTGGTTTGTTGTTCTTATTGGAGAGATTTTTCACATCCTTGGTTAACTTTATTCTTAGGTATACAATTTTTTGGTGGCTATTGTAAATGGGCTAGCTTTCTTGATGTCTTTTTCTGCTAGATCATTGTTGGAGTATAGAAATGATACTGATTTTTGAAAGTTGGTTTTGTATCCTGTAACTGCTGAAATTATTTATTAACTCTAAGAATTTTTTGTAGAGTCTTTAGGCTGCTCTAGGTATAGGATCATATCATCTGCAAACATGCACAGCTTGGCTTCATCTTTTCCGATCTGAATGCTCTTTATTTCCTTCTCTTCCCTGATTGCTCTGGCTAGTACTTCCAACACTATGTTGAATAGGAGTGGTGACAGTGGGCATCCATGTCTTGTTTCTGTTCTTAAGGGAAAAGCTTACAACTTTTCCCCATTCAGGATGATATAGGCAGTGGGTATGTCATATATGGCTTTAATTGTGTTGAGATATTTTCCTTCTATACCCAATTTATAGAGTGTCATTATCATGAATGAATGTTGAATTTTGTAAAATGCTTTTCAGCATCTATGGACATGATCATATGGTTTTTGTATTTGATTTTGTTGATGTGGTGTATCACATTTATTGATTTGTGTATGTTGAACCAACCTTGCATCCCTGGGATGAATCCCACTTGATCATGGTGTGTAATTTTATGTATGTGATGACATATTCTATTAGCTAGTATTTTATTTATTTTTGCATCTATATTCATCAAAAATAATGGCCTCTAGCTTTCTTTTTTTGTTGTATTTTTTCTGTTTTGGGTATCAGGGTGTTGTTTGCCTCATAGAATGAGTTTGGGAGAATGACCGCTGTTTCCATTTTTTGAAATACCTTGAACAGAATTGGTATTCATTTTCCCTTAAAGGTTTGGTATTCTTTATGGCCAAAAGGAAACATTTTGAGTGTTTAGGAACATTTTGTGATGATGGGATAGAAGGAAATCAATGATCCGGTGTAAAAATTGTGACTATAGTCTTATTATCTCTGTGTTCTAAAGCTGATCTTTTATCAGCTTTGTTAATCAGTCTTTTTTTTTTTTGGCTAATGAGGCCAAGGTTCAGGTCAATGATCTTTATCCTGTTCTGTGACTGCATGACTGCAGACTGCACTCTGAAACTGAGCTAGCTACTTCAAAAATATGGGCCATTATTGTTTGAAGAGGAGGTATGTTTAATGAAAAGATAAACAAATACCAAAACTGATAAAAGGTACCCCAAATTAATCACCTACATAGAATAAAGCAACCCCCTCTTCCTGCCTTTATCCTGTAAGACAGTGTCTTTCAACTCTGGCTGCTCATTAGCATCATGAAAACTACACAATATCCAAACCTGGACTCCCACCCCTAAAGGTTCTATTTCAATTTCAAATGAGGGGCATTTAGTATTTTTAGAAAGAGATCCTTAGTTATTCTAATGTGTAACTAAGGTTGATAATAACTATTTTAAGAGATAGAAGAGGATAAAGGTTGTGGATTTCTTTTTTTCTTTTTCTTTTTTTGTGAAAAATATAAGCCACATAGCAAAAATAGGAAGTGTTCAATAAATATTTATTTAACAAATAAAAGATACTTAAAATGAAGGTAACTCTGCTTCATTGATGTCTTTACTTCTTCAAAAGAGATACAGGAAAAGAGTGACTGAGGACAGCTCTGGAATCCACCGTGATTTGTTTTTCTCCCCTCCAAGTAGAAAGAACAAATCTTCATTAAATTTTTAACAGTTTTCTCAGAACTTGATAATATACTTATACCCCTCTAACTGGATACTGTTCATTCAGATGGGACTTGGACAAACCACCATTCTTCTACAATATAAATGAAGAGGATACCATTTTGAAAGATATCTTAGTTTGAAATACCTGGAGTAACACTTTCAAAAGGTCCCTCTCTTTGATCAAGTTATATGTACACATGGCTACTACTCAAAAATTCCAAGTATCATATATTTTCTTACCTCTCTTTTGCTCATTTTTGGGATTCTTACTCTCACACCCTGTGTCAGTCTGTTTTTGTGCTGCTATTACAGAATACCTGAGACTGGGTAATTTATAAAGAACAGATGTTTATTTGGCTTATGATTCTGGGACAGCTGCATCTGGCATGGGCCTCAGGCTGCTTCTTCTCATGGTGGAAATCTGCCGGTAGCCAGCATGTACAAGCAGATCACATGGCGAGAGGAAGCAAGAGAGAGAGAGAGAGAGAGAGAGAGAGAGAGAGAGAGAGAGAGAGAGAGAGAGAGAGAGAGAGAGAGAGGAGGTGCCAGGATCTTTTAAATAATCAGCTCTCATGGGAACTAATATAGTGAGATCTCACTCATTATCCCCAACCCTCAGGGACAGCATTAATTCATTCATGAGGGATCCGCCCCCATGACTCAAACAGCTCCCAAAACTGTCACATTGGGGATCACAATTCTACATGAGTTTTGGAGGAGCAACACGTCCAAACTCTATCACACCCTCAGAATCATAAATTTGGGCATTCCATTCATTTGCAAGGTTATTTTGAGATGCTACTTACTCCAGGAAACTGCCTTTCCCTGATTAGAGTTAATTCTCTTTTCCTACATAAGGTATTAATTAACGATTAATTAGAAATAATTAAGAATGATCTTTAATAGTATATATAATGCCTTTTCTAGTGGTTATTTATGCATGTTAGTACTACACCCCCTTAAAATATAAGCAACTTGAAAGGTGGGACAATGACTTATAGACACTTTTTATCATATATATGTCATATACTCACATGCTCACATACACACAATTTCAAAGGCATTAACAAGCAAATTACTCTTTTTTAATTAAACAATTAATCTTCATTATTATGTATTTATTTTTATGAATTTTTAATTCAGAAGGCAATTTTTCCTGACCTTATTATCAAATTCTGGGACATCATACTTTTCCTTCTCTGGACCAGCCACAGTATTTAAATAAAAAAGCATAAATTGACTTAGAAATTGATTCAGCATAAATTGTCAGAAAGAATGTGATAACAGTGAAATTTAAAAAAATTAATCGCCTTATAAAAACCAGTCAAATCAACTAGGTTAGTAAAAATGAAAGCTCATGCATGATGTCTTTGACAAAACTCTTGAGCCAAGAATATGTGAAAGCTCTTCCGGCTTTTCTTTGCTCCTTAGGTAGGAACATTCTCCAAACAGTGCTAAAAATAAACCACAACTTCATTTAAACACAGAAAAAGTTATTTACAATCAAACTTTATATGGATAAATTTTAAGACAATATATTAATACACCAAATAATGCTCCAACAGAAAATGAAAACACGCCAGAAAAATATAGCCACAAAAAGGGTAAAAACCATACTGTCAGATATTTAAATAATCTAGGAAATTGAGAAAATGATCAAAGCTATGAAAGAAAAGCATAAATCACTAATAGAATAGCTCTGAAGTGAAATAACTAGACAATAATAGAATTTGAAAAGAGAGACAGTAATTAGTAATGAACTACACAAATGTAAAAGAGAGAATTTAGAAATGGACTTTAAGATGGAGAAAATGCAAGAACTAATAGTTGCACACAAAAAAGGTATAACACAGGAAACAAGGCATAGAATAGAGAAATATAAACTTAATGAACAACAATAAGAACAATAACAACAACAAAATAAGATAATATTTCAAGATAAAGTTATAAATATAGAAGATAGGCCATATGTATTGGCCATATCAATAAATACAAATTAATTAAAAACAGAAGTTTTAAAAACACTTATTAAAAACAGAAGTTTGGAATGGCTAACAAAGAAATATTCAATTTTATTTCTCTAACAAGAGACAAACATAAACAAGTGATTAATAAACTTGAAAAATAAGAAGGATGGATAGAGATATACATCAAAATGAGTAATGTCTGAAAACGATTTAAAATACATTGATGGTTCCCAGAGGCAGGGCAGGGGAGGGTGAAAGTGGTGGACTAACGGGTACAACACTATGCTATCTGTCCTAAGTGAATCATTGCACAGTACATGTCCATATTGAAACAGCACACTGTACCACACAAATATGTACAAGTAAATGTTAAAATATTTTGAAAAAAACAAACAAGTTAAATAAATTAAAAATTAAAAACATAAAATGAATAAAAAAATCAACTATATTAAAAAGTCTCAACAATGACATTAAAACCAACAAAACAACAAAGAGCAGAGGCAAAAAGCATTGTACTTTATTGGAAGTTGCCAGAGTAGCCACGTATTATCCCCAAAATTGATTATTAAAAAAGGGAATAAGCATGTATCTTAACTTTACAATATAACCTGTATTTCAGGGTAATTAAATAGCCTTAGCAGATACATTTTTCAATGCCTGAGCCCTCCAGCTAGTTTATGCAGAAGGAATAATAAAATTAGAAACATACTAGTTTTGTGATCTCTAATAAAATAAATGATTCAGACAATGGTTATTAATATATGATAAAGCCATGAGAGGAAATCTGATGAGGAACTTTTTGATGAAGAGATCAAGCTGTCACCATTGATCAATTTTACTATCCCTGAGTGAGGTGCTTAGACATGATGTGCTTTCTCATACGACGCAACATGATGAACATAGCACCACCTATGAAGTATTCTTTATACACACACATACAGAACTTGAATCTAATCAAATCTTTTGATCTAATACTCAGTTTTTTGGAAATTTAGGGGACAGAGAATTAAGTTAAATGAGATCAACAGGAAGCCATCAGCCACATCAAAAATGAAAGTATTTTATAGGAAAAACTGACCCAATTCCTCCAACAGAAAAAAGGTGGGGGTGGATGCTCTGGATTAAAAAGACTCAAGAGTAGGGTGAATATATTTTCCAGCTGGCTGAGACAGTTATGGTTTACTCCTGTTATCCCAATGTAATTATTATTAATCCTCCCTTTACTCTCAGAAGATTTTAGGGTAGGGTTATAAATCATATGACCACCTTACTTAAACGACATACAATCAAATACATTAAGAAGACTTAGCCTGGATCCTGATCCACACAAGCAAAAAATAAAAACAAACAAACAACAAAAACAATTTATATCTATCTATCTATCTATCTATCTCTATCTCTATCTCTATATGGCTTTTGATTATAAAATACACACACCTTGTTTTTAAACAATTGGAGGAATATGAACTGGGATTTAGGTGATGTTATGAAATTTCTGTTAGGAAATTCTGTGTGACGATGACATTGCAGTTATATAAGAATATATTCTTCACAGTACGTAAAGTATATCTCAGCGTCTTGCTATGAAATGGCACGATGTTTGGGATTTGCTTTAAAATATTCAAGCAAAAGAAAAAAGGGGAAGAGTGCCTGGAATATTAAAACAAATATGGTGTGTTAATAATTATGAAAGTTGAGAGATGGGGACATACTATTCATTTTCTCTCTGCTTCTGTGTATGTTTGTAAATTTTCAAAATGAAGAATTAAAACAAAATAATTGATTTTATAAAAAGAATTATAGTAATTGATCAAGCTTGATATCAACTTATTATCAATATAAATTCTAAATGTTTATTGCATCTAATAACAGACCTTCAAAATACAAGGAAAAAAATAGAACTGAAAAGAAGAATACAAAAATTTATATTACTCAGAGATTTACATACCAAATCACTTAAAAATTGATAGAACAAGTAGACAGAAAATCAGTAAGGATATAGAAGATTTGAATTACACTATAAACTTGACTTAACTGACATTTATAGAATATTCCATTCAACAAAAGCACAATATACATTTTTTTCAAGTGCGGATAAAACAGTTGCAAAAATAGATCACATTCTAAGCCATATAACAAGTTTCAATAAACTTCAATAAATTTAAAATAATTCAAGTTATACATAATAAATTTTCTAAACTCAGGGCAATTAAATTAGAAATAAATGGGCTGGCCAGTGAGCTCAGTTGGTTAGAACAAGTTGCTGATAACCCCAAGGTCCAGAATTTGATCCCTGTACTGTCTAGTCACCAGATAAATAAATAAATAGAAATAAATAACAAAATAATTTCTGCAAAATGCCCCAAATATTTGGAAATTACCTAACACCCTTCTAAATAACCCACAGATCAAAGAAGAAATCAAAATGGAAAATTAGGAAGTGTTTTTAATTATTCAGTTCAAATGAAAATATAACATGTTAGTGACATATTGCTAAAACAGTACATGGGGAAAATTATAGCACTAAATACCTGGATTTGAAAAGAAGGGAAGTCTCAAGTCAGTAACCTCTGCTTCTACCTAAATGAATTGGAAAATAAGAGCAAATTATTCTTTAAATATGCAAATGAAGGAAAATGATAAGATCAGAGTGAAAATTAATGACAGAAAGCAGAAAAATACAGAGAGGAGAGCTGGTTATTATCAGTAGCTGGTTCTTTGATAATATCAGTAAAACTGATAAACTTTTAGCCAGACTGATTAAAAGCAAAAAGGAGAAGTTATCATTTCAGGAATGTGAGAGGTTACACTACTACAGATTCTACATCTTAAAGGACAATAAAGGGATATCATGGAAAACATTTTGGCAATAAATTTAACAATTTGGATAAAATTGACAAGTTCCCTGGGAAAAGAACTACCAAAGCTCACTTAAAAAAAAGCTAATACAAATAGCCCTACATTTATTTAAAATTTTTAATTTTTAGTTAAAAACTTTCCTACAGAGAAAATGCAAAGCCCAGATGCCTTCACTAGTGAATTCTACCAAACATTTAAGGAAGAAATAATATCAGATCTTCACATGCTCTTTCAGATATTTAAAAGGAAAGAATATTTCAGACCCATTCTGTGAAGCGAACATTACCTGATTTTAAAATCAAAGACAGTTCAAGAAAACTACAGAACAATATTCCTCATAAACACAGGTGCAAAAATGCTAAACAAAATTTAAGCAAATTGAATTCAACAGTACTGGAAAAGAGTACTACATGACAACCAAGTAAGCTTTATCCCATGAATAAAAGGTTGGTTTAACATTTGAAAGTCAATCCATGCAAACTTGAAAAAAAATAGGTGGAGAAAAAGCATTTGATAAATACAGTATTCATTCATGATAAAAATTTTCAGCAAAGTAGGTTTAGAAAGTGTATTAGTTTCCTATGGCTACTGTAACAAATCGCCAGAAACTGAGTAGCTTGGAACAACAGAAATTTATTGCCTCATAACACTGAAAGTCAGATATCCGAAATCAAGGTGTCAGCAGGGGCACACTCCCTCAGGGGTTCTAGAGAAAACCCTTCTCTGCCTCTTCTAGCTGTTCGTGATTCTTGGCATGCCTTGGCTTTCTTGGTTTGTGGCTAAATCCCTCCACCCTCTGCTTCTATCTTCACATCTCCTTCATCTGCAGACCTTTCTTTTTTTTCCCCCAAGCCAAATAACATTTACAAGTTCCAAGGATTTGAATATGGGCATATCTTTTGGGGAGTCACCATTCAACTTTCTACAGGAGAGAAGTTTCACATCCTGAAGAAGGGCATCTACAGAAATGCTGCAGTGAGCATTATACTTAATGATGGAAGAGTAGATGCTTTTACCTAGGAAAAGACAAGAATGTCCATGCTCAGCACTTCTATTCACCATGGCAACATGGCCCTGGAGGTTTTAGTCAGAGCAATAAGGCAAGAAAAAGAAATGAAATGCATCCAGTTTGGAAAGGAATAAGTAAAACTGTTTTTACCCAAAGATGAGATGATAATTTATGTAAAAAGTCTGATGGAATCTACCAAAAAACTATTAGAACTGATAAGTGGATTTAGAACAGTTGCAGGATATAAAAATGATATACAAAAAATAATTGTTTTTTTTTATATGCTAGCAATAAACAATTGGAAAATGAAATTACAAAAAAAATCTCACTGGGACTGAATTCTTGCAAGTATTGTCATTATTATTTTTAGTAGTAACAGTATTTGCTCTGAAGGATACTTTTGAAGCCAGCGACAAAATAAGGGTAAGGTCAGTTAGTTACATAATAGTATTATACCAATATTGATTTTAGGATTTTGATAATTGGACTGTAGTTATGTAAGAGATTAGCTTTGTTTTTAGGAAATACCCACTGAAATATTTAGATGTTAAGGAGCATCTCAAGTAGTTATGAAAATGCACAATATGTATATACGAGAGTATTTCAAAAAGTTTGTGGAAAAATTGAATTAAGAGATAATATGAATCTCTCCAGGAACCTTTTGAAGAGCCCTCGTATATGAAAGAAGGTGAGAGAAACAATCGAGTAAATAATAAGGCAACAATTAGGGAATCTGGATGAAAGGTATACAGAATCTTTTTGTACTATTCTTACAACTTTTCTGTAAGTAAGCCTGAAATTATTTCAAAGTAAAATATTAGGAAACAGAATTTGAGGAAAGGAATTGAGAGCAGTATGTGTAAGCCACTTGAGGAATTTTGTTGCAACTGGAGCCACAGTTGATAGGATAGGACTGGTCAAGAGGAATGAAAATTTATTATAACCCTTGGCACAGAGAGATACTCATGCTATGAAAGGCATTAAGTCAGTGAGACAAAACTCAAAGAAAGGCATATTCCAATCTCCGTATCCTGTTCTCTTTGTGGTGAGCAGAATGGTCAGCACCGCTAATTCCCTTTCTTTTCGTATTCTCTCTTCTCTCTGACTTATACAGTTGTTTGTGTAAGTCAAGTGCCTCCATTATGTATTTTATTTATTCATTCTTGTACTCAAAATCAGAAGTTGCAATGTACAGCCATATAACTTAAAATGTTAAGTATCAAAAAATGTAATAGTGTAACTTATTTTTTATAAAACCTTCATAGATCTCCAAACATGAATGAGGCAATCAGTTATCATCAAGCTTTATCATAACAGCATCTACAGAAACAGAAAGGGGTGGGGAAGGTACAAATGCTTTTTTAGACCTGAATGAATCTGTTATGAAATGCTTTCTGTATCTACTGTCCTGCAAGAAACGTTGAACAAATGAAAGCAGAAAGAAAGTTCTTTTGTAAAGGATCCTGATACTCCATTAGGCTGCAAGATGTTGCTTGAACACTCTCAGACCATTCTGGGGAAAAAAGCCCAGGGGTCTTGCCTCTAGTATTCTTTCCCACTGCTGTGCAAGAAAGTTAATCAGAGAGACTGAGGAAAGGGTGGTGGGAATCTTTGCTCTGGTGAATGCTGCAGTCAAGATTTCAAGTAAAGTTACAATTCAAAAGAAAGGTACTTATTACATGGCAGTTTTCCTAGATTTAAATCAGATTATCACCTTTCAGCTACCAACATACCTTTATCTTTGATATCATACAATTTTATTTAGGTGGCAGATTTTTCAAGTGCCCCTTCTCTTCTGAATAAGATTCTGGAGAATTTGTGGTTTCATCAACAACACATAAAAAAAATCTTTCCTTGGGGTCATTTTTTTTTTTTTTTCCTGCAGTGGGTGAGTCTCTTTCATTAGTTTTTTTTTTTTTTAAATTTTATTTCAATATTAGAGTATGCTGAACTCTAGGAATAATTATATGCCATTATCAATAAGGCCCAGAATTCAAGATTACATTCCCATATAAATGATATTTAATATATCATAAGAAGGTGAGATATGGTGAAAAGAACACTTTATTTGCTGTTGGGAGTGTGTGTGTGTGTGTGTGTGTGTGTGTGTGTGTGTGTGTGTGTGTGTGTGTGTGTGTGTGTGTGTGTGTGTGAATTTCAGCATGGTCTCTTGCGGACTCTCCAGGCTCAAAGCAATCATGAAAATCCATCTGAGAGATGAAATCAGAGTTAACTAAGGTAATAGATGTGAAAGTGATGATAGTTAAATAGTGTTACAGAAATGTTTGATATACTTATTGCAAAAAAAGGAAATAAAAGCATTGAACAATAAGCAGCTTTGAGATTAGTGACTTTTGTTCTTTACAAACTGTTTATGCCATAAAATTGGGTTAAGTTGACTATTTAGTTAATGTTTATTGATAGGCCGTGATCTGTTAAAAGGCTTGCAGGGACACAAAACAATAATATAATGCAAGATAGAAATATGTAAGAGAAATCAAAATATAATTTAGGGGAATATGAACAATTTGAAGAATACCCATTTTAAAAATCTACATGGAGGTGGGAAAGATAGTCTAGATAGTAGGCAGTCTAGTTAAAACAAATTGGAATAGTAATGTATAGCTAACATGATATTAACTAAATTTTTTGCATTAAAAATAAGAAGGCAATACTATTTCCTATGCTTGTCTGGTCAGACCATCCTTAGTAAATGGTAGTTTTCTGACTATCTTAGTAACAGCCAGCAGCAAGGGAATTTCCAGAATATCAAGCGAGTAAACTAGAAACAATAAAATTTGACTTCCAGTACACATAAAAACAAAACAATTCAATTTACAAAGCTTGGTCAAATTGAAATGACTCTAGACAAGAATCTGTAAGGTATAGAGGAGAAAGAAAAATTGTTTAGAATGTACTAATGGGATGCAATTAAGGAAAAGAAAATGTAGGCTGACTATCAGAAACAATTTTCTAATAGTCTATTAGACTGTACATTCGTCTCACGGGAAGAAATGAAAGCCTCATTGCCTAAGCTATTTAGAGCTAGACTGATTCCCAGAGGGTGTGGCAACTCAGAAGGAAATGAAAAATGCAGACTCATGAAAGTCAGCCTTAGTTAATTTTATAGCACAGTGAACTGCTGCTCTAGGTATTGGAAGGGGTCTAAAACCACTGTGGACATATTCTATCACTTTAACGTGAATGGTTCACCTAGTCATGTACCATCATCGGCATCAGACGAAGTGCACTCTCAGGTAAACCCAGCACTATCCTTGGGGCTGAGTTCTGGGACAGAATAACAACTAAGGCTATTAGAATGTGAGAAGAGTTATAATATGGCTCCAACCTCTCCGAGGCAATGGGGCTAATTTAATTAATCTAGCTTCCTAAGTGTCTAT
Source organism: Cynocephalus volans (assembly GCF_027409185.1). Lineage (NCBI taxonomy): Eukaryota > Metazoa > Chordata > Mammalia > Dermoptera > Cynocephalidae > Cynocephalus > Cynocephalus volans. The sequence continues at coordinate 68,054,835 of NC_084464.1, forward strand.
TCGCTTCTCCTCTCCTTGCATCATGTTTCTCCTCCTAAGCTCCACTGAGGATGATGGACTCTAAAATAGACTATTTCCAGTCAAGGGGAATCACCTCAAAGACTGAACTCCAAACCTGAAAGTGGTTTGGGGACCAGCTTGTACTGTTTATTTAGCTACATTAATGATTAGTGGTCTTCTGTGATCAAATTTGCTTATGTGCAGGCAATGGTATCTGTGTCATAATTGCCACCTGGTTTTTAAGTCACATGGGAAATTTCTTTTCAATGTCTTTTAGTCTTTTCTAATTTTTCCATCCATCTTCTCCTTACTACAGAGGTTAGATTCAGTATTTATGAAATTTTTAGTGTTTTCTAATTCATCCATATTTCTTCTCTTTACCATGAAGGTTAGATTCTGTATTTCTGAGGCACACTTTTCTCCCCATCTCTCCCTCCCCCCCCCCCGGCTGCCCAAGATTTTCCAAATACTTCAGGGTCCAGCTAGCATTGATATAAAATAGAATCTAAGGGCCATTAATGTAAGACACCATTATGACTCCCAAAGAAAGAAAAAAATGCTGCACATGAAATTGCGACACAATACTTTTTAACTTAGAATTTTTATTTTACGCTTATTGAAATATCTCTTTGAAGATTTTTTTGTTGTAGATGATTTACTATTCAACATATTTGTTATATTTTTAAATGGGCAAAACAAATTGCTTAACATTTTCTAAGTAATTTCACATTTGGAGTTCAACTTTTCTGCATCCCTTTTAAACTCAGAGTTGTTAATCTCTATCTGTGTTTTGTAACAAAATATGGTCCTCTATGCCATCAAAAGCATTAGTGATGCAGCATTTCTTTAAAAATGCTCCACTATAGACTCAGATTTTCTCACAAGCTGCTGGCACTTATTCTGTAAAATTTGTTGGTGGCACTTTCTTGCTTGGCATGTAATAGTCAACAGATGCAAAGATACATCTATCTCCTTATGGGGTCTTTTGTTCTTCACTCCAACAAATCATTTTGTTTTTGCTTTGCAAGGAAATATATAATTTCATCAAGTCATTTTAGGATAGAAATTTGCTTTTGGACTATTAAATATACGTCCCACTGCATGGTTTCTGTTTTACTTGAACACACATAACTTTTCATTTCAGTGAAAATGATAACACAATTTTTGAAGATATTTTAAATGGCAATTAAATGTAACACTTGTCATACAAACATAACAATTAAAATGCCAATATGAACAGCTATGACCAATTTTGCTTACGTGCAAGCAATGACATCTGTGTCATAATTGCCACCTGGTTGAGAATGACAGGAAGATGTGAAAAACCATATTTTCCAGAAATATCTTGAATCCCTTGTTCTTGTAACATTTTTTTCCAGGCCTGAAAAATTGTACTGTTCCTGAGTTAAAGCTAAGTTACTGAGATATAATCACTGGTCTCTTTCTTAAGAAAAACTGCAGGGCTCCTTTTATTCTTGCTCATGGCAAATATCCTGTTTGATGAAAACATACATGTTAGAGTGCTTGAAACTTTGCTTGCCATTCTCAGTCTGTTGCTGCTTGTTGTCAGAGGGTCTCTGTCCTGCCAACAATCTACAAAATTACTTCCCCACATAATGGCTTTGAAGCTGTTTCTCCAGGGGATTTCTTCCTTGCTGTACTCAGCTAAAAAGAAACAACCTCTTATTTATTCAGATCTCCTCATTGATTTCAACAAATATCATTAATTATAAAATGAATTCTTATTTTAGAAATGTTAAACTATAGAAAAATATGTCTTACAACTGGCATAATAAAGTACCTCTTATTATATAGACCTTCTTTCCTATTCATTTTCACTCCAGTTAAAAGTAGGGACCATGTATGTACTGGGATTCTATTGCCGTACAGAAAGTTACTTGGATCATACTTGCTTCCTACGATGATCCCTAAGTACTGCGGTATGAACACAACACAGTTTGTATGTGTGTGTGTATGACTAACTGTCATACACTTCATTCTTCAAAGTATTTTTGAGAGCTACGAATATTACTAGGGAATATGTATACTCTTAACTCTATAAATCTATGCTCCCTTTTCCCAGTGAACAAATGCTTATTGAGCTTCTACTATGTACCACATTTAGTGCTAAATACTAGGGAGGATGATGAACAAGACAGGTGTGAGTCCTGAGCTCTCCAAGTCTACAGACTTCTTCTACACAAAGTATCTATGGAATGCTAGAGCTCTTGGATGATCCAGATAGCTCCAGTATCCCAAGATATGTCCCTGAAATTATTAACAAAGTGGACCTGAAACCATCCCAGAACAAATGCATGGAATAACTGTGATTGGCCTCACAGCAGCTTTGAAGTTGTGTGTGTGTATGTGTATTAGAGAATACAGAATACACCCAAAATTCTGGTTGAAGGACAGAGGACCAAAAGCCTTCTGAAAGAAAGCACTAGGTACTGTATGTTGTTGTGTTGTTGTGTGGAGGCTCCTCTAAATATTGTGTAAAGCTTCTTCTTGAAGTGAAAGAGCAGAACTTTGAGGTCAATAGAATGATTTTGCTGGCTTCTGCACACTTTAAAGAAATTAAAGGGAGAGGAAAAAATACCTTTTTAACTTACTAGGAAAGTGCTTTTAAGAGACTCAAATCATCCCCTTCAAACCATTCTAAGTTTCAAAAGGACAAGCAAATTGTTAATTGAATGTTTAATTAACATTTATTCCTAGCATATTAGTTTTACATGACTCACATTTAGTAATACAGGAGAGCTGTGTTCCTGCTACCATATGTGCACTTTATCACATATTCAGCCCCCATATATAATCAACACATATGGTTCATTTGTACTCATTTTGTAATGCTTGGAATATTATTTCCCTATTTCAAATGGTTATAGGGGTTTATGGTTCTACCACTGCTTCCACTGAATTCAGCAAGAATGTATTGAGTAAACTAAGTGTAAGGTACTTTGCTAATAACAATGTGAGAGGCATAAAGATGAAATATATACGATTCCTTTTGTTTAAAGAATTTGGCATCGGAAGGGGAGAATGACTATTATGCACCCATATGTACCTTGGGCTGTGCTAGGCACTGGAGATAAAAAGAGGAGTAGAGATAGTTTCTGCCTTTCAACAGTTTAAAGGGCATTGGAAAAAAATACAAGGCTGTCCAAAGGACCAGAGGCAAAAGAGACAAGACAAATTTGCAGAAATAGAATTGAGTTCAATATGTATTAAGAGAATGCAAAAGGAGGGGGGGAATGGTTGGAAATTAAGCTATGGAAGGAGGCAGGAGTATGATAGCCATAGGCGTCACATATTATGATGATTGGAAAATAATTATGGTAGGAATTGATGGGTTTTAAAGTAGGGGATGACATGGGTACCATTTTGTTGTAGGAGAATTATTCCGGAAGTGGCATGGGGATAGAGAGACAGACATTAGGATGGTTAGGCGATATTCGTTGATACAATGAAAACCAGAGGAGGGGGATTGGAGGAGTGAGGATTAGGTAGTCTTCCTAAACCTGTCCTTTACTTGTACATGCCTCTCTATATCTCCAGCCCAGGTAATGTCATCCCTGCTTCTGTATGTAGGTTTGATCGGTTATTCCTTCATTACAATGAAATTATCCTCTCCAATCCCATATTTTACAGTCCTAATCATGGAGAAAGCTGGTAGGAGCTTTAGAGACATATATCCAGCCACTTATCATTGACTGGATATTCCAAAGGCTTCCCAGAATTTAAAATAGCCAAATACTAAGACATATTTTTTTGTGCATTTACTAAATTCCAGGTAATGTCCTAAAAAACTGATATTCATTGTACCATTGAAAGACAATATAGACTCTGAAAAAGACCTAGGTAAAGTGGAGCTATCTAGTTCTGTCTTGGTTCTTGCAGCCATGCTGTCCCAATTCCAGTGCTAGTATGTCATTATCAAAAACCATAAATTCATTCCTGTTAATCCAGCAGCCCTCTAAGAGCTGTCAGGACCTGTTGCACCAGTGTAGACCTGCTCACTGCCTGATGACAGATGAGGCAGAGTCTTTGACCCTCCCAAGCAAGACTCCACAGAACTGCCAGATTAATTGCCACAATAACCCTGCCAATTGTCACCACCCTGAAAAGAAACTGAAACTTCCCAGGTCCCCACTACCTAGGCCATAAAGGCACCCCCAGACAACTCCAAGATCAAATACAGTTGAGGAAATCACACAAAGACTGCACTACCTCATGCACCCAGAACCAAACTTAAAATGCCCAACCCAATTGTCAATTTAGAACACTTCTATGGGAAAGAATACCTCTCTTCAAAAACTACTACAAAAGTTTTAAAAAGCAACTAGACCACCAAATGCCCAGACATCAATGCAGAGATATGAAAAAACAAGGAAACATGACACCTCCAAAAGAAGATAATAATTCTCCAGTACCAGACCCCAAACAACAGAAAACCAGTAAAATGCCAGAAGAGGGATTCCAAATGGCAATCTTATGAAAACTCAACATTATGCAAGAAAAAATAGATAGGAATCACAATGAAGTCAGAAAAACAATAAAACAATCCAGGAAATAAATGAGAAATTCACCAAAGAGATAGAAATAATCAGAGAACAAACAAACAAAACAAAACAAAAAGCAATCAAGCATAAATCCTGGAACTGAAGAATTCAATGAAAGCAACAAGTTAGAAAAAGAATTCTCAAAAGTGAAGAAAGCCTATGAGATCTATCAGACAAACTTAAGCATACAAACATTCATACTATGGTTGTACCAGATGAGGAAGAGAAAGGAAAAGGCCTTGAATGGTATTTAATGAAACAGTAGCTGAAAACTTCCTAAATACTGAAAGACACATGGTCTCCCAGATCCAAGAAGTGCAAAGTCCCCCAAGCAGATTCAAACCAAGAAGAGACTCCCTGAGACACATTATAGTCAGATTGTCAAAAATTGAAGACCAAAAAAAAAAAAAAAAAATCTAAAAATAGCAAGACAAAAATGTCAGGTCACTTATAAGGGAATCCCCATCAGACTTACAGCAGAATTCTCAACAGAAACCTTAAAGGCCAGGAGAGAATGGGATGATATATTCAAAGGGCTGAAAGAAAAAGTTGCTGGGCAAGAACATTATACCCAGCAAAGCTATTCTTCAGAAATGAAGGAGAAATAGTGTTTTTCCCAGACAAACAAAAACTGGGGGAATTCACCCCCACGAGACTGGCCCTAAAAGCAATCCTCAAGCGAGTCAAAAGAGCAATAAGTATCACCATTAGTACATGAGAAATAATAAAAGTCAGAAGTACAGAAGACATGCAAGTGAGAAAGAGAAAAAAAATTGTATCTTATCACTACAAAAAAACTACCAAACAGTAAAGGGAAATTAATCAAATGGCAGGTTTAAGGCAATATTTTTTAATAACAACCTTGAAAGTCAATTGATTAAATTCCCCAATTAAAAGATATAGACTGGCTGAATGATTAAAAAACTAGACCCAACTATATGTTTCCTGTCAGAAACTCAGTTCACCAGTAAAGGCACACATGGACTAATAGTGAAGGGATAGTAAGATATTCCATGTATATGGAAACCAGAAATGAGCAAGACTTCCTATACTTACATCAAATGAAACTGACTTTTAGAACTGACAAGAGACAATGGGGTCAATGCAACAAGAAGATATAACAATCATAAATATATATGCACTCAACATAGTTGCACCCAAATATATAAAACAAACATTATTGGACATAAAGGGAGAGATAGAACCCAATACAATGATAGTTGGGGACTTCAACATTACTCTGTCAGCATCAAACAGATCATCTAGACAAAAAATTAGCAGAGAAATATTCAATTTAAACTGCACTTTAGGCCAAATAGACTTGACAGATATTTACAGAATATTTCATCTAACAACTGCAGAATATACATTCCTCTAATTAGCACATGAACCTTACTCCAGAATGGACCGCATGTTATGCCACAAATCAAGTATGAACACATTTTAAAACATTGAAAAACTAGAAGAAGTTTCCAGTCACATACATCCTACCAAGACTGGACCAAGAAGAAATAGCAAACCTGAACAGACCAATAATGAGCAACAAAATTGAATAAGTAATCAACAGTCTTCCAATGAAAAGAAGCCCAGGACTAGATGGCTTCACCACTGACTTCTACCAAACATTTAAAGAAGAATTAATACCAATTCTTCTCAAATTGATTCAAAAAATTGAAGCAGAGGGTTTCTCCCAAACTCATTCTATGAGAACAGCATCACCCTGGTACCAAAACCAGGAAAAGATACAACATGAAAAGAGAAAACTGCAGGACAATATCCTTGATGAACTTAGATGCAAAAATTCTCAACAGAGTACTAGCAAACAGAATCAAAAAGTACATCAAAAAGATTATACACCATGATCAAGTGGGATTCATTCCAAGGATGCAAGAATGGCTCAACATATGCAAATCAATAAAGGGTACAACACATCAACAAAATGAAAGACAAAAAACGTGATCATTTTAATAGACATAGAAAATGCATTTGACAAAATTCAACATCACTTCATGATAAAAACTCTCAACAAAATGGGTACAGAAGAAAAGTATCTCAACACAATAGAAGCCAAATGACAAACCCACAGCTAACATCATCCTGAACAGTGAAAAGTTGAAAGCTTTTCTTCCAAGATCAAGAACAAGACAAGGATGCCCACTCTCACCATTCCTGTTTAGCATAGTAGTGGAAGTTCTAGCCAGAGCAATTAGGCAAGAGAAAGGAATAAAAGGCATCAAAATTGGAAAATAGGGAGTCAAATTGTCACTTTTTGCAGATGACATGATCTTAGGTGTAGAAAGGCCTAAAAGCTCTCCCAAACTCCATTACAGCTGATAAACAAATTCAGTACAGGATATAAAATCAATATACAAAAGTCAGTAGTGTTTCCATACACCAACAACTAACTAGCAAAAAAAGAAATCAAGAAAGCAATCCCATTTAGCTACCAAAAAATAGCTACCCCCAAAATAAAATACCTAAGAAAAAATCTAACATAGGAGGCGAAAGATCTATAAAATGAAAAATACAAAACACTGATGGAAAAAATTAAAGAGGACAGAAAAAAGTGAAAACACATTCCATGCTCATGAATTGGTAAAATTAATGTTGTGAAAATATCCATACAATCCAAAGTGATCTACAAATTCAATGCAATCTCTATCAAAATACCAATGACATTCCTCACAGAAATAGAAAAAGCAATCCAAAAATTCATATGAAATAACAAAAGATCACAAATGACCAATAAATCCTGAGCAAAAGCAGTAAAGTGGGAGACATTACATAACTTGACCTCAAAATATACTACAAAGCTATACTTACCAAAACAGAATGGTATTGGCATAAAAACAGACACTTGGACTAATGGAATAGAATAGAGAACCCAGAAATAAATCCATGTATTTACAGCCAACTGATTTTTTTTTTTTTGTCGTTTTTTCGTGACTGGCACTCAGCCAGTAAGTGCACCGGTCAGTCCTATATAGGATCCGAACCCGCGGCGGGAGCGTCGCCATGCTGCCAGCGCAGCACTCTACCAAGTGCGCCATGGGCTCGGCCCCAGCCAACTGATTTTTGACAAAGGTGCCAAAAACATACATTGGAGAAAAGACAGCCTTTTCAATAAATGGTGCTTGGAAAACTGGATATCCCAGTGCAAAAGAATGATTTTTTGCTCGTCATATACAAAAGTCAACTCAAAATGGATTAAAGACTTAAATGTAAGACCTGAATCTAAAAAACTTCTAGATGAGAACACAGGGGACATGGTCTAGGACATAAGATAAGCAAAGATTTTATGAAAAGACTTTAAAATACCAGACAACAAAAGCAAAAATAAACAAATGAGATTTTATCAAATTAAAAAGTTTCTTCACAGCAAAGAAAATAATCAACAGAGGAAAGAGGCATCCTGCAGAATTGGAGAAAATATTGGCAAACTATGTATCTGAAAAGGGGTTAATATCCAGCATACACAAGGAAGTCAAACAACTTTAGGGTAAAAAATAACTAATCCAACTAAAAAATGGGCAAAGGAGCTGAATAGACATTTTTCAAAGGAAGGCATACAAATAGCCAACAGGTGGATAAAAAATGCTCAGTGCCACTAATCATGAGGGAAATGGAAATCAAAATTACATTGAAATATCATCTCATCCCAGTTAGAACACTATTATCAAAAAGACAGGAGATAACAAATTTTCACAAGGATGCAGAAAAAAGAAAACATTTATATATTGTTGGTGGATCTGTAAATTAGTTCAGCCATATGGAAAAAAGTATGAATTTTTCTAAAACAACTACAGACAGAACTATCAGATGACCTAGCAATCCCACTACTGGATATATACCCAAAGAAATGGAAAGCATCATGTTAAAGGGGTACACTCACTCCCACATTTATCACAGGTCAGTTCACAATAGCCAAGGTATGGAACCAACCTAAATGTCCATTGGGAGATGATTAGATAAAGAAAATGTGGTATATATACACAGTGGAATACCACTTAGCCATAAAAAAAGAGAACAAAATTCTGCCATTTGCAGTAACATTGATGAGCTTGAAGAAAATTATGTTAACTGAAATAAACCAAGCATAGAAAGAGAAATACTGCATGTTCTCACTCATATGTGGGAGTGGAAAAAGAGAACAAAACAAACAACAAAAAACAAATAAATTTAATAATAAGTTGAACTGTTGAAAGGAGAGGGAAGTGTTGTTTTCAGAGGAAGGAAAGGGGCAGGGGAGGGGAAATAGTGATAGACTGGACAGTGGACACGAAATTATAATGAGATACTAAAAATAAGCCCTACTAGTTTACAGTTGATCCAGGAATCTGTAGTTAACAATGATTTACTGCATGTTACCAAATGACTAGAAGAGAGGAGACCAAATGTGCACATAACAAAGAAAGATTAAGTTTTGCAAAAATGAATATGCTAATTACCTTGAATAGATTATCATGCATTGTATACATGTATTAAAACATAACTCTTTACCTCATAAATATGTATAATCAATCTGTTTCAGTAAAAACTTCAAAAAAAGAAAAAAGATAATGCAAATCTTTTCACAAGCTTTTTGAAGTACCTTCATGTAGCTGTTCCTGTTCTTATTTTGGTTTCCATTGCATGGAATTTTTTTTTTAATCCCCTACTTTCAGTCTATGTGTGTGTTTATAGGTGAAGTGAGTTTCTTGTAGGCAGCGTATAGTTGGGTTGTGTTTTATAGTCTATTCAGCCACTCTGTCTTTTAATTGGGGAATTTAATTCATTTACATTTAGAGTTATTGTTGATAGATAAAGACTTACTACCACCATTTTGTTACTTGTTTACTTTTTAATTTTTAGATTTTTTTCCTTTTTCCTTTCTTTCTTTCTTTTTTATGTAAATTTTCTAGTAGTATATTTTAATTTTATGCTACTTACTTTTAGTATTTCTATTATAGGTTTTTGCTTTATGGTTACCATAAAGTTTGCAAAAAACATGTCATAACAGATTATTTAAAACTCATAACAATTTAACTTTGATTTCTAAGAAATGAATAGCAATCAAACAGACTGTACACTTTGACATCATTCCCCCTCCAGCATCACCTTTTGACTTTATTTTCTTTCAAGTTACATCTTTTTATATTGCCTGTCTCTTATATAGATGTTTTATTTATTATCTTTAATAGGTTTGTTTTGGTTTACTCAACATACTTACAGTTTTAGAGTATTGTGAATTTGTCCATGTACTTACTTTACCAGTGAGTTATATACATTCAGATTTATGTGTAGCATATTATTATGTAGCACATTTCAAATTAAAGAACTCCCTTCAGCCTTTCTTCCAAGACAGGTTTGGTGTTGATGAATTCCCTTAGCTTTTGTTTGTCTAGAAAAGTCATTATTTTTTCTTCACATTTAAAGGTTAGTTTTGCTGGGTACAGTCTTTTTACTTCAGCACTTTAAATATATTATCCTACCCTATTTTGATCTGTACAGTTTCTGTTGAGAAATCTACAGAAAATAATATTGGGCTTCATTGGGTGTTATGTATTTTTTTCTCTTGCTTTCAGTATTCTTTTTTTGTCTTTGATTTTTGATAATTTGATGATGATGTGGTTTGGGGAATTCTTCTTTGGGTTGAATTCAGCTGGTGATCTTTGGGCTTCTTGTACCTGGATGCAGTTGTCTTTCTTTATACTTAGAAAATTTTCAGCCATTATTTTTTAAAATATCCTTTTAGGTCTTTATCTCTCTTGTCTCCTTGGGAATTCTAATTATAGGTTATTTCACTTGATGGTGTCCCATAATTCCTGTAGGCCTACTTCATTTTTTCTTATTATTTTTCCTTTTTGCTCCTTTGATTAAGTATTTTCATATGTTCTGTCTTAAAGCTCACTGATATTTTTTCTTCTGTTTAATCAGGTCTGCTATTGAAACTTTCTATCTTGTTTTCATAACTTATTTTTTATTTATAGCATTTCTATTTTTTGAATGGATTTTATTTCTTTTGTCTAGTTTTTCATTTTGCTTATGCAATGTTTTCTGAATATTGTTTACTTTTCTATCCATATTTTTCTCGTGATTCCCTAAACTTTTTTTAAGTGATGAAAGTTGATGAATAATTATTTTATCACTATTAAAATCCAAATTTATGACTTTGCAGAAGCTTGCATAGTTGTGACTTGCTATGCTGACTAATATGCAAGGATTCTGTTGTACCAAAAAAATTGCATAAACTTTTCTAACATTTTAGAGTACTTTTAGCATAGCACCTTGTAAACTGCAAGGTGCTTTCTATATGCATCATCCTGAACTCCTTTAAGGAAATTATTCTGAATTCACTGTCAGACATTTCATAACTCTACAATTCTTCTGGGTCCTCTGCTAGATCTTTGCAGGTTTCTTTTGCTGGTGTCATATTTCTTTGCTCTTTTATGATCCTTGTGTTTCTATGTTGATGCCTATGCATTTTAGGAGATGGCCACCTCTTCCAGCTTTTGAGGTATTCCTTGGTGGTTTTAGACCTTGCTGCTTAATATTAGAACCTTATCTGAGTTGCAAGCACCATGACTTAAACACTGGACTGCAACTAATTTGCTGTCCTGCTGTTATTTCCTGATCTGGGGAAGACTTACTGCAAGGACTTGAACAGGGAGCTGGAACTAAACTGCTGCCTTGCCATTGTTTCTTAGTCTTGGTAAGGCTTATGGTGAGAACCGGAATTTAATTGCTGAACTTGTAGTCACTTCTAGGTCAAAGGAAGACCTCCACAGGCACATCTGAGGTGTGTGGAAAATCCTGCCTGTGACTGAATTTTTCCTGCGGATTGTGTCTCCTGCAGTACTATGTCACTGGCCAGGCTTCTGTTTGTGGCCCTTTTGCTGATTGGGATTCAGAGCAGCTGCCTAGATTGTGCCTTAATACACCCCTGGTGGTTCAGCTCTCCTGACACTCAACCATTTGCCATAGAGCAGGCCCTCCCTGTGCAGGCTTCCTGTGACGATTCCTAGACCAGTGGGCAAATTGAACACCCACTACTTATCCACTTATTCCCTCCTGATGGAGCTTGGATGTATTGTCCTCTCAGAACTCATGTGGAAATTTGATCCCTAATATGGCAGTATTGGAAATGGATTGAGTCATGGGCGTGAATCCCTCATGAATGGATTAATGCTCTCCCTAGGTGGGGGGATTAATGAGTGAGTTCTCACTCTATTAGTTCCCATTAGAGCTGATTGTTTCAAAGACCCTGGCACTTTCCTCCTCTCTCTCTTGCTTCCTCTTGCCATGTGACCCACTTGTACCCACTGGCTGTCAGCCACTTTCTGCCATGATTAGAAGCAGCCTGAGGCCTGTGCCAGACACAGCTGTCCCAGAATCGTAAGCCAAATAAACCTCTTTTCCTTATAAATTACCCAGTTTCAGGTATTCTGTTATAGCAACACAAAGCAGACTAATACACCTCCTTTCACCTCAGAAAGTATAGGTGTAGGGAAATTCTCCATGTGTGGAACTATGCCAGCCTGGGGATTGGTATGGAGCAGTCTGTAGTGATTTTTCCTCCCATCAGTCACAGCTTTTCTCACTTCTCCTGACTCAGAGGGCCTCTTCACCTGTTCTCCAATACACTGTTGAATTAAGGATGGTAATTTTGTGCTTGAATTATTGCTAGTTGTATTCTTGTTGTCAGAGGTGATGCTGGGAATCATCTGCCCTCTTGGTGATGTCCTTCCTTCAGTTGACTTTAAGTAAAGCAGATTAACCTCAATAATTCATGTGGGCCTCATCCAATCTGTTGAAGTCCTTAGGAGCAAAAATTGAGTTTTCTTGAAAAAGAAGGAATTATGTCTTAAGACTCTAACATGAAAATCCTTCCTAAATTTCCAGCCTGCCAGCCTGCCCTACAAATTTAAAACTCGAGACAGCAACATCAATTTGTGCCTGTGTTTCTAGCCTGCTGGTCTGCCCTACAGATTTTGAGCTAACCAGCCCAGCACAACTGCATGATCCAATTCCTTAAAATAAGCCATATATATATATGATATCCCATTCATATATATGTGTATGTGGATAAATGTATACACATACACACGTACACATTGTCCTATTGCTATTGGTTCTGTTTCCCTTGAGAACCCTGATTGATATAGTTGGCTTAGCTGCCTGGTCCCAAGTATTCTGTCCCTAAGTAGGAGAGTGGGGAGAAAAGATGGGAGAGATATTCTACCTATTTCAGGCAAAAGGATGGCATGAGACCTAAAGATGAAAACATTTGTAATTAATTTATCCTGACAGTGGTTCCTGTTTTGGGGGTTTGAATTTTTTTTTTGCCTTTTAAAATTTCTGGATACTCTTATTACTTTTATTATGTGGTTTATCTCACATCCTCTGTTGGATCTAATACACCATCAGAAATACCAATCCATTTTCATGTGCTAACCACACTGTATAATTTTATGCACTATTTTTAACAGTTGTCATTAAATCAATCAATCAATCAGTAAATCGCTTCTATGTTCATATACTGCTTACCTTCTAAATGACAGATATTTCATGTTCCAATTTCCATAGGAGACTCTTTCTTTTTTTCAGTGTTTTATTTGCAGGGTAAATGTTCACAACCATCCCTGAATGTAAAACACCAAATCATTTTTTCCACTATGACTTCCATCTCAATGCTACTTTCAAAGCAAAGAGAATCTTTTTATTCATAAAAACACAGTGGGCAATGATCCTTAAAAATTTTAGGAATTCTTTCTAATTAGTGCTTCCCCTGGGAGGAAGTGGTTACAGGGGGGAGAATATTGAGTATATGTATGGTCTATTGATTAATACTGCTGCAATAAGAGCAGACAATAGGAAGATAATTTTTAATTTACTAAATAAGTTCAATGGAAACCAATCAATTGACTCATTTTGTTTAAAGGCAACATAACCACGGCTCTTCATAACTGATTCAGAATGCTTTATCACTATTTGTATAGTTGCAGATTTATACAGCATGTTTCTATAGCAAGAGTCACAAAGGAGAGTCATGAGCTTTGAGTTCTAATCCTGGCTTTTCCATGCGCTTTGGACACTGACTCCCTATTCATTTCAGAAAATTATGATGGTAATATGGATTGAATTGTGTTCCACAAGTTGTGTGTATTAGAAGCTTGATCCCCACTGTGATGGTTAAGAGGGTGGGAAATCCTACTACGGTAATTGAAAGGTGGGGCCTTGAAGAGATGATTAGTGCTGAGGACCATGCCCCAGTGAATGGATTAATAATGTGGTCATGGGCATGGTTCTGGAGGTTTTGAAAGGAGATCACATGAGGGTCTCTCTGTGCTCTGCCATTCTCACCACGTGACACTCTGCATTACTATAAAGCCACCACTAAAGAAGGCCTTCACCAGATGTGTTCATTGGTCGTGAGACTTCCCAGCCTCTGAAACTATAAGCACTACATTTCATTTTCTTACAAATCACCTGGTTCCGGATATTTCTGTTATAAGCAGCAGAAATGGACTAGTACAGATGGTAAACTTTTAAAGATTTTTAAAATCCAGTGATAGATATAATATGGAAAAGTAGAATCAAAGAAGTAGAGAGTCTTAACAGTGGAAGGTTATGTGATATTAGGTGCAACATTGGATCCCACTCTCTGCCCCTACTCAGTTTTGGGAAATAATAACTCTTTCTGAGTTATTAAATATAAAGTCTGCATGTGTTGAAATAGAGAAGAGGTTTGTAAGGTCACTTTAAGGAAAAAAAAAAAAAAGGCTTCTGGTTAAGAAGCCTCAACTGTTTGTTAACATCCAAAAGTTATTGAATAAAATAAAAGTATTATATTCCAAAGTTGTTTAAGTATTTTCTTCTATTTTGTTTCTTAACCTGAACACTATTTAAAAAGTTCTTTAACCTCAACTATCATCAAAGTGACCTGGCAGTTGCACAGTGTTCCATGCTCAAAAGAGCCCCACACTTGACATATTGCTCTACTGAGAAGGTCTTGAAATTCTTACTAATTTTATATTTGACTTTGTGTTTTGTAAGTGAAGTCTAATGGGACAATGGAGCATGTGCATGAGCAGAAGGAATACATATGTGCAAAATGTTTTTCCATCATTCCCTGCTGCCTCATTCCCATAGAGTGTTCACGATGCCCCATCAGCATAGAATTCTTGTGGACTCACAGTGTGTAAGAGTTCAGAGAGACCCAAAGCAAATACAGGGTAAGCCTGTTGCATCAATGACTGAGTGAGTTGGGGCCCAGGCTGTCCTGAGATACTACCTTTCTGTTTGAACCAGAACTTGCTTCAAATGCAGAATTAAGGCAATGGCATTCCAAGAAACACTGATGACCGTGAAAACCCGCCATATCCTTTCTTACTCTTATTACTTTCATGTGTTAGCCAACCAGCTACAATAAAAAGAATATAGATGAAAAGAGAAAGAAAGAATAACCCATAGTTCCTTTCTCTTTCCGTCCTTCCTTACTCAACAGTAAGCTTGGTGTAGACAGTATTGTCAGAACACATACATATCAAGAACAGAAATAAAAACAGTGAGTTTTATGCAGCAGTTTTCACTGTCTGATAAGAGTAAAATATATATGCATGTATGAACTATGAAATACACATTGTATAATTTCAGCGATTCCACTTAAAGGGTTAAATTTGTCTTATATTTACATTAAAACTGGCATTGCACAATATAAAGGTGAGTGATAAAATTCATGCTAATAATTAAAAATTCTAATTTTTCTTAGAATGACATCAAAGAGCAAATTACACACATGCATGCGCGCCCATACACACACACACACACACCCCATGACAAGTCATGAGACAGACCACAGAAAAAAGGAAAAAAACTATATTTTAGTATCTTTTATGGCACTTTTTTCCTGCTTTTTGAATGAGGGGTCTCACATTTTCATTTTGCACTGGGTCCCACAAATTATGCAGCCATTCCGGCATGTCGTCAGCTTTTTTCAGACCTCATCACTCTTTTGGCCTATACAGAGCTTATAGTGAATGATCTTGGCTTCCATACGAATTGCTTTCCTATTGATTTCAGCCCAATCTCCCATTCTGATCCCACATGTTCAAGATTTTGTGGGTTGCTTTGTCTGATTTTTTTCTTTCCGCCTGAGTATAAAATGTTGCATTCAATTCTTTGAAATGAAATCATGTTACATTTCCCGTTGGCAAAATTGATTTTCTATAAATTAACTCTGCTATAGCAATAATTGGAACAATGAAAGTAGAAATTTGTCAAAATAAAATTGAACCCTGAGCTAGCTCTCCTCCTTTTGGCAATAAATTTTTACTTCAAAATGATCTTTTACTTCATTTCAGTGTTCTCTACTTCAAGAAGTATTTCTTTCTCTTGCATTTATCTTTTCTTTCTAAGATTTACAAGAATTTTTTTCATAATATTCTGGATTTCCAACGACACACATGGTGGCTATTGTCTCTTATTCAGTCACTAATTAATTCTATGCATGAAGCATAATTCAATGGTTTCCAAGTTGGGTACATCAATCTATAATGCTAATCTTTAAAGAGAACTAACAGAGTTTTTTCTGTTTTAGTCCATTTAATTTTAAAAATCCAAAATTATTTTCAGATACTATTAATAAAATATGTATTTGCCTTTGCACTGTAACTGGATATTATCTATTGGCTGCTTACGTATATTCTCCACATCTCTTTTCCTGGTACATACATTGATTTTTACTTATGCAGAAAGTAAAAAATGTCTCCACTTATATACATGTTATTTAACAGTTTATCATCAGTTAAATAACAAATGAAAAGTTTATTAATGATAAGGTGCCAAAGCTATTACCTTGTAAAAGTAACCTTTGCTTAAAAGACATTTCAAGAATTCCAAAGGGACCAGTTGTATAACCTTGGGCAGGTTGCTCAACTACTAAGGGCTCTAACTTCCTCAATTACCAAATAAAGATAAGGACAGTACTTAAACTTTTTTTAGAAGAATGCCTGAGATATCATAAATGTTTAATAAATGCCTTCTAAGACTGCAGTTATTATTACTATCGTTATTGTTATCATATGTTAGCTAACTGCTACAAATGCCATTTTTCTTTTCTTTCTGGCTAATAGATGTTGGATTAGGAATTGAAGCAGTGATATGTTCACTTCAGGTATCTGCTCTGATTAGTCTTAGGCAATAATAAGAATCCTCTTTCTTAATTTCCCAATATCGCTTGCAGCAAGAGCAGTCAAAGGACCCAAGTTAGGCCAATAAGACCTACGCAGAAGGTTTCTGATGAGGTTCCTGTGAAAGCTCTTAATCACCTTGCAAAAGGGGACAGATGTGCCTAGCATAGTCCCTTGCCTCTCCCCTCTTTCTGCCTTCTTCGAATGTGAATGATGCAGCAGCCATCTTCTGACAAGGCATGAGGACAAAAGCCAACTCACTCATCATGGCAAGCAGGGAAATAAAAAAGGCCTGTGTGTCTAATGACATTGAGCAGTGAAGCACAGGTTGGGTACAGCCTATGTCTGCTAAGGAATACGGAATGACAACTTATTTAATACTTTGGATGCTTTTAATAACATAATTCATGATTTTTCAGACAAATAATTTTGCTCTCAGTGTATAATTGCAGTAGCACATAGTAAGTGGGAAATAGTCTTAGAAATGATTTTAAGGGAGAAAACTGAATTACAGTTAGTCTGTATTCTGGATGAATTTAGATAATTTACCTTAAAAATTGGCTAAATAGAACCTTTTAGAAATTTCAAAATGGCCTGGCTGTTGTCTACTTATTGCCGGATCTGTAAAAGTCATTTAAATAATTACACATTATTTTATTTTATTTTTATTTTTTAGGTATTTATTTCTTCTTTTCTTTTAATTAATTAATTTATTAATATTATCATTATTTTACATTCTAAGATGTTGTTGTGGAGCAGTTGGAGGGGAGGGGCAGAGGAGAAGAGGGAAGAAAATAGGGTGGGAGGAGTAGGAAGGAGGGGGGCTTGGTTGAGGCCCACGACACTGCTCTCATTCCAGTAGGTGAGACTAGGGGTGTTATAGCAGCAGCCTGGTGGTCATTGCTAGGCTGGTTGTGGGTGCCAGTGGGGTGTGGCTGAGGCTATCGGCCTCCCCATTGCCCTGGCTCAGGTGCCCAGGAGCTTCCTGCAGTGGCTCAGTGGTTGTCACTGGGCTGGTTGTGGATGTTGTGAGATATGGCTGAGGCCCTTGACCCCCACTCAAGCCAGGAGCACTTCCTGAAGCTGCCTGGTGGTTGTCTTGGGTTGGGTGTGGTCATCACTGGACATGTCTGAGGCCCCCAGCCCTCCCCTCTCCCTGGCTTAGGAGCCCAGGGGGCTTCCAGTCCTTGTAGGTTTTATAGGTGTTCTTTGGTGGTGTTAGAACATTACTCAATGATATCAGACTTTGTCTCTGATCTGTGGGTATTTTGTTTTTTCTTTCAGTTCTCTGTTGGATTATTTGCTGTTCCCACCACTTAAACTCTGCAGTGAAACTAATTTGTTGTCCTTTGTTTACTTTTAACATGGGGGAACTTCCTGTGGGAACCAGCACTTGAGCCCTGTGGTTGAGCTAAATTGCTGCTTTGCTGCTGATTCCCTGGGGAAGGCTTTTTGTGCAGCTCAGGTTTCAATTGTCAACCTTGTATGAACTTCTGGGTCTTGTGAGGTACCTGATACACCTGGGTTGTGTGGAAACCTTGGTGGGGGCCTGAGTCTTTTCAGCAAACCGCCCCCCCTGCAGTTCTATATTCTTGACCAGTCTCCACTGAGTGGTCCTGCACTGATTGGGGGGCAGATCAGCTGTCCATGCTGTGCCCTAATGTTCCCTTCATGGGCCCATCTCCCCCACCACCTGCACTCCATACACTTCCCATGGGGCAGGCTGTGCACGAGTTCCTTGCAATGACTCATTGGTCTCTGAGTGGTTCCTTTTTTCTGTTGCCTGTTGCTCCGCACTCCTGTGTGGGTCCATGGGAACCCTGTTAGTGGTCTTGCTGGCCTGGGGGCCACCAAGGCCCTCTTCTCCCCTGCCCCCTCCAAGCAACTTCATATGAGGGGCACAGCTGTATCTTTTGCCAACTCTCGTTCCATGTGCTCACTGGCTCAAGCCTTGAAGAATCAGGGCTCAAAATGGTAGGAGCTTTCTTTCATCATGGCTTCTCCTGCCTTCATGAACTCCATAGGTCTCTCCTCCTCTTTCTCTGAGCTCTAGTGGTCCCAGCTTGACTGTCATTGCTTTTCAAGAGTTGTAAATTGGTTGATTTGTGGGAGAAAGTGATGCTGGGGACTGTCTATTCTGCCATCTTGACTAGAAGCCCACACATTGTTTTATTTATTTTTACTTTTTTGAAAATATTTTTTATTGGTTATGAATATTCATGAGATACAAAGCTGATTGTCACCACTCATGCCCAAGATGTGATGGCCAAATCCATACTCCCATTACCACAAATTGTGGTTATACCCTATGTCCCCCACCCAATTATCCCCTACCGCCTTCTCCATCCCCCTTTCTCCCACTCCACTTTGTATCCCTAGGTATGTTCTCTCCCTCTGCAAGTCCAACACACCACTGTGGTCTTTCTTTCCTTCCTTCTTTCTCTCTTAGCTCCCACTTATGAGTGTGTACATGTGGTATTTATCCCTCTGTGCTTCGCTTATTTAACTCAACATAAGTTTCTCCAAGCTTATCCATGTTGTTGCAAATGGTAGAATTTCACTCTTTTTTATGGCAGAGTAGTATTCCATGGTGTACATATACCACAGTTTCTTTATCCAATCATCCATCAATGGAAATTTAGGTTGGTTCCATATCTTAGCTCTTGTGAACAGAGCTGCAATGAACATGGGAGTTCAGGTATCCGTTTGACATGATGATTTCCATTCCTTTGGGTATATACTCAGAAGAGGGATTGCTGGATTGTAAGGAAGATCTATCTGTAGTTGTTTGATAAACCTCCACATGTTTTCCATAGTGGTTGTACTAATTTACAGTCCCACCAACAGTGCAGTAGTGTTCTCTTCTCTCCACACCCTCGCTAGCATTTGTTATTCTCCATCTTTTTGATTATAGCTAGTCTAACTGTAGTGAGGTGATATGTCAATGTGGTTTTAATTTGCATTTCTCTGATGACTAGTGATGCTGAGTGTTTTTTCATGTACCTTTTGGTCATTTGTATGTCTTCCTTTGAAAAATGTCTATTCAGCTCCTTTGCCCATTTTTTAATTGGGTTATTTGTTTTTTTACTGTGTAATTTCTTGAGTTCCTTGTGTATTATGGATATTAATCTCTTGTCGGATGCATAGTTAGCAAAAATTTTCCCCCACTCTGTAGGTTGTCATTTCACTCTGTTGATTGTTTCCTTTGCTGTGCAGAAGCATTTGAATTTGATGTAGTCCCATTTGTTTATTTTTTCTTTTGTTGCCTGTGATCCACACATTATTTTAAAGAATTATTTTTAATCCTATAGTGCAGTGGTTTTCAACTGAGGGCAACTTTGCAATTAGCAATGTCTGGAGATATTTTTGGTTGTCACACTGGAGGGAGTGCCACTTGCATCTAATGTAGAGGCCAGGGATGCTGGCAAACATCCTTTAATGCACAGGATCTTTTGAGGCTCGGGACAGCCCACTAACCCAACAAAGAATTATCTTGCCCAAATGTCAATAGTGCCAAAGTATTTCCAAAGGGTTTAGAATGCGTCTACTTATTTAAAAAGCTTTAATTTATTAAACTATTTCTTCTTATTAGTCCTACTTAACAGCCAGATTCTACTTGTGACAAAGCTGGTACCAAATTTCAGGTATCTTGACAACTTCTTTAGTTGAATGATATCCATTTAAATATAGTTTTGATTACATGGCTATAGATGGGAGCAAAACATTAACCTATAACTACACACAGTAAAAATCTGAGATAACATGTATAGTGAGATCACCTCGGTGTTATTAAAATCTTCCACTCTACTGGTTTTGTCATTATTTTTGACAGCCTTATCCCTTAAAAATCTTAAACCCTTACAATTCAATAACAAAAGTATAAAAGTTAAATAAAATGTTCTCATACTTTGATTGTATTTATTGCTATAAGTATTTTGTATTAACTAGATGACTAGTAATAACTTACTTTACAGCCAAAAAGTTAGAGGAGCTACTGTAATCAAATGCAAATCCAGAATTAGAATCCCAAGTATGCAGGGTCAAGTTTGCTAATTAATTCATAGTGCTAACAAAGACATATTTGGACACATATTTTTCATAATTTAGTTTTTAATATATTTTCTCTATTTCTGTACTTTTGACTGCTTCTAGAATAGCAAAATATTCTATTTTAGTCATCCTAAAACATTTATGGTACCATGCAAAATATAACTGCTTTTTAGTAAGGTACTGGCTACATTCACCATTTGTTATTTTATGAACCTGGAGCCACTCTCTCAGAATTGTGTATAACTAGGATAGCAATAAAGATTAAATGAGATTAGGCAGGGAAAAAAGTGCTTCACCCCTATCTGGCACAGGATGAGGTTCTTAATAGTACTAAGTTACTTTTCCTTCTCTTTGCTTTGGTATTCCTGCCCCAGCAGAAGTGCTTGCGATGATTCATGGCTCATGGTCATGACTTAAAACTTACCTTGTTCTGAGTGAACAACATCGTGTTTCCAAAGACAGAACAGATTCCTGATGTCCTCTTTTTAATCTATCAATTTTCATGTTATTGATTTTGCTCATTAGACACAGACAATTTACTTTTAATTGTCTGGACATGCTTTGGATTAAATAACAGAGTAAGACAAACAGACTTACTTTAAACAACAAACTGGAATCTCGTAACCTGAACTGATGACATTTAAAACAAAGGATGAATGAAATTCTGCCTTAAACTCTAAAGGTATTTTCTTTACCACCAATTTGAGGATCAACTATTTTCCTGCTTCATATTCATAAGACAAGATGAACACTGATGTTATCAAGTCCATTGCAACCCTTTCAGGAAAGATTTCTTTGTATTGTTGACTTCAGGGTTAATTTGTCCTTCAAGCAGAGATAAAGTTAAATAGGTTACTTAGGAAAATGTCTTCCATTTTAGATTGTAACCTACTGCTTTCCTTTTTACTGAAAGCCATGCAAAGCCATATGTGGTAAGATAAATTGAGAAAAGCCCAGCCAGTGTTAACCTGCTTCATGAAGATCTGATGATATACCCGCTTCTTTGCTGAGGGACGCTTTTGTTACCAAGAAAGAACACAATTGAGAGATGTAGGTACCCAATGTCTGCCTGACAGCAGATGTGAATCTTTTTTAACAGGTACATAGCAACAAACCTTTAAATAGAATCCAGCAGCTGTTAAATTAAGAACAAGAACCCTTATTTTACTTTTTCCATAGTTCCATTATTCTGCGATTCAAACGTTAACTCATCCTATCTTATTTCTAAGCTATAGCCGATAAAGAGCAAAATTCTTCCACCATCCATATAGCTCTGAAAGGTCCTAACCTCATTTCACAGATGAAGCTCAGGCAGTTTACTCAGATTCCTTCTTAGAACGAGAAACTGTTTTTTGCCCCTTAAGGTACACAGTTTTAAAGACATATGTGTGTGTCTCAGGTGTAAACAGGCAGCATTCCTGAACAGAACTAGGTTAGAAGTAAGCTTGAAGATTTGTCTAGATTAAATTCAGATCTGCTTTCAGATTTAAAATGACCCTATACACTCATCTCAGAATCACCTTCTTTGTCTGCTATGATGTGGGTTGGAGACTGCCTTCCCTGAGATTTTCCTTTTCCTTTTTGAGTATGCAAGTGACATTTTCCTGTTCATCCGAAGAATGAAGTAAACCCGATTAGATTTGTTCTCCATCTGGGAGCAGGAAATTAACTTTGAAAATGATTTAAATCTCTTGCCTGGGTAGGGACTTTTACTGCCCTGAGTTCAATAGTTCAATTTGACAGAAGCCTCTGCCAGATTTCTAATACATAGTTGTGTTTAAAATAAGGATGAAAATGAGGCTGCTTTAAATTTCATTAACTGAGTTCTTATATCAGGCCAAATTTGGAGACATACCAGGCAGAAAAAGTTGGCCCAGTAAACATTTTAAGTAGACACATATTAGTAGTTTCAAAGGACAAGAAATACAAGCTTTTGTATATTGAGAGAAAATCCTTTTAGGACTAACAATTATTCCCTATAATGTTTTTTCTTATGTTTTGACCATAAAAACAGGCAGTATAAGCCAGAAGCTATGAAAACTGCTTGCACATGTTTAGAGTTCATTCTGGCAATCAAATAAAACAACATGGTTATTCTGACATATTTCTGATGATATACATAATAATTGTGTTGAAAGGTAAGTAGTCAAAGATGGCAAGATGTTTACATAAATAATCCTATTTTGAATTTTATATGCATACAGATGTTGACTCTAGAAATTTTTTCTTCTTTGTTTATTTGCACATGTTCACATTCATAGTTAACATTGGTAATGGCAGTATTCCCTGAAACTATTAACATCACAGAGGCATAAATTTGTCACACTCTCACACACACATTTATACTTATATAAACTTTATTTCCTCTAACTGTTTTGTTTGCTTGGGGACCCTTCCTCTGGGTCCTGGCAATAAGATTCCTACTTTTTCCTCCATGCACTCATGCCCATACTGTTTTCCCCTCAAACCAAGGAGTTATTGGTTAGTATCTGCCCTGCAGATAACAGTTACTGTAGGCCAACTTAGGTTGTGGTAGTAAATGACTCAAAATTCTCTCTCTCTCTCTTTTTCTCTTTTTAAGCTTTGTTTCTTGTTCCTAATGCATGTTCGTTAGGGATGAACTACAGTTCTGCTTTATATCATTTTTACTCCAAGACTCAGGCTGATGGATCAGATTTTATCTAGGACATTATCAGATTTATGACAGAAGAAAAAGAGCAAAGATGCAACCGTAAGATGGCTTCTAAATCTTCTGCTTGGAATCTTCTGAGGAAGATTTCCATCATATCTAATTAGCCAGATCAAGTCATATAGCCAAACCCAATGTTAATGTGACAGGGAATATAATTCTTTCACAAGGAGTGGCTTGACAGGGAGGAATCCAAGATATTTGAAATAAATAAGGCTGCAACCACAATTAAATCCATTTTACCTGACCCCATATACATATGAACACATTAACCATTGTGGGAAACATGATAGGTGCTCGATAAAGAGTGGATAAATGAATAAATATAATATTTGACAAAACATTACTATATAATGTACTCTGATATTTCTATTCTATTGTATTGATTTGTGTTCTATTCTATTTCATTTCTGAAAAATGCTAATGATGACTCACTAAATTGATTTCATGACTTACAATTTAAAAACACTGAGAAGCAAATGTAAGAACATGAAAGCAATATTGTTTTTAATTCTTGATTCTGTTCTTTTCCCATGGAGTAAGCATCTATTGAACATCTTCTATGTGCTAAGTGTATATTAGGATTGGTGTTATGATGTAATAATAAGGAGAAGAATTAGACATCTAAGAAGCCCAAGGTTAATACCTCTACAACTAATATAAAGAAACATATGGTAATAGCTCCTACAAGAGAGGTGTCTAAACTGGGGAGATCTGAAAATGTTTTCCCAAAGAAGTGATGCTTAAACTAAATCATGAAGATGAAAAATGAGATTTTGTAACATAAGAAAGACCTGAATATAAAAATTCTCAGCAACACAAAAGTTAATAGTGAGTTTGAAGAATGCCAAGTGGTACAAGGGAAATGGGGTCAGAAATTTAATGGGAAAGTTAGGGCCCTATACATCATCAACTAACTGTTCTCCAACTACTAGACGTGTCAGAAATTCCTGGTCTGTAATTCTACCTTTAAAAGAAGCAAGTGAAAAGAGAGTAGGAAATTTTTGGAAGTTAGTTTTGTTTCATAAACAGATCAGATTTAAGGTTAACAGATTTCTTATCTCACATAGCTATTAGATGAGCTTTTTGTGTCTTCTGTGTTTATTGGGCTGACTATTCTCTTTTTAAAATTTCTCCAGTTGAGATTTGCCACGTGCCAATTAGACAGCTGTAAAACCACTCAGCCTCAATTTCCTTAGCTATATACATAAATTCATAATAGTACTTTCTATGCCATTTAGGAAATATATTTGGCAACATGTAACAAAAAAGGGTTTAATGTTTTAATCACATAAGAACTACACAGATAAGCCAGAGCTGACAGAGTGGACCAAGAATGTTTAGGTCAAGATCACTTTGTTCTTGTGGCTTTTCCTTCATGCTTGCAAGATAGTTGTTTGACCTTCAGTTATAATATCCATATACCAGGAATAAGAAGCAGAAGAAGGAGGAGGAGAAAGAGACAGAGGAAAAGAGGCAAGACTATATCAGTAAGCCAAACTTTTTCAGAAAATCCCCACCAACTTTGACTCACAACTTATTGGCCACAAGACCATATTGACATCACGTGGCCGCTTCTAGCTGCAAAGGAGCCTGGAAAATAAAATAAGCCTGTCATATTTCTGCCCTGAATAAAATTAAAGTCACTAGTAATAAAGAAAAGGAGAAAAATAAGTGCTACATCTTCCTACCTCAGTGTTGTTGAGGGAATCAGATGAGAGTATAGGTGTAAAAAGAATTTAAAATTTTTCAAATAATCATGAGCAATTTAAATATTATTTCTTAAAATGTAATAAATGTACAAAATTAAGCTTAGCTAATTGGCTGTTTTTGACATTAAAAAAATGCTTGGTAATTCCAGCAGCAATACAAAAACATACACATGTGCACCCACACACATTCATGCATTTAGGTGCTGTATTAATATACAGATATATATAAACAGTCATCTAGGTGTATATGCCTACATATAATGTATAGATCATTTATATTAGTTCACACATAAGTACATGTACCCATAAATAATAATAAATTATATACAATTATATAATGTATAATAATATAATAAAGTATGTGAAAAATCAAAGTTACTGTCTTTTAATTTTACGATCCTGAGAACTCAAAACTTTCACAATGCAATATAATGAATTTATTTCAGGATGTTAAGTCTAAGCACTTTTTACTTATGTAGCAATTTTATTTTTTCCAAGGAGAATTCTAACGGCAATTTTGGAATTTACAAATTAATAAGGGGAGCAGATATTTACTTTCACCACAAAATTCACAGTTAATTTGCAAAGGTCACAGAGTTCTGAAAATTTGAGTGGTGTTTAGGAGAGTCGTCCTTACTGGAAAGAGAAAACAAGACTAATGGAAGACATGATAACTATTCGGGATATAGGTGTATGTCATATAGCAGTAAAATAGCTTTTATTCTGTTAGTTGATAAAGACAGAATATGGTATAAAGGGTTAAAGCCACAACAAGGAATGTTTTGTTAAATAATAGGGGAAAAGGCTATAAGAACTTCCAGAAAAGTCTTATTATCCCCACTGGAGATATTACTAAAGTGACAACATAATTGTTGTTTTAGAGCCTGTCTTTCTGACATGGCAGAAGAACAACTTTATTTATAACCTGTCTGTACTTCTGGACATTTCATTTCAGTTTCTGGATTATTGTTTTTATTTATTAGAACAATTGGGAACTTTATATTATCCCACAGTGAATAAAGCAAGATAATATGAGTCCAGACAATTTGAAAACTGTAAAATACTATAAGAAAAGTATAAACAAATATAATGCAATATTCTTATGATCTTACTCTGACACAAAATCCTGTGAAGCTGCGATAGTGTAAAGCTGCAGTCTTCTAAGTGTAGCCGTGGATCCCTGGTGGTCTCAAAACTATTTCAGGTGGCACATGGGGGCAAAAGTATTTTCACAATAATATGAAGATCATTTGCCATTTTTACTATGCTACATTTGCCTTATAGTGCAAAACGGTAGTGGATAAACTGCTAGCACCTTAGCATGAATCAAGGTCCTGGAACCAAACTGTACGGGAAGTCATTGTATTTTCCACCACCATGCATTCTCAGCACACACACACACACAAAAGCCAGTTTAGCTTAGGAATGTACCTGATAAAGCAGTAAATATTGTTAATTTTATTAAATGTTGACTCGAGTAAATGACTTTTTAATACTTTTATGAGATAACAAGGGGAAACTTAATAACACTTGTGCCTTTGACCAAAGCTCCTAGCTTGTCTTGAGGAAAAGTACTATACCGTGCACTGAGCTAACTGCTTTTTCAGTTGAACTCCATCTTTTTCTAAAAGAAAAACTGACTAAGAATGGTTATTGAGACTTGGGTATTTAATGGGCATCTTCTAAAAAATAAATGAAACAAGCCTATCACTTTAAGGAAAACAACTTACAATGTCTTTGCCAATGAATACATTTGAACTTTAAAGTGAAAAAAAAAATTGTGAAAAACTTGCATTTGCCACCATGAGCTTGTCTGCTTTTCAGTTCTTACTGACTTTTCTGATGAGATCAGGAGTAATATTAATGAACATAATTTTTTGATTTTGCATGATGAAATATGTCAATCTTTGGAAGCTCTGCATAACTCAGTGAAACAGTATTTTTCAAATGACCAGTGCAATGAATAGAAGATCCATTTTACCTAGAAAATAAACCAATGGATTTTAATTTAACAGTACAGAAAGTTCATTCACACAGTTTCCCAAATGTTAGTTGCATGGTTGAATCTTAAACTATCACTTGTCAAGCTTTGGTGGAGAATCAAAGAAAAATATTAACCATAATCTAAATTGGTTATTAAAATACTTTTTCCTCTCTCATCTATGTATCTGTGTATGGCCAGATTTTCTTCAAATACTTCAACCAACACAACATACAGCAACAGAATGAATGCAGAAGCAAATAGGAGGACCCAGTTATTTAACTTTTTAAGCCTGACATTAGATTTGCAATGAGACTCTTTTTGCTACATTTCGTTTGTCTTGAAAAATATATTGCTCATAACTAACGTGTTTTCGTGAAAACATGTAATAGGTTTATTACTGTTATTTGTAAGTAGCTTAGTACATAAAAAGTTTAAAATTTTTCTATTTTAATTTTGGATATGGTAAACAATTGATGTAATCATATAAATAAATGCTCTTTGGGCTCTTCAAAAAATTTTAAGACCATAAGGGGGTCCTGAGGCCAAATGTTCGTGAACTACAAATAAACTATTAAAACACATCATTTAACATCATACTATTGTTCAGTACTATTTAGACTTTGATCCACTTGTTACTTTTGTGTTCTTTCTTAAGTTCCATACTTTGGACAAAAGCTCTCCAATAGTATCTATTTTTATCATTTAAATAAGGCAGCCTCTTTAAGCTCCCTGTGCTTTTTAAATCTTGACAATCCCCAAGATCATTGCATTTTTCACTGTGTCACATTATGCTTGCATTTTTTTTGCATTTTTTCTTCCATAAGCATGTGGTAAGCCAGAAACCACTCTGGGGGAAAAAAAGACCCTGATTCAAAGTGTTTCCTGATGCCTTTAAGCTGCCAACCTGACATCACTATTTACGGTGTTGGAGTTGGGAAGAGATGCACACAGGTGGCTCTCTCCAGTGGTAGGAGCCAGCTCCAGCACACCCTTGGCCCATGTTGGTATCAGTGGCCAATGATCTGTGCTATCGTTCATGTTTTAAGAACAGATAATTCCACAGTTTCCTGACTTCATCCAGAACTTATCTGTGGTGATGGTGCTGACACCACTGCCATAAACTAGAGTCAGTGTGTTTCTCAATCTCTCTCTATCCAGCAGTCAGCTCTTTGGATACTCACTGTGATGTAGAGACAAAGCTGTAAAAGGAATCAAATATTGTCTGCTCTTGAAGTACAAATTCATCATGCCCTGTGCTTTTAGATTTGATTATTATCTGGATAATTTTTATCTTCGAGGACTTTAAAAATGAGTGGCTTGCCATGCTACTACTCAAATTTTAGTTCTTGGACTGCAACTTCCATATCTTGTTAGAAAGGCCTCATCCTCAATTTAATTGAAGTCTGCATTTTAACAAGATTCCCAGGTAGTTTTTATGGATGTAATGTTTGTGAGTACTGGTAAGGGTAATTTGAGCCCTAAAGATCTCAACTTGCTGCCTTTATGATTGGCAAATGTTTACTCTCTCTCTCTCTGTACACACACACACACACACACACACACACACACACACACACACACACACACACTCCTCATAAAATCTGTTTCAGGATATTAGCCAAAATATCCCATCCATCTTGTTTCTTAGTTTGTCCTCCATGTTATTTTTCCCTAATTAATTGAAGTTAAGTCTCTTTTCAAATACTAGAATGTTTTATATGTATTTTCATAATCCATTTTCTTTAAAACATAGAAGTTCTATTCTCTTTTGAAGTATCAGATTCATCATTTTAGTTCCTATTAGATTTTTGTCTCCTTGAAAATGTCGATGTATAAATTCTTTGCTCTGTGGAATGATCAGTCAGAATTGGTACATATTTTTTCTTCTCTGTTGATTTGGAGATTCACTTTTATGTGTTACTAAATTAGTGAAGTGTTAAAATGCTGTGCATCTGAATTCTGTGAATCATCCTTAGCCCCTTGGCTATGAAGGCCAATGGAATTTACTATCATATAGTTTAAGAGCTTGACAAAGAAACTAGACATTTTTGGGGAAGAATACATATAAAATGTATCAGCAAACTTACAGGAGTTTAAACAAGTCACTTTAAGGCAGCTGATCTCACCCTGACTGCACTTTAGGATTATCTGGGAAGCTTTTAAGAAACCCCAGAACTGGATCTCCTTCCCAGAGACTTTGGTTTAATTGACCCACCAGTGTTTTCATGTTTCAGTATTTTTAAAAATTCCCAAAGGGATGCAAACCAGAGATTGAGAGTCACTGCTGTACAAAATTGCAAAACCAAGAATAAACACACCTTGGTCAGCCACCTGCAAACAGGATTCTCTTTCATTAAGGGGTCTACTCATTCTTGTCACTAGTATGTGTGGAGATTAAATTTGTCAGCGGAGTTCATCAAGTTTAGTTACATATCTTTAAGAATTACTGAAATGTTTGTTTTTAACCTGCCTTTATGAAGGCAGCAAAAAGATTGAACAAAGATGACAAGGTCATATTATGGAATAAATCTATAAAGTTAAATAAATTGCTAATTTAAAGCTGTATCTCCATGTGTCAAACTAAAGAGAATGTAAGGATGAGTGTGTATGACAATTTCCTCAAACCTGTCCTCCAAGTAAAGGCAGAATACAAATATAAAATCTCAAGTGAGCTTAATGGCATAAACACAAACTGGCCTAGTACAAAAACCTTCAGTTATATAAAGTTTTATTTTTTCTTAAAGTTTTATGTCACTTTTGCATTCTGTTTCATAAGTATATTTCATAATAATATATTTCATATATGATAAAATATGTGCATTCTACTCAATATATAATTCATAATATAATAGATATTTTAATATTAATATGTTTAAAATTTCATCAGAAAACTTTTTATCAGTAACTCCTGCAGATTAAATCAGAGAGATAATAGATTAAGATTTTCAGGTCAAAGTTATATATTACCATATGTTTGTCAAAAGTACAAATATTTTGAGAAGCTGTATTTAGTCAGCTTGTGCTGCTATAATGAAATATGACAGGCTGAGTAGCTTAAACAACATAAATTTATTTTCTCACACTTCTGGAGGCTGGAAGTCTGAGATCAGGATATAAACATGGTGGGTTTCTACTGAGGGCTCTTTCCTTGGGTTGCAGAGAGCTACCTCCTCTGCGTGTTCGCATGGCTTTTCCTCAGTGTGTGCACTCTTGAGAGAGCTCTCTGATATCACTTCCTATAAAGACTAATTGTATTGGTTCAGAGCTCTAGCCTTATAACTTCATTTAACCTTAATTACTTTCTTAGAGGCCCTTCCTCCAAATATATTCACACTAGGGTTAAGGCTTCAACATATGAATTTTGGGAGGACACAAACATTTAGTCTATAACAGAGAGGTTCTCAATTTATTACAGATCTCTCCTCTCTCACACAAGATATACAGCATGCTAGAAAATTAGAATGAAATTTATACTGGGGGGGGAGAGAGAGAGAGAGAGAGAGATGGAGAAAGACATTAACTGAAAATGATACATATTTTACCTAGGAGCTACCATAATCTCCTCCACCTCCCTTCCCAATGACCTAAAATATCATGTCAAAAACACATGTTGAAGCAGAAGATACACAATACCAGGAATTAGGCTTAGGAGTTCCCTTTGAGAAAATTAAGAAAAGTAAACCCATCCTGGAAAGGGAAGAAACAGCTGGGAATAATGGTCTAGCTCCTGACTATCACTTCCTAAGCCAGTCTTGTGTCCCTCTAAGCAGCTAAAACCATTGAACCAGTCACTGAGCAGCTTCCACACCACATTTCTGTAAAGAAATCCCTACTTAGCCTCTTATCTATTTTAGTGTCCAGAAAATCTTCTGGAGTGTCAATTACTCAACCACACCTGCAGAGTCAGGAACTAAAAGAATAATTTCAAGATCTTTGCCTCCTTGTTTCTTTCCTCTAAAAAATGCAGTTGATGTAGGAATTAGCATTTTAAACAAGGGACTGTCTTTGCCTTGTGTTATTGATTACTATTTTAGCCTTGAGGCAAAGTGCTTGTCATTTTTTAAACGATAAAGAAATTTAATAAAGGATTTTAAAATTTAAAAGCAATGGACCTTTCACTTATGAGATTTACAGTTTCATTGGGCTCTGAGTTAAGGTGCCTATTGTGAGCTCTACTGAAGTTACCACTTGATTTGCTGAGAATAATAGCTTTGATTCAGGCTACCAATCTACAATTTTGCCTATCAGAAATTTGGTCTTTGCTGTACGCACATTTATGTTTCCTCCCCGTCCCCTTAAGGTAACAGAATATCAGCTACTCACTTTCTTACCAAAACAATACTCCTAATTATTTCATGGACACTTTATACAATGTCCTCACGGTATAATCACTACAAACTAAAATGATCAAATGACCAAGTCTTACTAACTATAAAGAAATCTTGAGAATATTGACTTCATATAAACATAAAATTCTCGTAACTTCATCTGACCTGGTATATTCAGTTAACTTTTCTTGCACGTGTGTAGGAGCCAATTATTGTTAACAACTCAAAACGTTATTTTTTTCCCTTAAATCACCTAGTAAAATCAACACTCTGGGAAGATGTGTCAAGTTTATTCTCATTTCAAGCAAGATCAGGGACCAGCCTAGCCTGAGAGGTAAAATCAGGGAGGGAACTCACTCCTACCATATCTGGGGCTTTGGTGAGTCATGCAGCCAGCAGTGACCAAGGCCATGTCTCTGCTGTGGTCCTTTAGGGATTCTTCTCACAGGCTGGTCTCAACTGTTGGCTTGTTCATGGATAAGCTTCTGGTGTAAGGACAAATATAAATTAAAAGTAAGATACTTACTTCTCCCTGTTGAAAATAACAAGAAAATTTGCTCCCTATCTTTTTCTTAGAGTCTGTTCTTTAGAAAACTTTGTAATTACTTTCTCCTCTTTTTGAAATGTAATCTAGAAAACTAGATAGGCCTTTTGTCTGCACTTTGGCCTAGAAATGCCTTTCTGCGGGACCCTGGAGTCATCTCTTTGAACTGTAAACATCAATGAAGATATTATGCTTATCTCCCAGCTTCTGTGGAAGAGTAGAAGCCTAACTGGTGGCCACCTTGCTCTAAATCCCCAAACTACGTCCTGTCATAAAGATAGGAGAAGTTTGTTTCTCCTCTGGATAAAACCAATTAGCTAACACAGATGGCCACCCCAATTACCTGTTAAAGTTAGGATGAATTATTTGTAGCAAATGCTATTGTTACCGAAGCCCCAAAGGTCCATTTGCTCATCGATCAATAGCCAATAATTGGGACGCAAGTGTTGGCGTAAGGAAAGGTAGCCTTTAATCAGGAAGCCGACAGCCTGGGGAAATGGTGGACTCATGTCTCAAAGTCCATCTCTGCTTTTCCCAAATTTGCCAAAGGATTTTATAGGGACAGGTGGTAGGGGGGCTGATTCATGGTGATCTAAGCAGGGGCGTGCAGGAAAATTGCAGATAAACGTCAAAGAACTTCTCGGGTGGGAGCTGATTCATGGTGACCATTCTCCACGAATTCAGGTCATGGATTCAGTTCCTGTTAACCTCAAAAATATCTAGTTATTAAGGTAGTAAAGAATGGCCCTGGGTTAATAATTTCTTCTATAATTATTGTGTGTACAGAGTGAGCAAAAGTCATCATGTTCTAGCAATCATGTGAACAAGAATCATTGTATCCTAAGGTCTATCTGCAAGCTATGCAGTTCAGGATGCAAGAGTAAGAAAAAAAGCTTTTAGTTTAGAAGTTTAACAAAATGGAGTCACTTCTTTCATCCCGTTACACTGTCATGCCCCTTTACTTGAGGATTATTTGTTTATCTTGAAAACATTTATGTAATGGATTGTATCTGCTTGGCTGTATAAAAGTGTAAGATTTCTTTCTATCTTTTTAATCTCTTAATGGATTACCTATAATGCACATTACATTCTGTTTTAATGCTTATTCAATAATAAAAGTGTTTTCTTTCTCTACTACCCTTTGTGGAGAAGATTTCTGGGTTGAGAGAACATTTTGTTTTTAATTATATTTCCCCAACACTGGTTTCCCAGCAATCTTTCTCCTGTACTAGTTGATATCAGACTGGTCATTTTCTGGTATCAAAACTAATAAGTATTCAGTGTTTTCAGGTTCTGTCTGAAATGGCTCCAAATGCACTCTTAAAAGATACCACCTTCTCAATGGCCTTTCATTGCCCTTGCCATATCAAAAAGTTGATACTGTACTAGAAAACGTACAAATATAGAGTCCTTGGGAGGTTCTGCTTTCAATGGGAAAGTGTTTTGTAAATCAATCTGTGAAATCCCAGCTTTTCCATAATCCTGAATTAGAAGGTCCTTCGAAACCTCCCCAATTTTAGGTATAAAAAGAATAACTTCCAATGTTCTCTAATTGTCTTACAGAGATTCCCATTTTGAGGGATAAATGTGAATGGCTAATCTTGGGCTGAATTTTAACTGAGATTGCTGACCTTTACTCTATTCATATTAATATTGATAGGATCAATTTAACTTATTAACAAATGGAAGAAGGCTACAGGCATTACAAATAAGAGTCACATTGAATTGCATATGGATTTACAGGAATGAAGGCTAATCTCAGCCACAGCCATTTTTACCTCCTGAAAGGCTTCTTTCTAAACAGACTTGCGCTTGTACTTTTCAGACAAAATATGTACTAAAAAATGTCTATTAAAATAGATTCTAAAGCTATTATTACTGAGACCTAGTCATAGAAAATACACTACAGAGTGACTGCACATAAATGAAGTTTCTTCTACACTACCACCTGTCAGTTTTATGCAGCAATAGAGAAATGGGAGTCTGCTTATGCCCTTGGACAGGTGTTCGAGCCAGTAGTCTATCTCATTTTCCATGCAACCATCATTAAATTCAGGGCAAGTAGAAGGATTTTCTGTATCTCTGTGCTTACTGCATGAGATCATCAGCTTGGAGAAAACAGGTAGTTGTCTATGTTAAATACCTCAGCCAAGTACAAATCTTTCTCAAAATCTTAAAAAGCACTAATCAGCCCCTTTACATGCCTAGCTTTAATAAGCACAGCAATTCATTTGATGGACATTTTATTAAGCATCTACCATATGCCTTTGTGAAGTGCTCTGAATAATATAAAGGAAGTAGATAATATAGATCCTGTCCTTTAAAATGTGCAATATTTAAACCAGCCCAAATGTCCATCATTGGATGAGTGGATACGGAAAATGTGGTATATCTACACAATGGAATACTACTCAGCTATAAAAACGAATGAAATACTGCCATTTGCAACAACATGGATGGACCTTGAGAGAATTATATTAAGTGAAATAAGTCAGGCACAGAAGGAGAAATAGCACATGTTCTCACTTATTGGTGGGAGCTAAAAATAAAGAAATAAATTCACACACACACACACACACACACAAACCGGGGCGGGGGGGGGGGGGAAGAAGACATAACAACTACAATTCCTTGAAGTTGATACGACAAGCAAACAGAAAGGACATTGTCAGGAGGGAGGGGGGAGAGGGAGGAGGGAGGGAGGTATCGGTAATGGGCCACAATAATCAACCACATTGTATATTGATAAAATAAAATTAAGAAAAATAAAAATAAAAATAAAAAATAAAATAAATAAAATAAATAAAAATAAATAAACAGAATTGGAATAAACTGGACAGAGTTTAGAAATAATTTTCCATCTGTTCTTGGTATATAAAGCAGCAATTTACATTATCACCTCTAGGTGGGACCAGCTTTAAATGGCTTATGTTTATATAATGGCTTGCCTTTTGCTCCTTCTTTTGTCCCACGTAATTGCTTGTCTCTAGCATTTTATGGTTCTCTGATGCGTTCCTCCCTCCTTTGTGTAAAATGTATGTGATCTGGTCTCTTCCAAAGCATAAAGCTGGAGTTGAGGACAGTATACATACCCAAGGACACCAGAGTGAAGAAAAGGTCAAGGCAAAAGCAAGAAATGTCCACTCCTGCCTCTTTTGCTGTGTTTATCAAGGAAAAGGGAGGCTGTGAAAATGGAGATGGACCTGGCAAATTTAGGATACATCTGTATAAAATGTTTTAACATTGAATGGTGGCTCTACAGTGTTCTTGACATTTCTCCTTTCTAGGTCAGGCTTGCCTCCCGTGGATACCATATAACCAAAAAAAAGGTCTTGTTTCTTTGAGCCAATCAAACTGTCTCCAGTAATTTATCCAGGAATCTAGGAGCCACAGCTGTGAGGGGAATAAATGGGTCTTGATACTCACTTTTTCGAATCTGCATTAAAGATGTGCTAAACAAAGTTAAAGTAATGGCAAATGTGAAAGAAAAATTTCACTGGACCAGTTAAACAAGTAAGAGAGATTTTATTCACTGCTATTACAAAAGAGGAGAAAGATTTTGAACTGAACTCTGTTGCAACAAAAGGTGGGAGAATTTTAAATACTGGCATTAGCCAATGGCAAATTAGTGGAGGATGTTATGGGTGTGGTTGGTAAATGTGAGTAGGCCATCTGTGTTTGCTAGCTGTCTCTTATTAAAGTTAGGCACCTACCGTGCCACAGAGGCTGAATGAAGAGACACTTTCTCCTTCAACAATTACATTCCAAGGGATGGCTCCCAAGTTCCTGAGAAAGACAATCTTGGGTTGTAGAAGATTTATGTCTCAAAGGGGCAGAGAAAGAATTTACATCTGCAAGTTTTCTAAGGTAAATGCTCGAAGAAAAGGGAGGTCAGGGGCCTATAGTCAGGAAGAATTGTGTCCAAAGTTTAGTCAAGCTTGGGAAATGTTAAAGCTGTCTTGGTCACATAGATAAATGTGAAATATGTTAAAGGTTTTTTCTCTTTTTCTCTCTTCTTTCACCTTCTCTTCCCTGCCCCCACATATGATACTCTCTCTTTTTCTCTCTTTTTCTTTCTCTCTCATTCTTTCTCTCTCTTTCTTTACAACTTACAAAGCCAAGTCTTAGGATATCTAGTACATTAGTTTATTGATCTCTCTTTTTCTTTTAACTTTTATGATCTAATAATGGGCATTTGGACTAAGAGCAAATTCTTTTATTAATCATAGATTTAACGATAATCAATCAGAGAGTGATGAAATGTATTTATAACAACACTAAATATAATTGAGCTAATCATTCATGAGATATGTGAGATGTTTTGTGGAATATAAATAAAATCACCATTAGTGCATAGTATTTAAATGCCATAAACTAATTTCAGTTATTTTATACTATTGAAGGCTTGAAATAGAATGTAAATGATAATTTTTTAATTTTTGTAACATATAATTTGTGAAAGCTAATGTTATGGATATAGGTCTATTTTCCTGAATGCTATCTAGAATATTTTACATTTTCTTTGTTAATGTTAATATAAAAGACTAAAATATGTTTTAAAAGTATAAAAATGTGATTGAGATTCCAAATAAGATTTAATGGCAAAGCAATATTTCAATGCAGTACAATTCCAAGAAATTCATCATATCCCTGACTTCAACTCATTTTATTGTGTGACTAGCTCATTCAGATCCAGGTGCACATTCTGAAAGAACATGACTTTTACTTTTACATTTTAGAACAATTTCCAGTTTCCACTAATCTTCATAATTGGAAGATTTAATAATCCATGATCAGCCAGGACCTGGACAGTTATTAATCTGCTCTAGTTTCTGGGGCTAGCAAATATAAGCTGATTGCATATGATTCTCTTCTGGTTCTTACAGGACCAGTACTAGGTCATTTATTGCCTATTAATAAAGTTTTAACCAGGAGGAGTCCAAACAGAAATGTTATTGTCAAAAGCCAGGCAAATAATTTCACTTAAAAAGGCTGAGAAAAACAAGAAAGGATAAATCAACAACTGCAGATTAAAAAAAAAGAAAAAATCAGACTATGGATTAAGTATAGCTCCTGGTATAATAAGGCTTAAGTTTAGTGGGCCAGAATTTACTTCTGTAATCTATTAGTTGACAGAAGTAGGCATGTCAACTGTCCTCTGCGTCTCACCCAATTTCTTCTTAATATGGTCAGTTCCTTGGACCAATGCTGAGTGATATAATACAGTGCTCTTTTTAAAAAAATGACATCAGAGAAGATTCCAATACTTTTGCTTCCTAATTTTATCTTTTAGTTGGGTATTTGAGAGAGGATATAACATGGCGTATAAGAAGAGCAAAGGCTTTGGAGACAGCCTGCCTGAGCTTGAATTTTAGCCCTACTATTTACCACTTGTCATTGCCCACTCACCCACCATACTTAACCAGATTTCAAATATGTACTGCCCCCTAGAGGTGAATGCCTTTAGGTACTTTGTAAATTATAACTGGGCAAGTGACCTGGGAAAGTTACTTAACCTCAATTTCCTCATCTCTCAAAATAGAGATAAAGGTACTAACAGGACATGGTTTGTAAAAAGATTAAATGAAATAATAACAGCAATCGGATGTCAAATTACAAATTTCAACTGAGGCACCAAGAGAGAAAAGAAATGTTAAAGTGGTTTTGTAAGATAGAGCATTCTGTAGGAATATCAAAGCAGGTTTGATGATGACACGTTGTAGATATAGGAGTCAGATTATTGGAGATTAGGAGATTTATGAACAGAATCTCCTTGAAAAGAATAGGTGCAGTTTTTTATCTACCTGTATTAGTCCATTTCTGTTGCTGTAACAGAATATCTGAAACTGGGTAATTTACAAAAAAATGAAATTTATTTTTTATAGTTTCGGAGGCTAGGGAGTCCAAAGCCCAGGGAACGCATCCGGTGAGGGTCCTGTCCTTAGTGGTGATTCTCTATAGTAATGCAGGATCTCACATGGTGAATGGCAAAGCAAAAGACAGCTAACCTGCTCACTCACTCTCCTTATCAGGGCATCAGAACCACAACCATGACCACCCACTGAACCATCAATGGATTAATCCATTCACAAGCGTACAGTCCTCACTATCTAATCTAAGTTGAATGGCCTCAACTTTCAGTTACCATAAGAAGATTTCCCACAATCTTAACACTGTTACAGTGGAGATTAAGTTTCTAATACATGGACCTTTGGGGGACACATTTGACCCACAGCACTGCCCTTGCCCACCATGTCAAAGTATGAGTATAGATGCTTCCATATTTCCCTCAGGTCGGGGCAGAGGATTTCAATCAAAACACTCAAACAGCTCAATATACATCTTCTAACTTGAAAGATGCAGTAGGTTTGGTGTCTTATTCCTACTGTAGAAGTCTGGTGAACTTTGATAGCAGAGTGAAGTCAAATTGAGCTGCTTAGCTTTGCATTCCAATTCTGTGCTCATGTAGCTTATTCTAAAAACAAAAGCATGAATGTTTTCTGTGGATCAGATATGGACTAGATGTGTGCTGAGAGGCATGTCCAAAGGAGATGCTTGTAGGCCCATCAGGTGTCAATATGGGAGAAGGTAAATAAGGAACATGCTGAGGGGAGAGGAAATGATTTTATTATAGAGTCCCTTCTCCTGAAGACCAGAAAACTTAAGGGAGTAACCACTGACAGCTCTATGAGAAAATTATCATTTGTTGGACCCTACTAGGCACAGAGAGCAGGCATCTTTTTCTGTTCACCTAAGAACCTTCTTGCCCCTCTTATCTTTCCGTACCATCTCTCATCACTATCAAGTTGGGAAATTTGATTATTAAATAGAAGGGGGAATTATTTTATTTACTAAATGAGAGTGTGTTTATAATGTAAAGATATGGCAAGATTTTCTATTACCAGTGACAGAAATCTCACACGGCATACTCAAGTTTTCTTCCAGAGGAGAGGGAGAAATTCCTCTCATTGAGTACATTTCATGGAGAGAGGACATAAAAAATAAAGTTGCATACTGATTAAATCCCAGGAGTCAAATTTGTTCAATAAGTATATTACAAATGTAAAGCATTTAGAACTGTGGCTGGCATATGATAAGCATTCAATAAATATGAGAGCTTCTTTTTGTTACCTTGTTTTGTTTTGTTTTATCAATTCTACTTACAGGCTTCTGCCCTAACCTCTAAGGTTAACCGTGCCTGGGAATTTGTTTCAACTTTTGCACAAAGGGCATAAAAATTTCTTCTTAATTATAAGAGATCCATCTATTATATAGGTCTTCATATTTGGTTTCCTGCCTGCTTTGCCTTTACATTTTGGGTCTTGTAAATATCCTGGTCATTGATTATCTATAAAAAGTTTTGAAATCTCACTTTGCTTAATTCCTTCATATTGTAGGGGTGGACCCATCATGAGGGCCACGGCTGACACTCTTATAACATGAGACAGATTAACAAGAGAAAAGTTTTACCAATTTACTTACTCAGTTTTATGTGACACAGGAGCCTTCAGAAATGAAGACCTAAAGACCCAAGGAAAACTATCTATTGTAATGCTTAGGTTCAGTGAAAAATGTACAGTTGTGTAAAAATGTGATTGGACAAAAAGGGAATGATTAAATGATAATAGACTGTGAGGGGAAACCCTGCAAAGCCCATCTATTCAGATTTGTCTTGATCTCTGTAATATTTCTTCCTCTTGGGTATAAGGAAGGCACCCCTTATGGAATGAGGGTCTTATGACATACATCAGCCAACCAGAGAATTTTTTTTATGGCCAGCTTTTATAGAGAAAGTCGGGGGAGGGTTGGAGTAATATTTCTAGGTTTATGGCTGGCTTTGGGGGAGAGGGGTCCTA
Organism: Cynocephalus volans; assembly: GCF_027409185.1. Classification (NCBI taxonomy): domain Eukaryota; kingdom Metazoa; phylum Chordata; class Mammalia; order Dermoptera; family Cynocephalidae; genus Cynocephalus; species Cynocephalus volans. Next base: position 68,094,730 of record NC_084464.1, read on the forward strand.
GTTTCTTTGGCCTGCCTTGGGGAAGAGGAATTCCAGTTACTGTGGATTGCCTGGAGAGAGAAAAGGGAGCGGAAAGAAGGCTAGGAGAATATCAGAAAGGGACTTTCATTCTGAGGCTCTTCCAATGTCCTTTAGTTCAAAGTACTCCGCGTGCTAAAGCACTGCAATTGGAGTACCATTTTCTGGTCCCCAACAGGATCACCATGGTTTCTGCCTGCCGGACTAGTTTATGATTCATGGCTGACTTCTGTGTTGGAGGGTTGATGTATCTCTGGGTCTCTTACTGTTTTAATCACATCTTTTGTAAACTCCTATGTGTGTGGGGCATCTGATCTCTGGACTAGACCACACTGCAGTGGCCTTCTTGGCTGCCACAGTGTTTCCCAGATGCCCATGGATGCAGCCATTCTGAGTAACCACTTTAATCATACAGTTGTATGGAATTCCTCTGCCGTCAGAAACTTTTGACATCTTTTGAGATCCTTTTCATGTTATAGGAGCCCAGTTCTACTACAGGTGAGTGTAAAGAGCATTCTTATATATGTTTTTTTTTTTTGCATGTGACTATATGTATTATTCTAAACTGTGGCTATGCTTATCTTTCCACATATATACACCCCAAACCTGGCAATAGAAGAAAATTCCTTGTGTTACTTACTAGTAGAAATTCAGCTATAACTTACTTTTTTTTTTTTTCCATCATGGAGAATTTAATGTGCCAACAGGGAGGAAGAAGGGCACAAGAATTGGAGGCATAAAGCACATAAATTGTAGCCTTGACTTTCAATGAAAACATGGAGCATAATAAAACTCTTCTTCCATCAGAAAGAAGAAAAGATGAATGTTCTTTCCCTTGTGTGAATTGCTGTACAGCGATTGCACTGGAAACCAAGTTTAAAACACACACACACACATACACTAGTAATCAAAGTGTGCGTGTTTCTTGATCCAGAGGAATTGCTTTAATAAAAAGAAATGGGGAAGACATGGAACCAAGGGTATGATAGAGCATGGTGTAATTATTGCTGACTTGAGTCGTACATACTTATACTGTGACTGGTAGTTACTCCCTTTGGGTCAGTTGCTTTCTCAGCCTGTTGATTTTATTCATGCTGACAGGAGTGCTGCTGACAAACTACATGTGGATCATCAAATATTTACTCATCATTGAAATGATATAACACCTCTTCTCTCTTAAGAGTTACTGTGCTCCACATGAAAACTTTAAATTGTACAACTATCTTTTAGATAGGTACTTAAGTATGGAAACAGTAGTGCACAGTATGGAGCGTGGGGGAAAAGGATGAGTAATGGAAAGTCAGGGCTAGTACTTGATTACCTGTGACCTTGGCCCAGCTGTGTTCTGCAAGAAATAATGAAAAGGATGTTCAGGCCAAATGCACACTCTAATTCCATGAACAGGACCACTGCCCAGAATTCTGTTTCAATCACTCAGGGAATGGGGGAGGGAAGTGAGAAGAAAATCTATTTTCTTACCCCACCTCCCCACCTTTACCTCCTAATGCAAGATTTGAGGAGATGCCCCTCAACTGTTTCTTCACTGGTTTTTCCTAACAGCCCAAATTTGAAGCTGGTGCCCAAATCTCCAGCTAATAGTGTACTTCTTCTGTCTTACCATAAAAACAGCACTCTCAGTAGTGGGAATACAGAAGGGAGAGGTAGGTGAAGCTTTTTAAATTCTCTGTAAACTTGGTAAACAAGATAGTCCCCCTTCCACCCTGTGATAGCCTCACGTGGGAGACAGGCATAAGGAAGACGTTATTTACTTCTGTGTCCCCAGGGCATTTCCAGTTCTATTCAGTGGTGCTTTCGAAGTCTCATCTTCAGAGAATGGCGGTTCTCCAAACCTAGATGGCTTCAGCAGCTGCCAGGCTAATGAAGGAGGACAGCTTCAAGTATAGTGGTGACGGTGGCAAAAGTGACATTATAAAAGAATCATCTCAACATAGGGGTTTTGCTAAAATCTTTCCAGTTTCTAACATGATGCCTAGCACACAATAGATGCTTAATAAATATTAGTCGAATGAATTAATAGAATACACAATGCATTTGTACATGCCCAAATACTAAATTGTTCTTTGTGATTATGTTCCTTCCATATGAGACTCATTTTTACAGATACTTTATGTTAAGTTGTTATTTTGTCTGATAATTTAAACATTTTGAAGAAGAAAATTCAGGACCCTCTCTGGCTCTGATATTTGCCTCCCTATTAATTACCAGACTTTTTTTTTTTGCTCACCATATTGGCCTGTGAGTTCTACCTTCTTTCCCAGAACATCTTTCTTTAGCTGCATTTTATCAAATTAGCCATCACAACAAATTAAAGATGTCATGTCCTTGGTCTATGAATGTTAAATGAAGCCCCTAACAATTCTAAGCCACCATATATGCAATTCGGTTTTCAGAAGATCAGAAAAGTTTGGACATTTGGTATCAGTACCTTCATATACTTATTTAAATTTAGATTTCATTACATTTTGGTTCAGTTGAAGAACAATGCCCCCTCACCATGTCTGTAGGACAATGTCTACACTCCCAAACCTGACAATTAGCTTTTCCTCTCTCAATTTCTAGAAAACGTTTCATGATTGTTTTAAAAAGCCCATTCTATTATGAGTTTTACAAACTATATTTTACTGTTGAATATGTGAATTTTATAGTAAGAAAAATAATTTTATTCATTTGTTATGTCTTAGTGAACATTATACAGAGTTAGTGTTTATGACTATCAAAAATCTCACACCTAAGATACCACATTTTGGGGAAAAAGGCTGAAAAAGTTAAAAGTATGTGGTAGCTATTATCACACTTAATAATGATCCCGTGATTTTAAATTGCTACGTGACCACTTAAAGCCTCTGTTAAGGTAAAAGGAAAAAGTAAGTGCTTATTTTTTTTGCTCAGGATTACTTTGTCTATTCCTGGTCTTTTGTTCTCCCATATAAATGCTAGGAATGTTTTTTTTACAATTCCAAGAAAAATGTCGTTGGAATTTTGATGGGGATTGCATTAAATCTGTAGATCACTTTCAGTTGTAATATCACCATTTTCATTTCTAATTTTTGTTATTTGTGTCTTCTCTCTTCTTTTTTTTTAGTTAGCCTTACTACTGGTTAGTCAATTTTATTCATCTTTTTTAAAAATACAACTTTTTGTTTCATTGATTTGTTGTATCATTTTTGGGGTTTCTACTTCATTTAGTTCTGCTCTAATCTTAATTATTTCTTTCTGTGTACTAATTTTGGGTTTGGATTGTTCTTGTTTTTCTAATTCTTTAAGGTGAAGTGTTAGGTTGTTCACTTGCCATCTTTCTATTCTTCTGAGGTAAGCATTTTGTGCAATAAATTTCCCCCTTAGTACTGCTTTTGCAGTATCCCACAGGTTTTGGTATGATGTGTCATCATTTTCAATACATTTTTGATTTCCTGTTTAATTTCTTCTTGGACTCATATGTCATTAAGCAGAATGTTTAATTTCCATGTATTTGTATAGTTTCCAGAGTTTTTTGTTATTGATTTCTAATTTTAACCCATTATGGTCAGAAAAAATACATGGAATAATTCCAATTTTTTTGAATTTGTTGAGAATTGATTTGTGGCCTAACATGTGGTCTATCCTGGAGACTGTTCCATGTGCTGAAGAGAAGAATGAATATTCTGACATTGTTGAATGAAATGTTCTATATATATATCTGCCAAGTCCAATGGGTCTAAAGTGTTATTTAGGTCTTGTGTTTCTCTGTTGATTTTTTGCCTAATTGATCTGTCCAATGTGGGGAGTGGGGTGTTCAGGTCCCCAACTATTATGGTATGAGTGTCTATCCCTTTCTTTAGGTCTAATAGTATTTGCTTTATAAATCTGGCTGCTCTGATGTTGGATGCATAAATATTTATAATTGTTATGTCTTCTGGTTGGATAGATCCTTTTATCATTGTATAGTGGCCTTCTTTATCTTTTTTTAGGTATTTTGTTTAAAGTCTATTTTATCTGATATAAGAATGGCTATTCCAGCTCTTTTTTCATTTCTATTTGCATGGTAGATCTTTTTCCACCCTTTCACTCTTAGTCTATGTGTGTCTTTACAGGTGAGGTGGGTCCCTGGAAGGCAGCATATTGTTGGGTCCAGCTTTTTAATCCAGTCAGTCAGTCTGTCTTTTGAGTGGGGAATTCAAACCTTTTACATTAAGAGTTATTATTGAAAGATATTGATTTACTCCTGGCATTATATTGATTTTTGTTTAGATGCCTTCAATACCTTTTGTTCCTTTCTTTCTGATTTACTGATTGTTTTCTGTGTTTGTTGGTTTCTTGGAATAGTGGATAAACTTTTTTTTTTCTCTTTATTGTTAATATTTTATTTTCTGATGTGTTTTGTTCTATCTTGAGTATTCATGGTAATGATAGTCATTTTTCAGGTACCAGACCCAGTACTCCCTTGAGAATTTCTTGTAAGGCTGATTGTGTAGTAGTGAACTCCCACAGTTTTTGATGTCTGGGAAATATACTATTTGTCCTTCATTTTGGAAGGATAGTCTTGCTGGGTATACTATTCTCAGCTGGTAATTTTTGTCTTTTAGTATTTTGAATATACCATCCCATTTTCTTCTGGCTTTTCTGATAAAAAGTCTGATGTTATTCTGATAGAGGTTCCCATATAATGGTGACTTGACACTTCTCTCTTGCAATTTTTAAGATTCTCTCTTTGTCTTTGTGTTTAACCAATCTGACTATAACATGTCTTGGAGAGGTACTTTTTGGGTTGAATATGTCAGGAGATCTTTGAGCTTCCTGAATTTGAAGATCTGTATCTCTCTTAAACTTGGGAAGTTTTCTGGTATTGTTTCACTGAATATGTTTTCAATGCCATTTCCTTTTTCCTACCCCTCTGGAATACCCATGATTCAGATATTGGAGCACTTGAGGTTGTCAGTTCTCTTAAATTTTCTTCAAGTTTTTAAATTCTTTTTTCTTTTTTTTTTTGTCAACATGTGTTATTTCAAACAAGCCATCCCCAAGGTCAGATATTCTCTATTCTGCTTGATCTAGCCTGCTGGTTAAGCTTTCTGTTGTGTTTTTTATTTTGCTGAATGAATCCTTCAGCTCCATAAGCTCTGCTACATTTTTTTTCAGGGCATGGGTTTCTTCGTACATTTCCTCTTTCAGGTATACTTTTTTTCATTTCATTGTATTGTCCAACTGAGTCTTCTTGCATCTCATTTAGTTTCCTAAGGATTGTTGCTCAAAATTCCTTGTCAGTCATTTCAAAGACTTCCTGTTCTATAGGGTCTAGAACTTGAAAACTGTTGTATTCCTTTGGAAGTGTCATACTTTTCCTGGTTTTTCATATTTCTTGCCTCTCTGCATTGTTTTTAGTAACTGTGGGTAAAAATACTGCAGTCTACTTGTTCCACCCTGGTGTCTGGAGCAATATCAGGGAGTTTTGTTGATGCTCAGCTTCCTGTTGCTGCTTTGGGTCATTGGGGGTTGTTGGTGGCTGTGGCCTCTCTTTGGGGCAGGTACTTGCCTGGCTGGTGGCCTGGGTGTCCCATACACATGGAGGGCACTGGGAAATCTGTGGCTCTGCTGCTGCCTTTGTCCTGGGAGCTCAGTCATGGCTGTGGCCTCACTTGGGGGCTCGAGGTACTTCTTTAGCAGCCTCCCACAAACTCTGATATGTTGTATTTTCATTTTCTTAAGTTTATTTCTAGATGTTTATAGTTGCATTACTTTTGTAAATATTGTCTTTTCTTCCCTTAATTTTTTACCTAGTTTCTGTTAAAGTAGTTACATGGTTATTACTAAGGCAAACACTGTGACACAAACTACCCTCCCTAACTACCTTATTCCTTGACTTCCTGTACTATAAAGGCTGTAAAAAGTAAATACTTGAGTTCTATGCCTCAGCTGGAGGAATAAACATGGATTCATTGCAGCCATCTGTGACCTTGAGGAAAAGGCCCAGAGAATGTCAGAGACATTAGCAATGTTATTGTAGAGTCACTAATCCAACACCAGCAAACGGCACCCCCACCCCTTGACCTCAGACTTTTGATATTGAGAAAAGAAGACAAACTGCTCGGAGGACTTTAAAAAGATTTTCTATGATTATGACTGATTTAAGCATTTTTCAGAAATCATATATTTAAAGACTTCCTTTCCAAAAGTATGACCTTTTAACGAGAATATACCAAGCAGATTAACAGTACTAAAATAAGAATTATACTAACAGCTGAAATGCTCTTTATACAATGGTTTTCATAGAATTAAGGACAAACTATGGAAACAGTATTCTTATAGCAAAATATCTGTTATTAACATTTTTAGAGTGACTGTTCTGGGGCAGCTAAAATAGTACATTCTTTTGTTTTTATAATCCCACTGTGTCAAACAAGAGAGTTGTAAAAATCTTACTCAAGGAATGAGAATATTTCCCCCAGAATTTTTAATTCAATGATAAATTTACAAAATTTAACTTGACAGCAAAATTAATATTATCAAACATAATAGGCAAACATTGAGAACTACTTACAAGAAAAGTCTTTCTTCACTTATAAAGCTCTTAATATTTTACTGAAAAAATATGTATTTTTGACCTTTGAATCATAAACAAACCTCAATTCATGAGAGTGGAAGACTCTGGGCTCCTGGACAAAAAGTTGACTGTGAAATGTTCTCGGTGAGTTTAAGCAGTGAGAGCAGGAGATGGCAGGGGTGAAGAGGTGAGGGGATGGATAGTGGTGGGGCCAGGTCACAAGGAGCATAGTTTATAGCTCAGTAATGGCACATTGCATCAATATTTTGTCAAGTTTTTGTGAAATTAATTGCTCTTTTCACTGAAGAATTCAGAGTGATCATTCAGAAAAACAGTATAGTAAGTCAAAAATATGTGTGAGAGATTTTAGTGACAATTACATGTCATGATTGCATTTGAAATTGAAAAGACAGTGCAGCTGTAAAATCCCTGACTTTTATAGAATGAATTTTGGAAGTCTCTGGTTTATTAGGTCAGCTGCTTGTATCTCCTTGGTAGTAAAGCTTTCAGTCAGACAAAGCATTCCAGATATCACTGCCCTTGCATTCTACAGTTCACCTGAAAGTGCTTTTATCTGCCAATAAAAATTTGCCTTATAAAACCCAAATTGGTTTCATCAAATAACAAGTTTGGTCGCTCCATTGCGTCTGTCACAGGAGTAGCGATAAGATATTGTTAATATGATAAAATTATCTTTTTACAGATTTGTCGGTAGTAAAGCGATTATAGTCAGATGCTTGGACAATGAAACTATCCTCGCTTGTTAAGTAAAGAAGACTCCAATTTACTGAGGGCAACGAGAGGAGGATTTTCTTTTTCTTTCCTCATTGTCCTCCTTCCCATTTACCTAGCACTTTCCGTTTGCATCTAATACCTCGTACTTTCCATGGGATTTACATGTTACCAGTAATTTCCTCTCACAGCCCAGGAGGAAGGTTGGTAATAGATTTATCCCTATTTAAACAAGCATGGAGTGTGGCAGCTTGTCACAAAGTGTTAGTTTTAATCAGCGCCTGAAACAGGAAGAGAGGGACTAAGTTTAAAGGCGGAATAAGGATGAGGTTGGGAAAGTGTCTGGAAAAGTATAAGCTCAGTCTCAGAACCAGCGGTAGTAAAAAGAACTGCTTTAACCACTGATAGAAACCTCCATCCATACATTCCCATCTTCAGAACTTCCTCCTTTAGGGTTTTAGTTCTGTGCCGAGCTCAGTTCTGCTCATGGAACTTTGACCTCAGCTCAACTCCTCTTGGGTAATGAAGGACAAACTATTTGAACTTCATGTTTGGAAGTGTTGGTATCTTCTTCTTACACAAACTGTTATGACCAGATTAAGACTATTAATGAACATGTGTGTAGAAGTACAGGGATATTGGGGAACCAAAGCAAACTTTTTCTCATAAAGGCTGCCACAAGGCGTGAAACACAAGTCTTAGCCTGAGACTCAAAGCCCGACCTCACGATTCCCATTTTCCACTCATCCCCAGCACAAACTCTCTGCTCTAGTCAAGCAGTTGAGCATGTACTTTCCAAACCATGTCACTTTCTTTTCTCCATGGCTTGTACAGTGTATACTGTGCCCTTGCATGGGATGTTTGCCTTCTCCTCCTGTGGGGTGGTGGTTCAATTCTTCTATGAGAAACCTCAGTATCATCTAATAAACTTTTCTCTTTCGAATTGTCTGGTTCAATCTGTGTTTCTGACCCCAGCAACTAAAATTTTAAAATAATCTATATGGCCAAATAGATAAAAGGCAGCAAAAATGGCAAAAGTAATGTAAAATGGAATTAAAGGCAAAGGCATTAAGGATAAGTAGTGAAGACATAAAACCTATGAAGAAGTGTATGAAATACAATAAAAATATAAAGCAACCATAGAATTAAAAGGAAAAATTGACAGAAGCACAATTGACGTCAGAAATCTGAAAACATCATTTTCCTTTTACAGCAGCTCAAGTAAACCAAAATGAATATATTGAAATGGAGAATCTGAATAACATTAAGAAGGCTGACTAAAGAGATATGTGGAAAGCTTACACCCAAGAATCAAAAAATGTATATATTATTTCTAAATGTCCATGGTCCTCAAAAATTTATTGTTTAAAAATTCAGAAGAAAAATTAGAAATTATAGTAATCACATTCTCTGATTCTAAATTTGGACATGAATAACAAAGGCACAGAGAGAAAATGTCCCCAGATTTAGAGATTTTTAAGAAAAGAATGTAGAAAAAAAGGATAAGCAATACTATAACTTACAATTATTTAGGTAAAAAAACAAGTGAAATACATATTGAATCAGTAGCAAATTCATGTGAAAATAAAAAGTGAAAATAAATGAGCTAGGCATTCAGCTAAAAGAATTAGACAAAAGAAACAGACCAAACATAAGAACAGTGTACAGAAGGAAACAAGAAGCAGAAAGCGGAAAGTAATGATTTAGAACAGACAGTGTAGTAAGATTGATAAATCCAAGAGGTTTTGTTTCTGTTTGTGTTTTTGTTTTCAAACCTAATACACACAAAAAAATCTAGAATGCCAATGCAGGTGAAGTAAATTAAAGACAACGATATGTCAAAAATAAAATAATATTCTTTTGGAAGCTAGAAATGACCTAAATTTACTCAGTAGAAAGTATAGTGTCTGAATAAACCATTAAGCAGCCAATTAACTAAAACAGTTTTCAACGTACCACTAATAAAATGATTCACAGAAGAGTTGGTTTTAATAGGCAAATTTCTTCAAATTATAAAGAACAAATTTCCTATATCATATAAGATGTCCCAGGACTTAGAAAAGGAGAAAAGAGTGCTTCTTTTTACAATTTTATAAAGTTTGCATAACATTCACAACTGATAGAGATAAATTTTTCACACTCTTTATGATAATTATTATGTAACTTGTTTTTTACTGGTCTTTTTAGAAGCACAAAGATAAATTTTAAGCTCAAAGATATATGTGGTGCATATTTGTAATCATATTTTCTTGGTTCTGTTTCTCTGTAGAACTTGTTTTACATTTTTAATTTACAATTTATTTTATGCATTCTTCTTGAATAATTATAATTTTGTATGTATTTTTTTTAAAAGTATTTATTTTACTTTTAATTGACACATATTAATTGTACATACTTATGGGGTACAGAGTTATATTTCAATACATATATGTCTTCTGTCGATGGACACCTAAGGTTGATTCCATATCTTGGCTATTGTGAATAGTGCTGCAATAAACATGGGGGTGGAGATATCTCTTCATTATGCTAATTTCCTTTCCTTTGGATAAATACCCAGCAGTAGGATGGCTGGATTACATGGTAGTTCTATTTTTAGTTTTTTGAGGAACCTCCATCCTGTTTTCCATAATGACTTTACTAATTTACATTCCCACCAACAGTGTATAACAGCTCCCATTTCTCTGCATCCTTGCCAGCGTTTGTTATTTTTTGTCTTTTTGATAATAACCATTCTAACTGGTGTGAGATAATATCTTACTGTGGTTTGGATTTGCATTTCCCTTATGATGAGTGATTTTGAGCGTTTCTGTATATCTCTTGGCCGTTGGTATGTCTTTTTCTGAGAAATGTCTATTCAGGTTATTTGCCCATTTTTTAATCAGATTATTTGTTTTCTTGCTGTTGACTTGTTAAGTTCCTTGAATATTCTGGATATTAATCCCTTATCAGGTGAATAATTTGCAAATATTTTTTCTCATTCTGCTGATTGTCTCTTCACTCTGTTGGCTGCTTCCTTTGCTGTGCAGAAGATTTTTAGTTTGATGTAATCCATTTTGTCTATTTTTGCTGCCTGTGCTTTAGAAGTCTTCTCATAAAATTTTTGCCCAGATCAATGTCTTGGAGTAATTCCCCTGTTTTTTTGTACTTTTATAATTTCATGTCTAACATTTCAGCCTTTAATCCATTTTGAGTTGATTTCGGTATATGATGAGAGACAGTGGTCTAGTTTCTTTGTCTATAGATATCCAATTTTCCCAGCACCATTTGCTGAAGAGGCTGTTCTTTCCCCAATACATGTTCTTGGCACCTTGGTCAAAAATCAGTAAGCTGTAAATACATGGATTTATTTCTGGGTTCTCTGTTGTGTTTCATTGGTCCATGCATGTGTTTTTATGCCAGTACCATGTCATTTTGATTACTATAGCTTTGGAGTATATTTGGAAGTGATGCCGACAGCTTTGTTCTTTTTGCTCAGGATTGCTTTGGCTATTGGGGGTCTTTTGTGGTTGTATCTGAATTTTAGAATTGTTTTTTCTATTTTTGTGCATATTCTCGCTATAAGTTTTTTGAAATCCTTTTAGGTTGAGGATTGGACATTAATTACTTTTTAAATTTTTATTTATTTATTTGTTTATATATTTATTTATTTTTGGTGGCTAGCAGGTACAGGGATCCAGACCCTTGAACTTGGTGTTATAACACCACACTCTAACCAACTGAATTAACTGGCCAGCCTAATTACTTTTTTCAAAAAATATTTTTACTTAAAACAAATTCCAAGACCACAGAAAAGTTATGAAAATAGTAATATGAACTTCCCATGCCCTTTATCTAGATTTACTTATTGTTAATATTTAGCCATATTAGTACTCTCTCTCACTTTCATATGAAAGTAGGTTTCATATCAAAAATCAGAAATTTTCTATCATCCCACAGAATTCTGTCATGTTCTTTTTCAATGAACCTACATCCCTGAGAAATAACCACTGATCTGATTTTTATTACCATTGGTTAATTTTACTTATTCTGGAATTTCATTGGACCAAACAGTACAAACTTTTTTGTGACTAGCTTTTTTCATTGAGCAAAATATTTTTGAGACTCATCTATGTCATTGTCTGTGTAAGTTGTTTGTTTTTCTTTATTGTTGATTAGTATGCTATTGCATAAAATTACAAAACTTATTACAAAGGATACATTCATCCTTTGATAAACATCTGGACTGTTTCCAGTTTTTGGGTATTATAGATATGAATTTTAAAATATTCTTTTTTAAAAATATGGATATCTAGTTGTTTGACTATCAATTATAATAAAGACATTTTTAAAATTGATGCAATATAATTGTATATATTTATGGGGTAGAATTTGATATTTTGATATATATGTTGTAATAATGATCCAATCAGGGTAATTAGTGTATTTATCACTTCATGCATTTATCAATTCTTTGTGGTGAGAGCATTCACAAGCTTCTCTTCTAGCTATTTTGTAATATACAATACTTTACTGTTAACCATAGTCACCCTATTGTGCGATAGAATATCTGAACTTATTCTTCCTATGTAATTGTAATTTTATATGCATAGACCAACCTCTCCCCACTTACCCTTCCTTTCTCCCTTCCCAGTTTCTGTATCATTTATTTAAGAGATCTTTATTTATCCCATGGAATTACTTTAACAACATTTTTGAAAATCATTTTACCATATATATGTAAGTTTATTTCTTTATTCTCTATTGTGTTCCATTTGTCTAATTGTCCGTCCTTTTGCTACACTTACTTGATTACTCCAGGTTTATAATAAGTCCATTATCAGGTAGAATAAGTCCTTCAATTTTGTTCTTCTTGTTCTAGATTGTTTAGATGATTCTAGTTCCTTGTCTTTCAAAATAAATCTTAAAATCAGCTTTTAAATCTCTAGAAAGAATCCTGCTAATATTTTGATTGAGACTGTAATGAATTTATACAGCAATCTGTGGAGAATTAATATATTAACAATATTGAGTCTTACAACCCATAAACACAGTGTGTCTTTCATTAATTTAAGTCCTCTTTAATTAAACTCAGAAATTTTTTATATTTTTAATGTAAATGTCTTACATATATATTCTGTTAAATTTATGCATAAGTATTTAATATTTTGAGTGCTATTGTAGTGGTTTTTAAAATTTCATCTTCAAATTTTTCATTGCTAGTATATATAAATACAGTTGATATTTGCATGCTGGTTTTTCACATTGTGACATTGCTAAATTTGCTTATTAATTTCAATATTTTTCTGGTAGATTTCTTGGGGCTTACCTAAGAAATCTACTGAAAAATTAAATAATCCATGTTATGAGCATGGCAAAGAAAGACAGTTTTAGTACTGTTTTTCCAATCTGAATGTCTTTTTTTTCTTTTTAAACATTTCTTGTCCTATTGCACTCAGTAGTACTCTAGCATAATGTTGAATAGGAGTGATAACAGTAGACATCCTTGTCTTATTCTTAATTTGGGGGAGAAAGAATTTAATATTTCTCTATTAAGTATTGCACTACCTTAACATTTTCATGGATGCCCTTTGTTTTCTTAGAAACAAAGAAGAATAGAAATTTTCTTCTATTTCTAGTTTGTGGAGAGTATTTAATAAAAATGGGTATTTATCAAAAGATCTACAGAAATTATTATATGACTTTTCTTCCTCAATCTGCTAAAGCAATAAATTGTGTTGGCTGACTTGCATACGTTAAGTTGACCTCACACAGGTGGGTTAAATCCCATTTAGTACATTTATCATTTTTTGTATATTAATGAATTAGATTTGCTAACATTTTGTTAAGGATCTTTGCATCTATAATTTCAGGGATATTTAGAAGAGTGAATGGCTTAATAAACATGCTGTCTAACAAAAGACATTTTAGATCATGAGAATAAGAATATGGCATCGATGTGGCATCGAGTGTATGCTGCTTGTTTGGCCACCTGAAGTAAGAGAATACCTCCTTTAGGCTTGCTTGATGACTTTCTGGGAACATAATCCAAAACAGAGATTGGGAATATATAGTGGTACCAGAGATCATAACATAAAAACTTGTTCTGAGTTGTGTTTTCTTTTTATGAAAACTTTGAATCAATTTTTATAATCCTGTTGAACATTTTCTTTTCATATTTACCTTTGGGATTTTTCCACTATTGCTGTGTGAATTTACGCCAGATTATAAATCTTCTTTGAAACTATTCTTGAACTCCTTTCATGGGAAAAATAAGTAATATAATGTAGAAATTATAATTCATGTGAGTTTATGGAGCATGCAAAAGAGTTGCAGCAAAACAGCTCTAATGCAATGTTATTCTGCCCATAACTAATCATTTTTTACTTAAAAGCCACTGTGGATTTGTTCCTAGGACCATCTTTCATCCAGTGCATAAAAGGGTGATGAAAAAATAGTCCAGTAAAACTAGAGAAACCATCGGACAGAACAGTGATTTGTTAAAAGTCCTCAAAAAACATAAAATAGAGAAAAACAGTACTCCATCATTTATAAGTCTTCATTCAGTGATGAAAACATTTTATAGTGTCACATAACTCATGCAATAATAATTCAGTAGTGCCGGCTACCTTCATGATAATGGGGAAAAATACAAGGAAACTTTGACCAAAATTATAATTATAGCATACATTAACTGTAGTTTTTGAGAAATCACTTCACCTTTCTGTAATTCTTATTTTCTAGAATTAGAGGCTTTAAAGATGTCATTTGTATGCTTTTTTCAAGTCTTCCTATGTATCACCACACCTTATAATAACTAATAATCATCGTAATGACTCTGAAGCATTCTAAAGTCCTGAAATGTCCGTGAGTCATCAAAGAAATTATATTCATAATTTTCACTGTGGACATTAACTGCTTTTGCCTAGCCAATATCTACTCCTTCTTCTCTTGGGAATAGCAGTCCAATATTTGCTTGGATATTCATTTTTCCCTCACATAGTCCATTGCTTCAGGGTTGATGCAAGGAACTCAAGCTTAAAATGATTGATACAACCCCATTCCCTTGATTTCAAAGATTTGTTGGATATAGGGGGAAAATACCTAACTGATTAAATCAGACTCAACCCCAGGTCTCTTATCTGGGAATTAGAGAAAGATTTATTTCTGTGTTTATCATTAATGAGAAAACATGAAACCCTGGGACCCATCTCCAGACCACAAAGGGGAAGCTTGCTGATAATGGAGCCAACACTGAGAAATGCTAATAAATGAGGAACCAGAATTGAGGTCATTGTCACTTTGAGTTTCCAAATCAAGCCTTACCAGAAGACACCAAAACCTTCGATTTTTAGTTATTTTTTTTCTAAGCTAGTTTGCTTTGAGTATTTGCTACTTATACCAAAAACATCCTGCTGATATTAATTGGGGAAATGCTCTGATTTAAAACATAGCTAGACAGGCTTCAAGGAGTGTCTGCTCGTATGTATATTGCCGCAGTATCAGTACATTGACCTTTTAGTGGTGATTTCTCTTTCTGCTCAGGCAGTACATTTTCCCATCCCCTATCTTTATGAAGCAGATTCATTTTCCTTAAGAATATCTTCCATGTTTCCCACCTCACTTCTTTTGGACCAGCTCTCATTTTCCTTAGGGGAACTCCCGAGTTCCCTCTATGTGGTTCTAATGGCCCCTGTACTGACAATGTCCAAGACTTCTATGCTAGCTTGGGTCAATCAAAGGATCCAAAGTTCTTGGTAGAGTGACTGGTACAGGGCTGGACATGTGGCTGTATAGAGGAACGAGAGGTTTTCTTGATATCAATCTATGGCATTTAGAAAGAGGAGCTTTTTTTCTGCTTGGGATTCTAGGCTAGGGAAATTTAAGTTTGGGGCTTCCAGTGGCTGTGTCCCCAGTCACTTGAACAAAATACATATGTAGCAGCAAAGAATAAAGCCAACCCAGAGAAAAGAAGGGATGGGAGAGAGAGGGAGCCCTGAAGACAGTGCTTAAGACCAATATTCCTGACATGTCTGAACTCGTCTGTTCTTTTGGTCAATAACTTCCTTTTTGGGGGAAGTCCTGACTAATTATACATAAGAAAACCTGTTCAAATTTCTTTGGGCGTAAAGATACCACCTGACTAATTTAGTTGCACACCTGCTCATTTCACTTTCTCCTTGCCTTTTTTATTCCCTTTTCTCTGCATTTGATGCTCTCATGGTGTTGGAGAAACTGATGGCACTCCCTACCCACTGCCTCCACTCTGTGCTGCTTATGACTCTCCTGGTTGCAGATCTCCTAATGAGGAAGCAGTCACAGCTGGCTTTTTTGAATCACAGTTTTGGCCTTGTATCAACTAGACTTAGCAGACACTTCTTTTGAAGCTGCCAAATCAAACCTACTGTCCTGCATATGAATAGATTAACTGAAATCTCACCATCATTTTGCTGACTGTGTGCCCAGTGGCAGTCAACTGGTGTTAGAGAGACAATGAAGTGGTAAAACTTTTAACTCTCTCTCTGCAAGTGGATTTCTGGGGCAGAGCCAGCACATACCCACATCAGTGGGAATACCCACCCTCAGTGATCACCTTGCATATGTCTAGCTTGATAATGTATTTTACTCTTATTTTTATTGTATTTTAATGGAAAATTTACATTTTCTCATTTTCAGATATTCGGAAATGACTCTAAGGTTGTCATGGGTGTCCCCACCTTCCTGAATCAGGGGTCAGTTTAATACTGTACTAGCACTTTTTTTTTCTCAGTTTTTTGTGGGTTTATTAGTTATATGAGCTCTTTGTATAGTACAAATGTTAATCCATATGTGTTTAAGTATTTTTTCTAATCTAAGTCCTGTTTTGTAAATTTGGTTTAGACTATGTTTTTCTTACAATTTTTTTTTTTTTTTTTTATTATAAGTACATTCTAAGATTTGTTGGAAAGGAAGGAGAAAGGGGGACAGGAGCTGGCCCATGGCTGGCTCCATTGCTGGCCTGGTTGTGGTTGGCAGTGGGTAGGGCTAAGACCCATTGCCTGCCACTTCAGGACCCTGAGGCTTCCGGATCTGGCTCCAGCTTCAGCCTGGTTGTGGTCAGCAATGGGTAAGGCCGAGGTCCACAGCCCTCCCTCTCAGGACCCTGGGGCTTCTGGCTCTGGCTCCAGCTGCAGCCTGGTTGCAGTCAGTGGTGGGCAGGGCCGAGGCCCATGGCCTGCTACCTCAGAACCCCAGGGACGTCTCCAATACTAGTACTTAATGGGTTAGAGTCGAGTCCAAAAGAACGGTACTTTTGATTTGACAGACTGTCGTTCTTTGTAGTATCAGAACAGTGGGTTGGTTAACTCTCAAAATGTTGTTAGTTACAGCAGATATCTTTCATATAAACTGTCTCAGTCTTCCTTAACTTTATAACTCTCCCAACTGTCCTTCCAGTCCCATGTACCTATGTCTTTTTAAATGACTAATCTCTCTCTTCTAGAGATCAGTGGTATTACCTAATTACAGGTGCTTAGAAAGATAATTATACGCATCTTTCTCATTCCTGCATTTATATCTATACTTAAGAAATAGCAAGGGACAGCTTTATCCTTTGTCATCTATTTCTAGCTCATTTAATCTACAGATATTTATGAAGTGCGTTTTCTGAGCCAGACATCATGACAAACAAGAAAAGTCCACACTGTATCATCTTCAAGCTAGCTGATACAAGTTGGGGAGTCCTTAGTTCTAATTCCATTTCGTTGAGTCCGTTTATTAGAGTTCTTTTTTTCTTGTTTTTTATTTTTGGACACAAAACAAGTCTATACAGGTGAAAGGACTAAGATCATATAAAATATATTCTCTGAACACAACAGAAGGAAATTTAGAAAATTCAGAAAGGTGTGAAAATTAAACATCACTCTCCTAAATCAACAATGGGTAAAAAGAAAAGTCACAGGGAAATTAGAGTACTTTGAGATAGAAACCAAAGCACAATATATCAAAATTTGTAGGATGCAGGGCTCATGCAGTGCTTAGAGGAAAATTTGTACTTGTAAACACCTATATTAAACATAAGAAAAATCTCAAATCTGTCATGTAAACTTCTTCCTTAATCGAAAGAGAAGAGCAAACTAAACCAAGAGCAAATATGAATAGGAAATAACAAAGATTACAACAGAAATTTATGAAATAAGAAATTAAAAAATAATAGAGAAAAATCAACAAAACCAAAAGTTGATTCTTTAAAAAGATCAACAAAATTTTCAAATCTTTATCTAGACTGACCAAGAAAAAAAGAGAGATGAAAATTACTAAAATCAGAAATAAAGTAGGGGGATTATTACATTATCACTATGGCTTTTTGTGGTGGTAAGATTCAGTTTGTTTTTCTTTCTTGTTTGCATTTTTGTAATTCCAGTGGGTTTTGTCTTTCTTGTGTATTCATGGAAGTGATGATCATTTTTCAGATTCCAGATGCAGGACTCCTTGAGGATTTCTTACAGGGCTGGTCTTTTGGTGGTGAACGAGAGTTTTTGTTGGTATAGAAAATACACTACTTTCCCCTCATATCTGAAGGATAGCCTTGATGGGTGTAGTATTCTTGGCTGACAGTTTTTTTTCTTTTAGTATTTTGAATATATCATCCCATTTTCTCCTGGCCTGTAGAGTTTCTATAAAGAAGTCTGCTCTTAGTCTGATAGGGACTCTCTTATATGTGACTTGATGCTTTTCTCTTGATTCTTTTTTTTTTTTTTTTTGTCTTTTTCCATGACCGGCACTCAGCCAGGTAGTGCACCGGCCATTCCTATATAGGATCTGAACCTGCGGCGGGAGCGTTGCGGCGCTCCCAGCGCCGCACTCTCCCGAGTGCACCACGGGGCTCGGCCCTTTCTCTTGATTCTTTTAAGATTCTCTCTTTGTCTTTGAGCTTTGCCAGTTTGACTATAGTGTGTCTTGGAGAGGATTATTGTGGGTTGAACTGTTTGGGAAACTTTGAGCCTCCTGGATCTGAAGGTTCATGTCTCTCCCTATACCTGGGAAGTTTTCTGTTATTATTTCATTGAATAAGTCTTCCATGTCTTTTCCTTTCTCCACACTTTCTGGGACACCCATGATTTGAATGTTTATGTGCTTGAGGTTTTCTGCTAGCTCTCTTAGACTTTCTTTTTCATTTTTTAAAATTCTTTTTTTCCTTTTTTTGGTCTGCCTAGATTATTTTGAAAAGGTTATCTTCAAGATCAGAAATTCTTTCTCCTGTTTGTTCTAGCCTTCTGCTTAAGTTATCAGTTGTGTTCTTTATTTTGTTGAGTGAATCTTTCAGCTCCATGAGTTCTGCTACATTCTCTTTTTAAGGTATTAATATCTTTGTAAATTTCTTCCTTTATGTACTAGATATTTTTTCTAATTTCATTGTGTTGTCTAACCTAGTCTTCTCTTAGCTCATTGAGTTTCCTTAAGATTGTTGCTCAGAATTCACTTTTCAGTCAAGGATTTCCTGCTCTATAGGGTTCTTGTATTTGAAAATTACTATATTCTTTTGGTGGTGTCATATTTTCCTAGGTTTTTGTATTTCTAAAATCTGTACATTGATGTCAGGTCATCTGGTAGAGCAGTTTCTTCTTCTATTTCTCTGGAGTGGGCTTTGAGGAGAGAGAAGTCCTCTTCTTTTTCTGGTCTCTGCTAGTGACTCTCCTTGTGTCAATGCTTATGAGTGTCTTGTGGCACCTGCGTGGTGATTCCTGCTGTGGCATCAAACTGTTCTTCTGGCAGCCATGGCTGTGACAGTGGCTGTGGTGGGCCACCTGTGTGGAAGTGGTGCTTTTGGCAAGCTCTCTTGCCTGCTTTCAGGAGGGAGTGCTGCCCTTGGCTCCTGCTTTAGCTCCCAGGAATGATCTCTTGTCTGCTTCTGGGCAGAGGGGGCTGCCTTTGTCTTCTCTAGAGTTTTTAATGCAGTATCTGAATTATGATCCATCTAACTACTGTTTGTGTACACTTTGTAAATTATAAAGCTGTGTGAAAATATAAGTGATTAATTATGTCAGTAACTCTAAAAGCAACCATAAGACATTCACTGCAGCTGCTGCTTTTTGTTTTATATTGTCTTCTCTTTCCCTTTCTCTTTGGAGCTTACACAAATTTAGCAAAAACTAGTTGTGATTGTGATTATTGTTGAATTGTCTGAGGATATGAGAGTGATCATTTATGGATCACTGTGATTTATATTGGGAGCCTCCACAATTATACTCAGATGTAATATTTTAAATAAATATTAAGGTTTTACAGATATCTGGTTAACTTTGTGATTGCAGTTATATGATTCAGATAATTCTAGCCTTGGACTTCTAGATTTTCAGAGAGAATGAAAGTCATTGGCGAGACCTCTGGGGAGACAGTTTGCCTCTCTCAGAATAGCACCTGAATATCCTCCTATAGTTGAGAATGAGCATGTGTTCCAGCAACTAAGTTTTAGTAAGTTTTCTTTCTTCATTTTCTCATCAATAATGATATTTTCTGTTCTTAGTGTACAAGTTTCTCAGGATAATGTGACCTGAAAACATTATTTAGCCACATCCATCAAATTTACTCAAAAGTGCCCTTTTACCATTTGGATATAATTTGACAGCAAACTATGAGCTTTGTAAGAAAAAATTAAGGAAGAAAGGATTCCCAACTCCAGAGTGGATAATGCCGTGATCCTGTGTCTTCCTTGCAGCTGGTATTTGGTAATGGGAGAAGAGAAATTTGTTTGCCAAAGAGAAAAGTTTGTGGAAATTGCAAAATAACTTTTTTAGTTACAGTTTGCCTTGAGTTTTATTTTCCCCACAGAAGACTACAAATAATTCCTCCCACACTCCCTGTGGGGGTTATAATCAGTTCAACCACAGAGGAAGGAGGCAAACTTAAGGTATCCCTTCAAATTCCCAAATGTTCAGCTGCTCAAAATAGCCCCACTATGGTAACAGAAAAGGATGTGCCTCCTTCTGGATGTGGTTAAGGCACTGTGTTTCCAAGAAACATCTGCCGATAAATGAAACAGCAGCCACAATAGAAACAAATAGCAGCTGAGAGAGCTCAACATTTTAATTTATTCATATTTTTTTTATTACCAACTTTTTTATGTTCCTGGGCTAGTTATTCTTGTCCCAAGGCCTGGAGGACTGGAATATGAAAATAAGTTGTGAGGATCGAAGAAAAAGATGGGAACTATTTAAAGTATAGAATGCCTGTAGATGCAGAATTTCTTGGTATTGAGTATGTACTCCAGAAATCTATGTACACTGAAAACTCGTTCATTACTAGATACATGGAGCTGTCTTGATATTGTCACATGGACATATGACAGGCTTGTGGTCTCACGAGAGATCAGGAGGGTGACATTTACCTTGGTGCATCTTTTCTCAAAGTCTTATATGAGGAAATAAATTCTGTGAGTTACTCTAAAATAAAAGATTTTAGGAGTCATATGTTTATCTATATATCATATCCCACTATTGAAGATGCAAACATATTGCACATAACATCTTGTGGGATCTGAGAAGCCATAAATTAAATAAACCTGCTCAACTTTGTTTCACACAGTATTTGTTTCCCATAGTAGGTGCCACTCTCTTCTTTGGTACAAATAATATCCTTTGGGTTTACATTGGAAAATGGGGTCTTATGTTATTTTTATTTCTTATGTTTTTTTGTCTGCACTTATGAAGTGCCATCTGTATGCCAAGCTGCTTTCTTAGATGAGTAAACTGAGCTATCAAGATAGTATAGTTACTAAGTGGTAGAGCTGAAATTCATGCTCAGGTAATTTGGTGGTGTCAAAGTCCAGACCTGTGATCACTACACATCCAAGGTTTGACCTTCAATCCTGAATTTTTATAAATTTAACTCTGATTATATGTTATGGGGTAC
The DNA here is from genome assembly GCF_027409185.1 of Cynocephalus volans. Classification (NCBI taxonomy): domain Eukaryota; kingdom Metazoa; phylum Chordata; class Mammalia; order Dermoptera; family Cynocephalidae; genus Cynocephalus; species Cynocephalus volans. The sequence continues at coordinate 68,115,884 of NC_084464.1, forward strand.
ATCATCTGTAGGGCTGGATGCAAATGACACAAAATTCAGAGCCTACTCTTTCTAACCAGAATGACTACTTTATAATTTACAGTGAAAAAATGGCCACCATCTATAGATTAGAATATTCAAAATGCATCATTATGCATTCTTCCCTTCTAATCAGATCTATATGGGAAGCCAGATCACATTTAAAATGTTGCTGGATGAGAATGGAATTAGAATAAAGGGGGTTAATTAGGTCACTGTTTCTCATCCTGTGGTTCAAGGACTTGCACTTGTGAGAAAATTATAAGTATTGGAAGTCCTTCATCATTAGCATAGTGAAGTTCAATTTTTTCCACAAAAACTGTCAGTAGCGGAGAGATTGCACCAAAATGAAAGACTGAGAATATGTGCCTGCTTACCTTCCCCTTATCTAAAAGCCACTGAATAAATCCATAAGTATGAAGATATAAAGAATGTCATTAGAAAGCCAAAACTATTATGAAGTTCTTTAAATATAAAAAACAAACATCAATAGATAATTAAAGGTAAAACTATAGAAAACAAAAGATTAAACATGATGCAGATACTTCCGAGGTGGTAGTATATTTCTTGTTGAATGGAACATGGCATGTGGTTAAGGATGATTTCATTGCTGAGCAGTATCTTGTACACCTGGAACAACTAAACTCCTTGTTCTCCCCTACTTGACCAAGATGTGTTTTGGGTCACAGGATAAAGCAGGATACCAGATCAGGGTTCACAGAACAGAACTGTAAAACCAACACAGAACACCAGGGAACTACTGGTCTCGAAGATAGACAGGGTTGCCTCTACTCGTAAGACAATTCAAGTCACATCCTAAATTCACCACAATCCTGCTCTCTTCTCCCTCTTAAGTGCCTGGGGCAAGCTATAGTAACCAAAGACATTAAAGGTATACAGTTTAAATATGATTAAATAGCTTAGACTCACTGATGGAGTTTGGATGTGTTGTCCCCTCCAAAACTCATGTGGAAATTTGATCCCCAGTGTGGCACTCTTGGAAACTAAGTCATGGGGGCACATCCCTCGTGAATGGACTAATGCTCTCCCTGGGGGAGGGGAGATTAATGAGTGAGTTCTCACTTGTTTAGTTCCTGCAAGAGCTCATTACTTAAAAAGACCCTAGCACCTCCTCTCTCTTGCTTCCTCTCACCATGTGATCTGCTCGTACCTGCTGGCTGCCTGCCACTTTCCACCATGAGTAGAAGCAGCCTGAGGCCCATGCCAGATGCAGCTGTCCCAGAATTGTGAGCCAAATAAACCTCTTTTCCTTATAAATTACCCAGTCTCAGGTATTTCTGTCATAGCAACACAAAATGGACTAAAACACTCACCAAATATATGAAGGAAATTAAAACCATGGAAGAGAGTTATCAAAGTAAACATAAGTACAAATACCACCTGACAAAATAGAGAAATAGAGAAAATAGGAGAAAACATTAGCATATATAGAAAAATAAGCATAATTAATACTTTCTGGAAGTGGGGAAGTTGCAATAGAATATCATGGTCATAGAAAAGGATGAAGTAGAGATTTTGAACATTAGAAGTTTGTTGAAATAAAAAATGACTATAAAGGAAATGGATGTGAAATAGGCATATCTCAATAGCATATTTGTGAATTGGGAGATTAGCCTAGGATTTTCCCCAAAGTTTCAACAAAAATTAAAAATAATGTAACATAATATATATAATATAATAATGTAGCACAATTAAATAAACTCATAAAAGAGGACAGAAGAAATTAATTCAGATAAAAATAATTATAATGTATAAAGCAAAATAAAAAAGCTTGTTTTTAAAAATTAATAAAATAGACTACCGCCACCCGACTCCATCCCCAGCGGGGTGAGTGTGTGTGGAGCAGGGAGACATCCAGCAGGGGAGGCAGAAGCTCTGCAGAGACCACATGCCCTGCAATGCCAGCATGCGACCCAGTGGGTAGGCCTCAACACTGCCACCTGACTCCATCCCAAGCAAAGCCGAGTGCATGCTGACCAGAGAGGTGGCTCTCTGGAGAGGCCCAAGACACAAGGCAACCACACACACAAGGCACTAGTGGCCAACTGAGCAGACACTGAGGTAGCCATACCAAATTGGCAGCCCCAGCAGCATCCTAGCCAGACAATAGTGTCAAACCAGTGGACTGTGAATCCCCCTGTCAATGACTAAACATCAAAGGAAAGATACCAGAAATATGAATAATCTAGAAAGTGCACCACCAAAGGGTAATAACTCTCAAGCTCTAGATCCTATAGAACAAGAAGCCCTTGAAATGTCTAATGAGGAATTTTGAGTGATAATTCTAAGGAAACTGAATGAGATACAAGAAAACTCAGCTAGACAACATGATGAAGTGAGGAAAAGTATACAGGACCTGAAAGAAGAAATATACAAGGATATCAATGCACTGAAAAAGAATGCAGCAGAGCTTGCCAAGCTGAAGAATTCATTCAACGAAATAAAAAACACAACAGAGAGTTTAACCAGCAGGCTTGCAGAAGTAGAAGAGAGAACTTCTAACCCTGAAGATGGGCTGTTTGAAATAACACAGGCATACAAAAAAAAAAAAAAAAAAGAATTAAAAGCATTGAAGAAAATCTAAGACAGATATCAGACAACCTTAAGCGCTCAAATATCCAAGTCATGGGTATTCCAGAAGGGAAGGAAAAATGAGATTGCATTGAAAACATATTCAAAAAATAGTGGCAGAAAACTTCCCAGTTATTGGAAAAGACACAGATCTTCAGATTCAGGAAGCTCAAAGATCCCCAGACATATTCAACCAAAAAGATCTTCTCCAAGACATGTTATAGTCAAATTGGCAAAACTCAGAGACAAAGAGAGAATCTTAAAAGCTGCCAGAGAGAAGCATCAAATCACCTATAAGGGAGCCCCAATCAGACTAACATCAGACTTTTCATCACAAACCCTAAAAGCCAGAAAGGAATGGGATGATATATTCAAAATACCAAAAGACAGAGATTGCCTGCTAAGAATACTCTACCCTGCAAGGCTATCCTTCCGAAATGAAGGGCAAATAGTATATTTCTCAGACAAACAAAAATTGTGGGAGTTCACTACCACACGACCACCCTTACAAGAAATTCTCAAGGGAGTACTTGGTTTGGTACCTGGAAAACAACTACCATAGCCATAAAAACCCAAGAAAAATCAAAACTCCCTAGTATAATAAAAATGGCATACATGAAGAGAAAACAAAGAAACCAAAAGGCTATCTACAACCCAAGGAACCAACAAACACAGAAAACAAACAGTACATCAGAAAGAAAGGAACAAAAGACACCTAAGACGTCCAAACAAAAATCAATAAAATGCTAGGATTAAATCAACACTTTTCAATAACAACTCTTAATGTAAAAGACTTAAATTCCCCAATCAAAAGACACAGACTGGCTGACTGGATTAAAAAGGAGGACCCAACTATATGCTGCCTTCAAGAGACCCACCTCACCCATAAAGACTCACATAGACTAAGAGTGAAAGGATGGAAAAAGATTTACCATGCAAACAGAAATGAAAAACGAGCTGGAGTAGCATTCTTATATCTGATAAAATAGACTTTAAACTAAAAACTATAAAAAGAGATAAAGAGGGCCACTACATAATGATAAAAGGATTCATCCATCAAGAAGACATAACAATCATAAATATATATGCACCCAATGTTGGAGCAGCCAGATTAATAAACCAAACTCTATTAGACCTATAGAAGAAAATAGACACTAATACCATAATAGCAGGGGACCTGAACACCCCACTGTCAATATTGTACTGATCATCTAGGCAAACAATCAGCAGAGAAACACAGGACCTAAACAACACTCTAGACCAATTGGACTTGGAAGCTATCTACAGAACATTCCATCCAACAACCTCAGAATATTCATTTTCTCAACAGCATGTGGATCATTCTCCAGTATAGATCACATGTTAGGTCACAAATCAAGTCTCAACAAATTTTTTAAAAAATGGAATTATCCCATGTATTTTTTTCAGACCACAATGGATTAAAATTAGAATTCAATAACGGACAAAATTCTGGAAACTATACAAACACATGGAAATTAAACAGCATTCTTCTTAATGACATATGGGTCCAAGAAGAAATCAAAAAGGAAATCAAAAAATTTATTGAAACTAATGAAAATAATGATACATCATACCAAAACCTGTGGGATACTGCAAAAGCAGTACTAAGGGGGAAATTTATCACATTAAATGCTTACTTCAGAAGAACAAAAAGATGGCAAGTGAACAACCTAACACTTCACCTTAAAGAACTAGAAAAACAAGAAAAATCCAAACCCAAAGTTAGCAGATGGAAAGAAGTCAGTAAGATCAGAGCAGAGCTTAAAGAAATTAAAACCCCAAAAAGCAATACAAAAGATCAATGAATCAAAAAGTTGGTTTCTTGAATAGATAAATAAAATTGACAAACCATTAGCATGGCTAACAAAAAAAAAAAAAAAAAAGAAGAAGAAGAGAGAAGATCCAAACAACAAAAATTAGAAATGAAAAAGGTGATATTACAACTGATACATCTGAAATACAAGGAATCATTAGAGACTAGTATAAACAACTATATGCCAAGAAATTTGAAAATATGGAGGAAATGGATAAATTTCTGGACACACACAGCTACCTAAACTGAGCCAAGAAGATGTAGAAAATCTGAACAGCCCAATAACAATAAAAAGGAGATTGAAGCTGTTATCAGAAGTCTCCCAACAAAGAAAAGCCCAGGACCAGATGGATTCACAGCAGAATTTTACCAAACATTCAAAGAGGAATTGACACCAATTCTTTACAAACTATTCCAAAAGATTGAAACAGAGGCAAATCTCCCAAACTCATTCTATGAAGCAAACATCATCCTGATACCAAAATCAGGTAAAGATATAACCAAAAAAGAAAACTACAGGCCGATATCCTTGATGAATATAGATGCGAAAATCCTCAATAAAATACTAGCTAACAGAATACAACAACACATACATAAAATTATACACCACGATCCAGTGGGATGCATCCCTGGGATGCAAGGTTGGCTCAACATATGCAAATCAATAAATGTGATACACCATATTAATAAAATCGAATACAAGGGCCATATGATCATCTCTATAGATGCTGAAAAAGCATTTGATAAAGTTCAGCACTCATTCATGACAAAGACCCTCTATAAATTAGGTATAGATGGAAAGTGTCTCAACATAATTAAAGCCATATATGATAAACCCACTGCCAATATCATCCTGAACGGGGAAAAGCTGAAAGTTTTTCCTTTAAGAACAGGAACTAGACAAGGATGCCCACTCTCACCACTCCTATTCAACATAGTGTTGGAAGTACTAGCCAGAGCAATCAGAGAAGAGAAGGCAATAAAGGACATCCAGATTGGAAAAGATGTAGATGACCTGATCCTATATATTGAACAGCCTAAAGCCTCTACAAAACAACTCTTGGAGTTGATAAATGATTTCAGCAAAGTAGCAGGATACAAAATCAACACACAAAAATCAGTAGCATTTCTATTCTCCCATAGTGAACATGCAGAAAGAGAAATCAAGAAAGCTTGCCCATTTACAATAGCCACCAAAAAAAATAAAATACTTAGGAATTGAGTTAACTATGGATGTGAAAAATCTCTATAATGAGAACTACAAACCACTGCTGAGAGAAATTAGAGAGGATACAAGAAGATGGAAAGATATCCTGTGCTCTTGGATTGGAAGAATCAACATTGTGAAAATGTCCATACTTCCCAAAGTGATGTAGAAATTCAATGCGATCCCCGTCAAAATTCCAAAGACATTTTTCTCAGAAATGGAAAAAACAATCCAGGCATTTATATGGAATAACAAAAGACCATGCATAGCCAAAGCAATGCTGAGCAAAAACAAAGCTGGAGGCATAACACTACCTGACTTTAAATTATACTACAAAGCTATAATAACCAAAACAGCATGGTACTGGCTTAAAAACAGACACACTGATCAATGCAATAGAATCGTGAATCCAGAAATCAACCCACACACCTACAACCATCTGATCTTTGACCAAAGGCACAAAGCCTATACACTGGGAAGGGACTGCCTCTTCAGCAAATGGTGCTGGAATAACTGGATATCAATATGCAGGAAAATGAAACTAGACCCATACCTCTCACCATATACTAAAATCAACTCAAAATGGGTTAAAGAATTAAGTGTACACCCTGAAACAATAAAACTTCTTAAAGAAAACATAGGAGAAACACTTCAGGAACTAGGACTGGACACAGACTTCATGAATATGACCCCAAAAGCACGGGCAACCAAAGGAAAAATAAACAAATGGGATTATATCAAACTAAAAAGCTTCTGCACAGCAAAAGAAATAATTAACAGAGTTAAAAGACAACCAAGAGAGTGGTTGAAAATATTTGCAAAATATACATCTGACAAAGGATTAATATCCAGAATACACAAGGAACTCAAACAACTTTACAAGAAAAAAACAAACAATGCAATTTAAAAATGTGCAAAAGAGCTAAACAGGCATTACTCAAACGAAGATATATGAATGGCCAACAAACATGAAAAAATGCTCAACATCGTTCAGCATTGGGGAAATGCAAATCAAAACCACACTGAGATACCATCTCACCCCAGTTAGGATGGCTAATATCCAAATGACTGTGAATGATAAATGCTGGCGAGGTTGTGGGGAAAAAGGAACTCTCATACACTGTTGGTGGGACTGCAAAATGGTGCAGCCTCTATGGAAAATGGTACGGAGGTTCCTCTTCCTCAAACAATTGCAGATAGATCTACCATATGACCCAGCTATCCCACTGCTGGGAATATGCCCAGAGGAATGGAAATCATTAAGTCGAAGGTATACTTGTTCCCCAATGTTCGTTGCAGCACTCTTTACAATAGCTAATATTTGGAACCAGCCCAAATGTCCATCATCAGATAAGTGGATACAGAAAATGTGGCATATCTACACAGTGGAATACTATTCTGCTATAAAAAAAAGAATGAAATACTGCCATTTGCAACAACATGGATGGACCTCGAGAGAATTATATTAAGTGAAACAAGTCAGGCACAGAAAGAGAAAAGTCACATGTTCTCACTTATTTGTGGGAGCTAAAAATAAATAAATAAATAAATACACAAAACCCTGGGGGGCGGGCAGGGAAGAAGACACAACAATTACAATTCCTTGAAGTTGATAGGACAAGTGAACAGATATGAGGTCGTTGGGAGGGAGTGGGGGAGAGGGTTGAGGTAGGGAGGTTTTGGTAATGGGCCCCAATAATCAACCACATTGTATATTGTCAAAATAAAATAAAATTTGGGAGAAAAAAAATAATGCAACAAACAAGCCTCTGAGATAATGAAGAAAAAGCGGAACTATGGAAATAAATTGTAGTTAGACATGAGGAAGAATACATAAATACAGATTCCGATGAAGTAAGAATATGTGAGAAATCCTGTGCAATTGTATTCTAAAGCATTTGAAAAATCTCCATAAAATGAATGACTTCTTAGAAGAATTTTTACTGAAATTAACTCAATAAGATGCAGAAATTATAAGTAGACCAATAACCATTGAAGAAATAAAAAACATAGCTACAATTTACTCAAAAATTGATATTTAAACTCAATCCAATCCTTACCTAAATCTCAACAAAGTGTTTTAATGCAACTTGACACACTGATTCTAAAGTCTACATGAGATACAAGAATTCCAGGAATAGCCTGGCCACTTTTCTTAAAGGAAAACTATCAGGGTAATACTGAACTATGAGTTATCAAATCATATTATAGATATAACAATCTAAACAAATTTCCATCATCTCTCTTCTCTCTCTCTATATATATACCTCTAAAAAGTAAAAGTAATAGAAATATTAGTAGAGTTTCTTTGAAAAAGTAATACTTTTGTGATAATGATAACTTTCTTAGGTAAGACACCAAATTTAGAAAGACATAAAAATTTTTAAAATTTTATGATAATAACCCCCACAAACATTGTTAAAAAACAACTGATAGACCAAAAAAAAAAAAAAAAAAGAAAAAGAAAAAGAAAATTTAACCATTTATTAAAAGCCAAATGTTTACCATCATAATATTTCAAGCTTTGCCAAAATTTATCGGAAGACAATTATCCCATTAGTAAAATGGGCCCTGCCTAGTCCTTTTCCTGTTATTTTTCTCCATTGTACCTGACATGCTATGTATATTACTTATTTACATTTTGGTGTCTCTCTTTTCCCCATCAAAATGTACATATCAAGACTGAAATAATTTTTTTTCCTGTTTTGATCAATTCTGTAACCCCCAGTTCCTAGGATACCATAAAAGTTCATAGCGAGTTCATAGCACCAAGATACAAATAACCAATAACCATATGACGGCACTCTTCAAGAATCAAGGAAAAGCAAATTAAAACAAGTTCTCAATTTTTGCCAATCACATTGACAAATCAGGAAAATAATGTTAATATGTGCTATTGAAAAGGATATGGGGAAATAAGTATTCTTTGTGGCATTTTTTAATAAAAAAGCAACTTTGGAAGGCAATCTGGAATTATTTATTGATATTTAAAATGCACAAACACTTTGACCATCAAGTTTTGCTTCTATGAACAAGTTCCAAGAAACACTTGTATATGTGCATAAGCTTTCTGAATAAGCAAGTGTTACTGCAGCATTGTTTTTAATAGCAAAAGACAAGAAATAAATCTGTTAGTCCATATGAAGTAGACGTGATACCAGAGGAGAGGGTCTGGGAAGGCCAACCTCAACCCTCCCCGTCCTCTACCAGGTTCTTGACTCCCCCAAAGGAAAGAATTCAAGAGCAGAGTCACAATAGAAAGTGAATACAAGTTTAATGTAAAGAGTAAGAAACACAGACTTCACAGGGAAATTACTGGTTGGCTCTAGAGAGTGGGCAGCAGCCACAGCAAGTTTAATACAAAAGTAAGAAATACACACCTCGCGGGTGAAGTGTGGGCTGACTTCAGAAAGAATGAGCAGCAGCCCCGCTTTCTTCCTGGATTGTACGTTTATAGTTTGGCTATCTATACATATTCATGCTATCTAATGAATATTCAGCTAAGGGGGTGGTTCCCAGTTAAGCAACAGGTTATGTAACATATTCTTGCTCTTTGTAGCATGCTCATTGGTCAAATTCTACCAAATACTCTTAAAATATGTTAGGTGCTCTCTAGCACCTCCAGTGGAAAGTATTTAAAGATAAACTCCTTTCTACTGAGCACGCTGAGCCACGGGAGTTACATAAGTCTGCCTCCTGCTGTCTCAGTGTCCACGTGTTGGTGCTGGAAATAGGTGCAAGAAGCAACAGTAGCTCAAAATTCAGAAAAGGGCTTGAGATCTAGGGGAGTGCTTTGAAACCCAGGGGCATGGCCCGAAACCTGACCCCAGGGAAGCTGAGCACCTCCTATCTCAGACATACGTATATTAATATAAAGATATCTACAAGATATACGGCTAAACTTTAAATAGCTTTTGAAAGATACTTACAGTACCATCCCTTTTATATAAATATGAAATAACTGCAGCAAAAGAGGATTGAAGGATGTATACACAGTGAAATTTTACTAAGATTACCTCCCATTAAAGGATGGGAGTTGAAACAGGATTTTAACATTCTTATGTGCACATTTCTGTACATTAAAACAAGAATGATTTACTGCATCACTACGTAGTTTTAAAAAAATTAGTAGTGGGATTCTTTAAGAGGCATTGCCAGAATTTTCTTAGAATTCACCGACAGATTTCTTTTTTCTTCCAAAAATAAAATTATTTTTAAAGCATGAAGTTCTTGTGGAAACATGAAAGGTATTTTGAAAAGCCTAACAGTAATATATGATCTGTCTACCTACCACTTTTATGTAGCTATTTGAGAATCCCTTTCCCAGGTTGTTTCTAATACATATAATTTTCACATTTTTGCAATTATAATATATTGGATTTCAGGCTTTAATAGTTTTTACATTATGTAGACTATAGACTTTATGGCTATAATTTGTAAATGTTATATGCTCTTACAATATTCTCTAAAACTAGCTAGTAACTGGTTTTAGGTAAGTTTTGGAGCCTGGTCAATGGAACTAGGAAAAGATTAATGAATTAGTTGATTTTAAGTTAGCTTTGGCTCTTCTGGGTAGGAGACATGTAAATACCCCTTAATAGCCAGAAGAAAGCTGGTGAATCGCCAAGCAGTCAGTTCTAACAGTGAAAGGAGAATAAATATGCTTTAAAATAGTTTTTCTCAGAATATTTTGAGGAATACCAGTCTTTCAGGACATTCTAGTTATAAATTTTTGAAAACAAGAATTCTGAAAAAATAATGGCTACTGTATTTTCTTATTAGAATTTCACAAATTGCATTAAAGTTCTAAAGAAAAAAATAATACCTACTTAAGATATTTTCCAAAATGTTTTCTTTCATGTATTTAACAGTTGTATTCATTTTCTATTGCTGTAAAACAAACTAAGTTGAAATTTTGGCAAGTTAAAACCATAAAAATTTATAATCTTACAGTTTCTTTGGGTCAGAAATTTGGGAGCAAAAAACCAAAACACTGAGTGTTTCTGGCTGTCTCCCTTGAGTTTGCAGTCAAGACATGGCTGAGGCTACAGTCACCTAGAGACTTAACTGGTCCTAGAAGATCTGCTTCCGAGATGGCTCTCCCACTTGCTGTCTGGAGGTATCAGTTCTTCACCAAGTGGACTTCTGCATGTGGACTACTTCAGTGTCCTCATGACATGGAGCTGGCTTCCCCTAGAGCAAAGAGTATTCAAAAGAGAGAGTGAGAAGGAAACCACAATGCCCCCTCCTTTGTTTCCTTCTGAGTGCCTTTTATGACCTTGTCTTAGAAGTTAAACATTTTTCAAGTCACTGAGTACAACCCATATCAAGGGGAGGGGACATAGGTCCTGCCTTTTGAAAAAAAGAGTATCAAATAGTTTTTGGACATACTTTAAAACTTCCATGAAATAGAATCCGTTTTTATTCCTTAGTAATACCTATTAACAGCTTAAGGACCACTTGGGAATACTTGGCTACTGGTCTTAACACTGAAGAAGTAGCCTTATGTTATTTCTCTGATGAAGAAGATAAGGGGCACTGGCTTGCTCTGTATTCACCTCTAGATGGAAACTGCATTTTGCATCTCTTTAGGAAAAATCTGTTTTAAGTAATTTATGAATGGGTTGCCTCTGATGCCTTTTTCAAACAAAGTACAGTAAGCACAAATCAAAACAATCAACAACATGGACCTTACACAAAATCAGGCAGTTGGGGACAAGACGTGTTATTGTATCTTGAACTTCTCTTTTATAGTCACTTATTCTTCCATCCACCCATTCATTTATCAACCTATTCTTTAGAGCTTACTGTTCACCAGAACTATTTTATTGTACTGGAATACAAAGTCTAGTGAAGAAAGTCCCACTCACCTTTTGAAAAACATCATGGTCTTGTGGAAGAAGACACATATGGAACCATTTGCAAAGAAAAAGTAAATAAAAAGAAGAGGTAAAGAAAAACTAAATACCCTCACAGAGATAAGACTGGGGGTTTGAAAACAAAGGGATGGAATAACTAAGTATGCCTGGGCAATATCTAGAATGAAACCTTACGCTTAATTTTTCTCTGCATTGTTACTTTTGTTTTAACATGTGAACCCTAGCATTGTAAACCTTTATTAGAAGTAGCCATCCAATGTGTGAGTAGTCTAGGTACGTGGTGGAATTTATTTGCCTAGTGAGTTCTGTATACACGTTTGAATCTATTTTCAAAAGCATTTTTAGTACCATTCTTCATTCAGGAACAATTTACCACATCAACCAGGTAGGAGAGAGGCAATAGAATCAGATCACATCAAATATGTGCCTTATATATGGTAACAAATGAGTCCTGTAGGATTCCTCTTCACCATCAACTAACATATGAGAGGTCAATTTAGGAAAATCCCTGACTGGTGTAGTTCTGAGTGCTCAGCGGTGTAGGATTACCAATCACACCTGCCAGACAGAACTTAAAGGAAAGGCTTTTTGTTTTGGAAGACGTCAACCTGGAGACAGAAGGTAAGGTCCCAACTGCCTCCCTGATTGACTGATGGCTGGGGTTTAAAGGTAAATGTACTGGGAAGACAGGATGTATGATCTTCAAGCATGATGGACAGCTGTTTTTGATACAATCTTAGTTCATCATTAAGGACTAGCTGTAAAGGGGAAAAAAGCTAGCTCTATAGTGTACACATGATTGTGAGGGGTTTTCAATGTTTATTTACATGTGTGTTTGTAAATTTGATACATAACATACATAGCATCTATCCTGTTGTGTTCATATGCAAAAGATGAAGGAAAAGAAAAGAAAAACAAACCTAAAAAACATCCTGAAGATTTCCTATGTGATTTCTTACTCAAAATTTGCTAGAGAGAAGGCACTTAATGTATGCTCACTATGTATACAAATTCTCTCACTGGCTTTTCTTTTAGGCTAATGAGGACACTTTTTGTAGACCCTCAGAATTTCATATTATTTCTTGTTGTTTAGCACTGACCAAAGAAAGCTCAGATAACAGATCTTGTTATGCAAGGCTTGAGTTGAAAGAAGAACATAAAGTCTAGGCTTTATGGAAGGATTTCAGGAAGGGAATGTAGTCTGTTAGAATAAATATGGGCTTTAGAGTCATTTCCCAACCAGCTAAATATTGCTGTTTGTGTGGTATCATTATTTAACCTCTGTGTCTCAGTTTTCTCAACTGTAAAATGGGTGAAATCATTACAACTTTCAGCATTGTTGGGGAAGGGCAAACAAAACAATGCCTCTAAATGCTTCCACAGTGCCTGGCACAAAAGAATTACTCAATAAATAATAATAATATTTGTTGAGCACCTGTTTTGTTACAGATACTGTGTCAAACACTTTATATACATCATTTTAAAAAATCCTATTAATTTACAGAGAAGAAAATGAGATTGAGAAAGGTTTAGAACCTTGCCTAAGTTATCAACCAGTAGTAAAGCAGACCAGCATTCAGACTCAGGTGCACCTGACCGCCACATAGTTAGTACCTTCTCCAGCCACTTTATTTAGAGCACAGTATCATGTCCATGAAATGTCTTTTATCCCCTGTCATGTTGGCAAATTTCTAGATAGAATAGGAAACATCCCTAAGTATTTCAAAATTGCCTTAGATATAGGGGCTTGTCAAATGGGGTCACACTCTTTTTTAAAAAAAATACATGTTTATTCATGATAATCAGGACAAGTTATTAGTGTCCCTATTACCAGCATCCCAGCCAAGCACCAAGGAGAGTCCCAATTATGGAGAAAGGAAAAGAGGACTTTTGCTGTCTTCCCTCAGTAATCTCTCAGAGATCTATTTTGACTTTCATCTCCCAGTAGTCACTTGTCTTTGCACTTTTCTGTCTCTGTCATCGTTTTATGAACATCTTGAACATTATGAACACCCCAAAATAATGTACAGCATAGAACAATATCTGATACATATTGGGGTCCAATGGGTGTCCAGTGTTCAGTGGAGTTCATTCACTTATTTGAATGGAGGATTGAATGGATAAATGAAAAAAGAAAGAATGGATGTCAGGCAGAGTGGGGAAAAGGAATGGGTTGAGAGTTGATTCTGACACTGGTCATGAGATATACCTTTCCTGAAATGCATTACTATCACCCAACTCACTGGTTATGGAGCTTTCAGAGTATATTCAAAAGCGCTCAACACTACTGTGTATTGCAGAACAGAAAAACCTATGGACAGTTCAGCAAAGCACCTCCAAATAGACAAAGTCAAATGCTCCTGTCATCCTCCAATGCTCATGATTTCCTATTCTTCCCATTTTTATGGACCTAAATATTACAGTTAAGCACCACCACATTATCTCCTCCTCACAGGCAAAACAGTCTAAAGCAATCTAAAATGTAACTTTTTACCTATTTGTTTATTGTTTCTTTTTACTCTTTCCTCCTCTATAATATGAGTCATGAAGACAGGAACCTTGTTTGACATATTTTCTATGATAACCTCTCTTCCTAAAATGGTGTCTGACACTTAATAGTTGCTCAATAAATACATCCTGAATACTTAGATGAATGAATGTCTATGTTTAGCAACATTTGATTGTACTGAAGATTTCTGTCAAAACTTTAGAATGCTTAAGACCTTGGGAATCAACCTAGTGAGTCTGTTACCTTCATTTTACAGATGTCTCCTGCAGCTCCGAGAGAGAGAACATTAGTTGTGTAAAATCACATACTAATTATTGCAATGCTTAGATGAGTAATTAGGAGTGAGGCATTTCTGGCTTATCCACATTTCTTCCTGCTTTACTTACACCCACTTCTTACTATATTACCTTTGTGCAGTTACTATAATCTCACTATTGTTAGCTATAAGAAACCCTCATTGTTTTTTTAGTGTTCATAACTATAAATAAAGATGTATATTGATTCTGACCAGTATCAACTCTTACCAAACAACATACGTTTGTGTCTCAAAGAACCTGAGAAAAGCTATTACTGTGTGTACCAAGCAATTGCTACCAGAAGATGTTTGGAATTCCAGAGGATTTGCAGTATAAACTCTTCCCTCCAACTTGCAAACAAACTGCTGTGGTGTAACTATTCCCCCAAATTCATGTTGGTGCTCAGTCCCCAATATAGTGTTTGAAAAGTGAGTCCTTTAAGAGGTGATTGAATTGTGAGGACTATGCCCTTGTGAATGGATTAATCCACTCATGAAGTAATGTGTTACTGGATGAATAAGTTATCATGAAAGTGTCACTAGGGGGTTTATAAGGAGAGGAAGCATGTTAACTTGTTCTTGCTCATCCCACACCATTTGCAATGGGACTCTGTAGAGAGTCCCCACCAAGAAGCCCCTCACCAGATGTATCTCCTGAACCATGAACTTTCAGCCTCCAAAACATTAAGAAATTTTTTTTTTCTGTATAAATTAACCAGTTCCAGGTATTCTGGTAAAAGCAACAAAAAACTAACATGCAAGCAAATAACAGCAATAGTTGGGCGTTTTTTACTCTAAGATCATATTTTTGGCCATCTCTCTGTTTCTTAGATTAACTGGCCAATCTCATAGCTAATTCATCATTTTGACCAAAAATAATAAAGAATTTATTTTGATTCAAATCAGAAGGACTTTAGCCCAGAAATGATGCTTGACACTTTCAGACATTATTTCATTCAGTTCTTCAATGGTACCCCATTTTGAACCCTATTTTAAACATGAGAGACTGAGGTTCCCAAATGATAACTTGCCCACAGTCACATATTAAGTAGTAAATCAGGATTTAAAACCAGTTTGCTGTGTTTGCCTACTAAACACTTTGTGGCTTCTCTTTCCTGTAATATCCCAAGATTGTGGGTATGGCGGGTGAGAAGCAGACAGACATCACTATTGATTCTGACAATAACATAAATAATCAGGCTGACTCAGCTGTTAATTCACCTGCCATAATTATTATCAGAATGGATTTATAATCTGCTAGTTTTTCCAAATTCCTTGCTAGGGATAACAATACTTCCAAAGATTTCCCAGTGTGAAAATCTCAAATCACTACAATATAAAGGAATTTTACCTTCATTTCCTCTTATTAAATTTAATGGTTTGGTCTGTGGAATGATAATAGTTTTTTCTTTTCAGTGCCTTCCTGTTCTGTCTTTTAGGATAGGACTTAAATGATCTTCCGCATTAACGAC
The DNA here is from genome assembly GCF_027409185.1 of Cynocephalus volans. Lineage (NCBI taxonomy): Eukaryota > Metazoa > Chordata > Mammalia > Dermoptera > Cynocephalidae > Cynocephalus > Cynocephalus volans. Next base: position 68,131,690 of record NC_084464.1, read on the forward strand.
ATTCTGGGCTACATCCAGTTAAAGGAAATGGTGAGATGTGGTCCACTCAGAACACTAACATTTTTCTTCTAAGTAGAAGCATCACCATGAGCAACAAATTCTTTTGTCTTCATGGAGCACAGTGAAATTTTTGCCTTGTTTTGTTTTAAAATTGTGAATTAGGGATTTTTCATCCATGTTAAAAGCTCAGGCTCCAAAGGCAACCTGACCTAAGTTTGGCTTTTAGCCCTGTGACTTGAGACCTCTGTAAATTTGAGCAAGTTAACCTTGAGGAACCTCAGTTTTCTTATCTTCAAAATGTGACTAACAATAATAATAATTTGTTTTATATGTTTAATATCAAGATTAAATTAGTTATTGAAGATAATTCTCTTAAAATAGTGTGTGGTTCATAGTAAGCATTCAATAAATGTTATTATTTGGTGAACTTTAGCTAGCAAAGACTCTGTTGAATCTTTTCTGTTTTTCTTTGCTCATAGTATTTGAGTTGTTGCAAGTGGATATTGTTCAGAATTTTGAAACATGATGATTAAGTTTAGTAATGATGAATATGCCAATTACCCTGATTTGCTCATCACATATTGTATAAGTGTATTGATAGTCAACTCTGTATCTTACAAATATGTATAATCAATACATTTCAATAAAAATAAATAAATAAAAATGAAAAATAAAAGTGACTAAATAAAAATATGAAAAATTAGAACTAAACAAAAGATGAAGAAATAAGCAGTAATGTCATTTTTTTTTCATACTCTGTCCACTCCCATCCCAAAGTCAGATACTCTCTTTTTTTTCTTTGGGAATCACTGAATTCCTAGATGTTATTGATTGAAAATATCCTATATGCATTACCTACCAGAGAGATATGGCCCACATCCATTCAGCTTTGTTGTCCTATCTTTACAAGCATTTGTAATGTCAGTTGGATAAATTCAAAGTTGACCAACCCATAAATGTCTATGAAAAGGACATTAGGGTTGTTCCAGGTATATTATAAAGGATAGCAATCATTTTTTCCTCAAAATGTCACTTTTTATTTCTGTTAAGAGGCAAAATCCTGAGTTGGATGGATTATAGTTCTGTCTGAAAATGGTGTTTCCTTTCTGAAAGGAACTGACTATAGACAAATGTTTATGGTCCTGTGTCCCCTGAACCAGCAGCAAAAGCATCGTTGAGTATCAATGGATAGAGTGAGGGTGGGACTTTAGTTGTAAAAAATTTATGACTGAAAGCGTGACTAAGTTTACTGTTTATTTTAAAATACACTAAAGCCTCCCCTATTTGAATGTCATTCTGGAAAATTAGGACATACTATGTATGTATAACTAAAACTATAATGTTATTGTTGTAGTTCAGGTTGAACTCAATGGTTGTGTGTGTGGGACTGAGGAAAGAATTATTGGGAAGTGTTTAGCTGGAAAAATGAAATGGGATGATCTTATAGTAAGAATGTTGTAACAAAATTTTATTGCAAGATGAAAGAATATGTATAAAACGTTGCTTTCTAAACTATCCATAGCATAAACTATTTTAATAATATTTGTAACTAATCAAGTGATTTAATTAATTTAATTGATGTATTATAATAGATCCTTGGCATTTGCCAAGGTCAAATATGAAATATAAATTTACATATATTGAACATGTAGACTGTTGCCTGTTACCTTATTTCCTTTTGCTCTATCCTAGCAACCCAGTTAAGAGGCTTATTAATGAGAAGACTAAGACTCAAAGGAGTCAAATGTATTGCAAAGTCCACTTAGCCAGTTAACACAAGGCATAGAATAGACCCAACTCCTTGCAGTCTCCAGTTGAGCATTCCTCTCCAACTTCCCAACTTAAGTGGAGAAAATCTAAAAATATTGAAGAAAAATCTCTTTCATAAGACTATATCTGAACCTGCTAGAACCATTAATGCTAGGAAGACTAACATATTCTGTTGAGTAGCTGTTTGTTTCTTTTTTATGTACCCAGAAAATTGGAATGAGATCACAACCAAAACTAAGTGCTAGTTGAGGCCAATTTCAAAACAAGAGAAATGAGAATGTAGATACAGATGCAAAGCAAGTAAGCATTTTGACCAGAAATAATTGAATCCAATTGGGATTTAAAAATATATTAAAAAACACAACCAATCTAGTTAGATACATGAAATTGTTAGATTTACCTTATATTTAGAAGCATTAAAGTGGCTCCACATCACATTTTAAATTGCACTCTCTCTACAGGTCTGTACACCTAGAATTTAAAGACTGATGCATGAAAAATCCATTTATTTTAGCCTTTTCAATGACCAATGTGGCTGTCTTCGTGTATTCTGGACATGGATTTTGAAGGATGGCTATGCTTTGATCCAGATTATCTGTCTCATTGTTCCAGTTATCATTTTATTTTGACGATATTCTTTCTGAAATACTGCTTATTATTAAACTAATTACCTGTGATTATTTTGTTGCAGCAGTGCTTTATAACATTCCAATATCTCACAAGTCACATTTATTTTGACATGTTAGGCAGCCAGAGTATGTGATTAGAATTAAATATTAAAAATACAAATTAAGAAGAATGTTAATTTGTTTTGTTCTGAAAGCTTATTAACTGAAGACTCTGGTTTTTTATCTATTTTGAGTATCTAGTGTCAACAATATCATGTTCATAGCACACCTCATTAAGTAAAGTAATTTAACAAAAAACTGTGTTCAAATGAATGCTAATAACCTATAAAAGCACAAATAAAACTGAATTTGAGTGAAGAAGTATTTGCCTATGTCTAGACACTAGGTAATCATTAATTTCCAGTATTCCCCTGAAATACTTAGACAATTTCATTAAGCTTTGCTCAGCCTTTGGATTTTCAAGAATACCATATAGAATTATTTTTTTTAAAAAATGTAATGCATTCTATCTTCCCCCCAAATTTCTATCATTTCCAAGAAAATTAGCACTATTTTAGATAAATTTGTCACATATCTCCTTATTCTTTCCATTATTCTCATATATGATTGTTCTCCACATTGATACAGATGAATTTTCTAAATTAGGAAGAAATTTAAACCTAAGCAGAAAGTCACAATAATAAGTTCTTTTTGTTTCTTTTTTCAGCAATGGCAGCACTTTTTAAGGCAAATCTTTCTGGATGCCCCTGAATCAATCAATCAACAAATGTTGACTCTGTCATTTCTGTGTCACAATTTTGAACCCAGTTGTGCACCAGGGGCTCTGTCTTTGGGAAATGGCTCTCTTTACTTTGTGATCTTCTAGTTACGCAGAAGTTCTAGCGTTCATTCTACCTCTATAAATGGAACATTCTTTAGGCCACGTGCATAACATGACTAATTTTCAGGGAGAAGAATGGTTTTTAAAGGAATTTTGAAACTACTTTAATTTTCACATTACATTTTTATGTTAGACAATAACTGGCCTTAATATAGATAAGACTTTTGAGTTGGAGCTCTTTTAGTGAGCATCTGGTGGTATCTATATAACTGATCCTGATCCTTTTCACATGTATTGTTCTTTCTGGAATCCCTTATTAATTTGTTCATCTGTTTCTTTGTTTACTGTTGGTTTCTCTTACTAGATTGTAAGCTCCATGAGGCAGAGGTTTTTATCTGTTTTGTTCTATGCTGTATTCCTCTGCAGCACGTTGAACAAAACATTTTCCCTGTCCTTGAGGAACTTGGCCATATTTTATAATATTGAAGGGTGAGTGAGATAAGTTTTGTAGAAGTTTAGAATTAAAAAAAATCTAAATTTTAATGAAAGTGAGTCATTTTGCATTAAGACCTCCAGCCTCTCCAATATGAGGCTGGAGGTCTTACATGTGCAAGGGTTGTAATGAGGATCATAGATATAATAGTTATGGATCACTTTGAATAATGCTTGCTACATGATAATCATTCCATTGCTGCTGGCTATTCCCTCAAAAACTCCATGTGCAGTTCTTCATTTGCCAGAATAATTCTCAGTTAAGAAAAAAGGCTTTATATTTTTAAAAAACAGAGCACTGTTCTATGATTCCAAAGGTGCAACTATAAAAATGTATACGTTGAGAAGCTTGCTTCCACTTCTGCCCTTTTGACTCATTCCTTCTCACCTACTTTGGTAATCATTTTTTAAAATTTCTCATTTAACTTATCAGTAATTCTTTAAGCAAAAAGACTCAAGGGGCATTTTAATTAGTTATTATTCATGATTATTTTGAGATTTTTTTTGGTATTTATATCTTATGTACTTAATATGGTATCTAAAAAGTTATGATCCCTTGCTCAGTTCCTGGACATGAAAAAATTTTTGGATATGAAATCCATTACTAAAGAGATGTGGGTTCCAGGAGGAAGGATGCTATAAAAATGCAGCAAGTATAGACTGTAAAGATTCCCACAGTCCTTGCAGCAGATCCTGTGGCATCAGAGATCAGTGGTAAGTAATGGTGCAGTATGGAGTTTATTAGTCCTAGTGGGAAAATTACCACACAGGTCCCTGGAGTTCTGGAGCAAGGCTGTGCCATCTGCAGCAGAGGATTATATGCCTTCTGAGAATCAGCTCCTGCTGTGTTACAGAGTCCTGGTAAAGACAGACTGTTGTCCATGGAGTGACAAGTGACCATGTATTCAGAACTGCCCATTATTAACTAAATTCTATTGGACCCACCAAATCTTAAAATTGAATGGGACCATCAGCATTCAATTAATTGTAAGATGGAAATGGTACATTGTGGATTGAGCCTGAGCAGGACCAGAAGGCATGAGTATGACAATCAGGTAGCCGAGACCATGTCACCCACTACAATTGCACTAGTGCCCCTCCCCCTGCTAGCACCTAAGGCCTGATAGAAAGGGGTCCCCTACGAACAGATGAAGAAGGAAAAAAAGGCTGAGTCTACTTATGGAAAGTTTTGCATGTGAGTATGAGCTGAAAATAGATGGCAGGCTACATTACAGTCACATTCAGAGCTGGTTTTGGAATATAGTGAAGAGGAAAATTCCCCCAGTTGGTGGAGCTTCAAGCATCTGGTTACCTACTTTATGGGAAAGGAAGGAAGAGTGGCCTGAAGTGAAAGCATATACAAATTTCTGAGCAGAGGCCATTGGCCTGGGATTGGAAAAGAAAAGGATTGGAGTACCAAAGACATGGAGGACAGGGGTAGAAGTTTGTGGAAAGACATACGGGAGGAGAAACAACATTCGCAGATTTTTGTATCATATTCAATGCCAACAAGGAACCATTCACTATTGCAGAGGTACTGAGTTACTAAGCAGACAAAATGATTTGTCCAATGACTTTAGCAGCCTCTTTCATTGATCACTCCAGAACTGGTATGATGGGCATATGAATAGAATGGCCACAGTGGCAGAGATGGGGGCTACACATTGGCTCTATGTCATGTATTGCCACTTAAGGCTGACCCAGATACTGACACCTCTGAATGTTCAACCTTCCAGCAAAGAACACCAAGAGAACAATTGCTGACAATTTGAATACATTGATGTTATTCCATTCTAGATGGGCCAGGAGTTCACAATCACAAGGATAGATAACTATGAATAATACTATGGCTTTGACTTTTCTTCCCACAGAGCTTTAGTCAGTGCCACTATCTAGAGGCTTACAAAAAGTCTGATCCATAGGCATGAAATCATAACATGGCATCTATTAAAGAGAATTACTTTATTACAAATGTGGTACAAAAGTGGGCCACTGATTGAATCACATGTTACTGCATCCAGAGGCAGCTGGTGTCACAGAATGCTGGAGTGGACTTCTAGTGGTACAGCTGGAGTGACACCTTGATAGCAATACTATGCATGGATTTGTTGCCATACTTCAGGACATAATTTATACACTAAGTCAGAGGTCTAAATAGGAAGACTATATGGGTTCCAGAACCGAGGAGTAGAGAAAGAGTGGCACCACTAACCATTACTCCTAGTGACCCATGTGGGGACTTTGTGCTTCCCATTAGAGGTCCTAGTTTATAAAGGGGACAAACTTGTGCCCAGGGAAACAGCAGAGGTCCCATTAAAGTACAAGCTACAGCTGCTACCTGGGCATTTTAGACTTTTTGTGTCCAGAAACAAGCAGGTAAGAAAAGGAGCCATCATCTTGGCAGGAGTACTTAAACTTAATCTCCAGAATGAAGTAAGGCTTCTTTTACCATGAGGGGGCAGAGAGGAATATGTGTGGAATCCAGGTGATCCACATTGATGCCTTGTGGTATTCCCTTGTTCAATTTTAATGGTGAATGGACATGTGCAACAATCCTAGTTTGAGCAAGGTATTATTATGTAGGGCTCAGACCGATCAGGAATCAGTGTTTGGGTCACATCACCAGGCAAACCAGCAGGACCTCTGAGACTATCTGCAGAGACAGGGATGTAATTTTTCTTCCTAACCTTCCTCTCAAAATTTCTCTCAGGAAGAGGGGCCCACAGGAATGAGGGACTACTTCCTGAAAATGTGTGGAGGAGAGACTCTATGAGACATATAAGGGGTGGACTGTGGTGGCCATGGGAGTGTACCACTCAGATATCCCTTCAGGTGAACCTGCTGCAAGAATAGTTGGAAAATAGCCTCCAGTTGCCACATTTTAGGGAAACACCAAAACTGATGCTCTTCCTAGGCTGTCCCTTGCCCATAACTAAACACAACAGAACTACTAGAGCCAGGCAAGTCCCATCTGACACAGCACTCAGTCTTTGTTTCGAGACCGTACTGATTTCTCTACCCAAGCTTTCCTTTCTTCTCTCCTTTCACAGATATCAAACTTGCATCAGAAACTAAAAGCCATTACTATGCAACTCTGTACCCCACAGGTATGTACAATCAACCATGTTACAAAAAATGAAGAAATACTACTACTAATAAAACTAAAGGCTTTTCCTGCTCCTTCTCCTTCCCTTTATCTTCTGTAGGCATTTTTCCTAGTAAATCACTTGTACATCTAATTCTGTCTTGGAATCTTCTTCTCACTGGATTCAAATTGACACATTAGATAATGCCAATGAAGTTTTCATCATTGTGATTAGAACTAAGCACTAATATGGTATAGAGACTGTTTTTTTTAATTTAAAAAAATTTTTCTGGTGCCTGGCTGGTAAGGGGATCTGAATCTGTGACCTTGGCATTACCAGGACCATATGAAATTGTTTATTTCTTAAGCCACTTTCTCATTCCTTCTAACCATGAAGCTATGAATATTTTGCATGCCCTTAAGTTTGGTTTTGTAAACAAAGTGATATAATTATATTGTATTTATTAATTTGAAATAAAAATATTTATCTATGCTATTTGCCATATGTCCAATATCTGTTATAGAAGTATAGAGGAGAAAAATTCAAATATAGTGTATTATAGTTAGTAATATAATATACCCGTTTTTGGCGTTTGTATATTATACTTTAGAGGAAGGTGAATATTTTTCTGGAATCCGTCTCTGATCATTTAAAAGTTAAACAGTAAACAGCCTAAATAGAAAAAAAATCTTTTACATAGTTTTCAATTGTGCCAAGGTTGACAAACAAGAAAAAAGGTGTTTTTAATTTGCATAAAATCATCTTCAAAGACAGATACATGTTGGTGTTGTTGCAGGTACAGAGGGTGGGTTGTTTGGTCTTCTACTGTTTCTTAGCTGACAACTGCAGTAATCTGTGATAATGAATTGAAATGAGAACATGTCAAAACAGAGTAATTACAGCTAAGTTTACACCTGTATAAATGCAGAAAATACAGGGTGCATTAGTAATGATGACCTTATCATTTCTGCATTTGTCTCACAAGAATAAAGTATTTAAGTCACTGCTATATCAACTTTGGGTTTACATTATTTTTTAGATCACACTTTCTTTAGTGATTGTATTACCTGCTCGTAAAGGACATATATTTCAGACACCTGCCTAAGAAAGAAGACGCAAAAAGAGTTATTTCTAATAAAACTAATGTTTGTATCAGACTAAGAGTTAATTAATTTAGAAAAATATGCTGTATATGTTTGAGTGGCTTTTCCTATGCGTAACTTCTCGTCAAAGACTCTGCCTCCAACTGCAGCCCTTGCTGAGTAGCTATGAATTATACCATGTGAGCTTTCACTTTGTGGCCAAAGCCACATCTCTCATCCTTTCTCTTGCTCTTCAGCTGGTTTTGGAGTTTCAACTGCCTGCTGGAGTTTCCACCTGAAAGGCCTAGAGTTATCTCAAATTTATTCTGCAGTGTAATAAAGAATTTGGCTGGCCTTTGTCTCTGGTCCTTGGGATGGAGCCTCTAATCCTTGGATTTCCCAAGTGATAGGAATGTTTGTTATTTATGGCAGCCCCAGTGGACCAGAACTGAGTTTATGCTAATAGCATAACTCATGGAGAGCCCCTAGATAGTTTATGCTGATGAGATGAGTGAGGATGGGGTCTGACCGCTCCAGAAAGACCTATCCTATGATTAGAGGGTTGGGGCCTGATGTCTGGGGAGGAGATGGGGGCTGGAGACTGAGTTCAACTTTGTAGCTAATGATTCACTAAATCATGCCTATATGGTGAAACTCCAATAAAAATGCTTTATAATGAAGCTCAGTTCAGTTTTCTGGTTAGTGATATTCATTGATGTACTAAGAGGATGATACATCCTGAAAACACAGACACTTCATGTTTGGGAGCCTTCCAGATCTTGTCCTATGCATTTTTTCATTTGGTTGGTCCTGATTTTTATCCTTCATATCAAAACTGTAATGTAAGTATAGCACTTTCCTGAATTCTGTGAGTTGTTCTAGCAAATTTTCAAACATGAGAGGTTAGCAGGAACCTCTAAGTTTGTAGCCAGTTGGTCCCAAGTGTGGGTGGCCTGGGAACCCCAGATCTTGTGACTGGAGTCTGAGATTAGGGTAATATTGTGGGTTCTGTGCCCTTAACTTGTGATGTCTGACCTAAGTTGGGCCATTAGCATCAGAACTACATTGCACATACTTTAAATCCTAAAGCATAATCCTTCCCCACAGCCAATCATTCTATATGCTGAACTTTCTGTTTCTCTTCCCACATTATTAGCCATTCAGTCAATTTCCTCGTCCTTCATAAGTCTCTCACATGCATCTCCTTCAGTTCACATCCACTGTCACGTGTGTAGCCCTTTTTTCCCTGGGCTGTTTAAATACTACTTAAACTGGGACATCTTTATTATAATCTGTTCTGTACTTCCAAGTCAAATTTATTTCATTTCCCCTTCCTCAAAGCTCAAATATCTTTTTGAGAGATGTCTGTTTAGTGCCCACTGCAACGTCTTTCAAGACACAGACATGAATTTACATTGAATAAATGTCTCCCTGCTGCTCAAACTCCATAGCTCCAAGAAACCTCCCATGATGACTCCTACACCTCTTCAACCCTACCTTCTCTCACTATCATAAATGAATCCTGTGCGCTATACCAATTACTTCTCATTACTTTGTTTACTACCCAACAAACAATAGGGGCCCATCTCCATTCATTTAGACAAACTGTGCATGTCTGAAAATGCTGTTTTGCTCTCTACTTGTCTAAGCTCCACCTTCTCTGAGAATCTTTTTGGGTTTACCCCTTCAGCAGAGATTGCTGTCCCCTCCAAATTCTTGTAGCACATATTGTATGCATTGTCATTCTCATTTGGCTTCTGGTATAAACCACCTGGGATTTTTGCTTATTTTTAATTATTCCAGGTTCTTTTGAAAACTATACCATGGATTTGTGAAAACTGGCAAATGTAATATAACATTTTATGATCTCAAGGACTAACATGTAAAAGGTACATAAACTTTTCAGTTTTGCTATAGATTTTCTCTTGTTCTGTCTAATCAGTACAGGCAGTCAAGTCTGATTTGCAAAAACAATGAAGGTGGGGAAAATACCTTAGCTACTAATTCTGAAGTGTTCTAATCAACACCGTAACTTAAATGTTCTTGACATTTTAGAAACTGTATTGTCCATACTGTCCTGCTTGTAGCCACAGTTACAGAGAAACTGACATTCATTTGCTGCTTTTTAATAGGGCATGTGTGATTTTTCTTTTATTTGTTTTAATTCAAACTTTTCTCACTTGACTGTCCAAAGACAACAGAGGCTCAAATCTCTCACCATAGAACCAAACCAATATGCACTTGTAATCATAATGGGGTGACCTTCACTCTTTTCAAATAGAGAAGGAACCATGTCCCAAACATTTTTTAAGCAATACAGTATTTTCAGTCAGTTTGGCATCCTTAATTTGGCATTTCTTCTTACACCCATATTACTGCATATAACTGAAGACTAAATATTGCATTCTTTAATTTCTCATCTTGTGGCAAAGAGAAGGAAAACAAGACTCCAGTCTCACTCATCAAGAGTAATACACAATTCGGCATTTATTTAATGGAGGCATGCCTTTGGCAGAAATGGCCTTTGTGGGAAAAAAACACCTTTTTAAAAAAATCAAATCCTGGAAGTCACTGCAGGGAATTTACCGAGCCTCTTGGGCAAATGGGTACTAGGGCATTATTAGGTTTACATTTACTTTAAAGAGGTTTTTATGTTCCAGATCTGAGTGATCAATAATACTACTAAAAACCTAGGGTGTTATAAAGCAGAAATTTTTAAGTGTGGAGCATCTAATCTACAAATAAAAATGAATGTGCTTGAAAATAAAGATAAAGTGAATAATGAAAATTTACTTCTCTGAAAAACCTTAACTGATAAATTTCAAATTTCTTTGTAAGAGTTCACATTACTTTTACTTACTGTCAATGGGAATACATTTTTACAGATCTTGCTTTGTCAAATATAATCTTATAGTTGTTCTATATTCCTACACCTGAGCTGATGATTTCTTTCAAGTAGTATTTCAACCATTTACAGGTTTCCAGGTCAATACACATTTTAAAATGCTTGGTGGGAAATTTTTAAATTAACTCCTATCAACTCAAGGGGATAGCAAAACTACGTATTGATATAATAGTCTATAAAATGACATGATGAGTGAAAAGTTCAATTATTTTTACTTTCTTATTTCTGCCTCTTGAATTACTTGTTAAGCATTATACTGAGCTGATAAGAAATCAGACTAGCAGAAAGAAATGTAGACATGTCCATATTTTAAATACTTATTTATTTTCAAATTTTACAGATATGTGATAGGGTCTGGTTACTGAAGACCATAGTTGGATCAAGTTGACTGCAGGAGTGAGCCAATGAACACTTGTTGTAGGTGGAACAAAAACATAGGTGACTGACTGCTTTTTGGTGAAGGCCCCCTCTTCCAACCACTGGAGGTTCCAACGTCTTCCATGTTGAACAGAATTGTCTTTGGGGAAAAGTACCTGAAACCAAACCAGATGCACATGGGTTGAGAAAAGCTTCGTGGGAAATTTTGCACATGCAGTAAAGGGTTATGTTATGGCAACAGTGTGTTGTATGCTTACAGAGCAGAGTAAATTCTGAAATAATGCCTGAAAGGAGAAAGTGTAGAATAGCTACCAGTGTTTCTTAGAGATCCTCATATATTGCGCTAGAGAAGACAGTGGCCAGGAGATAGTGGCAAGAGTGGTGAGCAGGGAATAGATTTTACTCTATCACCAAGGGCAGGTGTTTGGGCTGTAAGTACGGGAAATGTAAACTGCCCCAAAGATGACACCTGGAGTCTGGTGCATATTTCTAGGGCTGAGTTGAATAGTGAACCCTTATGTCAGGATTCTGCACACACTGCCCATTTGTCTTTTTTGATTCTGTGGCTTTCTGGACTCCTTTGTGAGAGCCAGGATTACTTTGGAAACAAATTGTTTTGAGTCTCAGATTGGGATTCCAAGTTACATCTCTCTCTTTCTTTGATGAACACCTGACCATTTCCAAGGAAGTTAAATTTGATTTAAATTTTGGAAGTGGGATGAAGATAAAGGAAGAGAAAAAGGAAAGGCAGCATTTTACCTAGAAGAGATACATCAGTAAGTTTTTCACATCAGAAACACATTGCCTAATTCAGGAAATATCATTCATTGAACAATCATTTTATGAGCATTTCCTACATGCTAATACAATGCTAAGTTCTTTAGAGCTATAAAGACAAATAGGACATGTTTCTGCCCTAAAGAAACTTACATCTTAATGGGGGACACACACAAATAAGCAAAAAATGACAATACAATGCATATACATGATCTGATGGGCTTGCTGGAGGTACCTGGGGGAGGAGACCTAACTTACTTCAGGTGGAAGAGGGAGGCGTCAGAAAATATTTTCAAAGAAATAGTGGCTAAGTCTCTACATTTTGAATATTTGTGTTTGCGAGTTTGTTTGTGTAAAGGGCTATCGTCATGACAAGTAATTATACTTGTAATTATAAAGACGAGTTAGTATTGGGTCTTGAATGTCAACTTAGGAATTCTGATTTGATAGAAATAAGATATTTAAATTTTTAAGCTGGGTGCAACAAAAAACTGAAATTGTTCTAAGGCTTTCAGTCAGTAGGGCAACCAGATGAAAGGGGACTGGAAGCAGGGATGTAAGTTAGTAATTTATTTATTTTTCAACATCTTAAGGGTGAGGCAGTGAAGACTTGAATCTAGGAGGGTAATTAATGGGAAAGTGCAAATTGCCAGAATGTGAGTCTGAATTCTGCTTGTCTCAAGTGGTTTTTCCTCAGGAACGGTCATTTGACTGAAGCTAGAGGAGAGAAAAAAGCCATAAATTAATCAGCAAGAGCACCCGACTGATAACTGGTTCAAAGACTGTGAAATTCTCATGAGATGTAAATACTCACATAGGTTTTGAAAGAGACACAGGAATAGATGTAAACAGAGAAGGTATAAGGTGCCCAGATGAAGGTATTATCTTCCACTTACTCATTTATTCCTTCATTTAACAATGCTGCCGCTGTTGTTTAAAAAGATAGAAATGACAATGTGAAAGGACTGTCACTAAATAATGTGAGTATGGCCAATAGAAATTTGTGAGTTAAGATACATTTTAATATGCCCAAATATTATTTTAATACTGAATGGTCTTTAGAAGAAAGTGATATGTGGCACTTAGGATAGTTCTAGTACGAGAATTGAGCCAACTCAAAATAATTTGTCATAATAAATGTCATGGAGAAAAAGAGGAAGAAAACATTCAATGAGCTCTTATATTCCAGACACTGTGCTAGGTGCTTTACTAGAACAAAAATATTTTTTGAATTAGAATCTGTACATATCACATTTTATCATTTTAGTTGAAAAATTTAATAAAATGGCATTAGTTAATTCTAATGTATAAGGTTAGAACATTAATAATTTTGAACAATAATTTAGAGTTCAATAAGTAAAAGTTCTGATTAAATTAAAAACTTTTAGGCAATTAGTTAAGAGTGGCATATTCTTCAGTACACATCTTTCTACCTCTGTTTATATGTAGTTTTGTTGGTGCCTATGGTTTAGATTCAATCCTATGAAGATGGTAATTTTTGATCTCCCTGCCGGTAGAAGCTACTTTCTGACAGGGCCATTTGCACATTTTTCTCAGGGATGGATCACCTCAAATTCATCACTGCCACAAGAAAATTAACAAAGCAGGTATCTTACAGATCTCAGGTCGCAATGATACATGAAGGGCAGTGTGCAATTGCACAGATATAAATGAAAACCAATATTTTCCTTCTTGAAACATTCTAATTTATCTCTCAGTTATCTTTTTTGAAGTATTCACGATTTGAGGTAAAGAAAAAAAAAACTGAGTAAAAGCCTATTTATAACAAAATAAATTACCCTTTGATATCCGGTGCAGAAACCTAGTATCTGAGAAAAACAGAACTCCACAAAGGCTTAATATATTCAGAATTCGACAAAGTGTGACCCATTTACCGAAGCAGAAAATGCACCACAGGTTTCTCAGTGTTTCTCTTTTTTTCCTTCCCAAAGCAGATAAATCATATGTATCAGGCAAGAAAAGAACTGCTTCTAAACTTACTTATTTAGGGTAAAATGGGGAGAGAAAAAAAGGGGAAAAACATAAGAATTTTGACTCAGAAAGACATTCTCAAAATATAAAATGTGGTGCATCTAAAAAGATTTCATAGAAATGTCAAAATATGGAAAACAAAACATTTGATGAATTTATGGAAAGAAAACCAACACTTACTATAGATCACCTCAGGCCCTTTACATATTGTGAAGATATTGAACAGTTTATAGAAACCACATGTTTATGTCGTAATTTTTCATAGGAAACTTCTAAAATTTTTGGCAGAATTTTAAATGTATTGGAAAAAAATAAACATTATAATGCAAAACACTCACTCTGGCTAGGTATTCTCCTAGGTGCTCGTTTCTACGGTAGCACCTTTTATATTTTTCTGCAGGTACCAGTTTAATTTTCTCTCTTAACTAGACTAGCAACTCCTCAAAAACGGGGAACTCTGTCCACCCTCATGTGTGCAGTCCCTTGTATTGCATTTACACAGCAGATGTATTAACAAGTGTTTGCCGAATGCAAAATCTATATTAAAGTATAGATTGAGATACCTTTATATTACTCAAGTGTTTACAATAGACCAATATGTTCACTGATTGTGTTTAAACTGTATCCTCCCAAAAAGGACATACATAAAAGAAAATTCATTTATTTCATTTAACAGCTTTATGAAATACCAAAGTAGCATGTTATTGTAATTAATATCAATTAATTAATATTAATTACTTAAAAAATTTCAAGTGGTGAACATTATGTTGAAAACTAGGACAAAGACTGAGAGATTTCATTTCTCAACCACATTTTAAGTTTCACACTGATTCATGCTTTAAGCCAAAGTCAGAGCCGGAACTCAAATTGAGTTTGCTAACAATTTAGGTGCTCAGTCTTTTTATTTACTTTAGTATAAATTCCATGTTATACAGAAGGATTTAAAAAGGCTTTCAAATGCAGTTCCTTTATTCATTGACAATCAGTCCCAATGGCCTGGTGGATCAGATCAGATATGGCTAGAATCAAGTATGGCAGATCAAATTAAGAAAAAGAAAAAAATTGGAAGTAGCTTTTGGGCTCCTTATAAACCACTTCCAGTCTAAAGCCACAAGGACAGAAATGATCAATAATGGCAGCCATTTGGTTTCATTTATTTCTTTTAATGAACATGCTCACAACTCACTAAAAGCATTCTTGCAGGACTGGAATGTATTTCAATTCTCCTGTGACTGACAGAAATAGAGGCTTTGATAAAACCTGAAGGGGCTGTGCTGCTCCCCACCGTCTCTCCCCTGCCCTCATCTTTAGTCCTTGGTGCTGTTTAACTCAGAAATTATGTCACCTTGGAACATACAGACTGAGAAGCAGTTGATTGGCAACTCTTAGATAAATTCTCGCCATGGTCCCTGATGCAACTTATTTTAGAAAAGCATCCCAAAACTGTGGATCAGTTTCAAATATGTAAAGTCTGGTAAATGTAGGCATAAAGTCCTGAAGAAAAAAATGGGCCGTGAGCTGGTTTAATCATTCTATTAATATTCAATAGGATAGTTTCCATTTCTGTAGTCACTGCCCTAGTTCAAGTAAGCATTAATTTGTATCTAATAAAGTTTCATTCATACTGTGGATACTTAAAAATTGCTTTTGATAAATAAACAACATCTGGATTATTGCAACGGCCTCTTAACTTGTCCTACTTATCCAGTTTCTTCCAATTATTATCCATTTTATATCTAACTACCAGAAAAGAAAAAAAAAATCAAAAACGCTCTTGATTTTTCACCATATTTAATTCCCTGCTTATGACACTAGTTTTCTTATTTAAAGAAATCAAAATTCCTGTGCCTGAGATTAAATTTTCTCCATCCGTTTTTCTAGGCTCTCATTTCTTTTTCTTTTTTTTGGCAGCTGGCCGGTATGGGGTAGGTTCTCATTTCTTACTATCTAATCAATCTTTTCTTACTTCACTGCATCTGTATTTTTATAAAAGTGTGTTTTAATTGTTTGTTATCTTCCAAGTATGGTCAAAATCTTAAAAATGCAATTTCAAAAATTTCAACACTAAATATACTAGCCCATTGGTAAACAAAGAATAGAAGAAGGTCTCTATGATTTCAGAAAAAGCTCCTTTCCTGGATCCAGGGGCAGGAATGGAAGAAGATATGGGGATGAAGGGGAAGTGAGAAATGTTTTCCAGTTTACTACCTGGGCCTCTTTCTTCGACAGCTGCTTCTTTTTATCCCTAGTTTTAAAACCATATCGTCTGTACGTGAGAGGTTTTAGTCTTCAAGTTCAAAGGGATCATAAATCTTTTTGGGGCAAATAAACAGTATAGTTATTGACCAAGAATAATTTACTTAATTGTTCATTTTAGTCTTTTAAATAAGGGTTCTCAAAGGTTCCAGTATATGGCTGCATATCATATGAAATTGAATTACGTCCTGCCCTGATGTTTCATGTTACAAATGGGGAAATAAAGATAGAACTGAGATTAAAACTCTCAAAAGGTATGGGATACGTGAGGAGACTTTCAGAAGTCTGCTTGCATGGTGACATCTTAATGTGGTAAATAGGTAAGTAGTGATTACTTTTTCTGTCCCAGGCCTTGGAACTTTATTTATTTATTTATGTTGGTTATGAATATTCATGAGATACAGAGCTGATTGTCACCCCTCGTACCCAAGATTCATACTGGCAGCATGCCCATTACAACAAATTGCATTTGCACCCTGTGTTCCCCACCCAATTATCCCCAACCTCCCTCCTACTCCCCTTCCCCTCCAACTCCACTTTGTATCCCAAGGTATGTTCTCTCCCTCTGCAAGACCAAATCACTACTGTGGTCTTTCCTTCCTTCTTTCTCTCTTAGCTACCATTTAAGAGTGAGCACATGCTGTATTTATCCCTCTGTGCTTTGCTTATTTCACTCAACATAAGTTTCTCTAGGTCCATCCATGTTGTTGCAAATGGGAGGATTTCATTCTTTTTTGTGGCAGAGTAGTATTCCATGGTGTATTTTTCTTCAACAAGATTATTAAAAAACCTACACTCATAGTTTCTGTGACACCGGAGAGTTATTACTGAAAATAACACTGCCTTTGGCTTCACCATTCCACAACATCACTTCATGGAGGGCCAGAGAATCTGAGCTGAGCAGCCAATCATCTCTATCATGAAGTGTCAACTCTATTCTAAGAAAACAATCTCAACAACTTACAAGATCAAAAAGAGAAGCAAATTGTAGAGTTTACTTCTTTTCTTGTTCTTCTTTTCACAACCTATGCTGAGAAATATATATCCCACAGATATATTCTCCAGTTTCTGCCAAATTATTTCCTTAACTGAATCCCATACTTAAAATAAACTTTCTCTTATGGTCAAATCATTCTGCCTAGAACCACCATAGTAACATTTCCAAAGTGGTGCTTTATTCATTTCACTTATATATTCAAAAGACATCTCTACAAAATGAAAAACATTCTCTTTATTTTATATTCAAGGACTTTCATAATTTGATTACTTTTTTCTCTATCAGGTTCTTTTTTTTTTTTTTTAACTAACCACCTTCCAAACACTGATTGCTATATGGCCCCTGCACATAATTTATATTTATCTACTTGCCTTAACCTATTTATATCAGCTCCCGCACCTCCATGAACTTTCCTTAATTTCCTCAACTGGAAGTTGTCTTCATTTGCAAAATGTATATAGGACTTTCCATTCAATCCAGTGGTTCAAAACCACAGGTGATTTTGCATTCAGTCCCCAGGAAACATTGGCAATATCTAGAGACATTTCTGGTTGACACAACTGAGGAGTTACTACTGGCATCTACTACATAGAGATCCGGGATGCTGCTAAATATCCCACAATATATAGGATGGCTCTCCACCACTAAGATGTATCTGACCCAAAATTTCCATTGTGGTGCTGTTGAGAAACCTTAACCTAATCCAATCCGACACCTCTATTTCAATCCTGACCATAGTTTTACTTCTATATGTTTGTATTTAATCATATGTACTAGAATACAAACCTCTGGAATACCAGGACCACATCTTATTCCCTCAAAATTTTATTCCTTGAAAAGCCTGGCACAAAGTCTGACATATGTGGGCACTCAAAAATATTTAAAAATCTACATGATATAGAATACCTGGATCACAATTTTATTAAAGAATAAACATGCAAGAATACTTACCAATAAAGCTACATTAAGTTCAATGTATACTTTCTTTGATGATTTTGATAATTCAGGTGTCATTTGAAGATTTTTTAATAATGAAAATCAATTAGCATTATTCTGGTAAAGAGAGAATTTATGGGTCAATATATATTTATAATTGATAGACAGAAAAACAGATGTATTATAAACCACTGTATTTTTATAATAGATGAAACATTTAGTTTGAGGTTTGCAGAGCTAGTATGTCTATCTGTAGTAGAGTCATTTTCTATCTTTCCCACGTTAATTTGCTGAGTTGTTTTATACTGCGCTACAATTAATCCTTGCTTTATGAAGTTCTCTCAGCTGCTGTGTAGTGGATGTTGGTTAAGTCAGCTCCAATTTATTTGCCTTCCTCTAAGTGGAGCATCTAGCTGTTGGGCAAAATAAAATATTAAATTACTTGCCAGTTTTCTATAAATATTTGAAAATGATTGCAATTAGAATGCATAAACAGTTTTTTAAATTCCCTTATGAAATGAGCTCATGCATTTTGCTTACTAATGAAACATCTATGTTTACATGATGTCCAAAAGTCTCCCATATATGGAGAAATGAATGAAGCTAGTGACTCCCTGCTCTAGAGGACAGTGTTCAAGTTATGTAGCCTGCTGCTCAATATCCTCCCAAACCTGCCCCCTACTTATCTTTTAGGCATATCCCTTTTACAAATGTTCTGTTCCTGCTGAATGATTTTACTTATAATCCCTTGAATATATCTCTCACTTTTCCCACCTCTAAGATTTATGTGTTTTTTTTTTCCTTCTCAAGTTTTTCAATCACAGAACAAACTTTTCTCTTTTTATGTCTCTGCCAACCTAACTTTCTCTTGAATTACTGGTCACTCTAACCCATCCATTTACCATGCCAACTTTTCCAAAAAGATTTTCCTCATCTTCCAAACCATAGTAACTACAATTTGAAACTATAGTATCTATACTACTTAATTAACTTCTACTGCCATGTTCTTGTCATTATATTTTTGTATTTTTATTTTTCCTTCTCCTCCAGATTGTAAAGTCTTGGAGGTAAGGACCATGATTTACAGACATCTGTGAGTTCCACTCAGCACCTAGTATACTGTCCTATACATGGTAATTGTTCATTATACAATAGTTGAATAAATGTTGGATGAGTTATTGTTTTGCTTTAGAAGTAGAAAATAGTGTTACAACCTGATTATACAACATGAAATGAAATGTGTTTTTCCAATAAATAAATGTCAAGAAAAAATGAGGGAGGACTGTTGTAGACATAATAATCAAATAATCAAATCATAATATGTGACAGACATAGTAACCAAAAATGATGTGTGGACCTTGTTCTGCTCCTGATTCTAACTAACTGTAAAGGGACATCTTTGACATAATTGGAGAAATGTGTATATGAAATGTGCGATAGAAGATATTAAGGATTTATGGTATGAAAAAGATATGCTCATTATGTCAAGAATAAGAATAGTTCTTACTAGTTAGAGATGCATACTGAATTATTTTCAAATAATGTGTTTGACATTTGCTTTAAAATATTTCAGTAAAAAAGTATGAGGGATAATAAAAAAGTTGGCAACATTTGACAAAATATTAATAATGAATGAAGCAGAGTGAACGGTATGAGGCGTTCACTTTACTCTACTGCTCTGCCTTAGTGTAGGACTAAATATTTCCATAGAAAGTTTAAATATATATAAAGACAAGTGCTATAGGGGAGCAATATTTCAGTCATTCTTACAGTAGGAGAGTAATCATCTAGTTATTTAAATTATTAACTATAAGAGACTCTAGTGACTTGAATAAATTTTCCTTTTACAGTGTGTAACCCAAAACCAAGAGCCAATACAACATGTGAAAACATTCCGTTATTGCATAAAGTTCTACTCCCTTGTATGTCACAGAAGACTAGTGAGTCTGGCTTCTTATCTTTTCTAAGGACCCCGTCCTTATTATTCATAGCTTTCTGGTTTGAAGGAAGTTAGAGTCAACACAATGGTAGTTGCTGACTCAAAATGACTTACTCTCTTTTCTGAGAATGATCAACAGCTCTATAAAAAGCAAAGAATTTTTTTTTTTCTGCATTAGCTGAACTGGATCCACTCATCCTCAATGTCAAGGAAGAGAAATGATGTAAGGACAGCCTTCCTTTAATAGACATACCAAGGATCAGGTAAGTTGAGATAAAAATTGTGGACATGACCAAGTAGCAAACACTAAAGAAAAATGTCATTCAAAGACAGAAACAGATAAATTGGTGATTTGAACCTTGAATTATTTATTGCCAAGTCATTGTCTCATAGTCATCCCCATCTTTCCATTTCTGTGGCCACTTTCCTAGGCATTTCCTCTTTAGGACTCCTTCAGTTGATCCAAAGACTAAACTTAGTTATCTCCATTAGCATGCTCAAGATCATCCCACAAAAGCATAAAATCTAAGTTATTTTTTGTGCTTGGTATGGAAGCACAATTTCCAAAGAAGTCCTCTACTCTCCCAGCCTTCAGCCACCACTGTGCCTTTCCTTCTGTGGACTGAAGCACACCTCCATTTCCTTGTGGATTACATCAGTGACATCACTATTGGTCTTTTTGCTTTCAATCTTTTCTCTTTCCAGTACACACTATGGGGTGCTTCCAGATTAGGCATCATAAAATAGAGCACTTACGATGCCACTCCCATATTCAAAAGCTTTCTCTGACTCACCATTGCCTATCAAAGGCCGTTCTTATTCACTCAATATTTCAGATCTCACAGATCTGTCCAGAGTTGACATTCTAATCATGACTTCCTTTAAGCACTTGAAACTGTAAACCAACTGAACCAACTGTACATCCCTGAAAATACTCTATACTTTTGGGTCTCCATTTTTTGGCTTATATTGTTCGTATTGTTTAAAGCACCTCTTTCTAAACATCTCTGCTTGTGACACTCTCCTCTTCTTTCTTCCATCATCCCTTAGCATGAAGCTTTTCCTGGTCCTTGTCAGAATTAGCTTTTCTCTCTGTAAGGTTCTACAGTTCCTCAAGTGTATCCTTCTTGGATATTTTTCTAATTGGTAGCATAACATGGTATGAGCTTCATTTCTCCAAACACCCCTAAGCTGTTTGAGGACACTACTTGCCTGTTTCATCTTTGTATCCCTAGTTTCTGGCACAGTGGTCTGTGCTTAGAATATGTTTAGTAAATATTGGTGAAAGGGCTGATAGAAGGAATATTAAAAGTTCCATGCAAAGGCAGTTAGATTTTGTGGCAAAGCAGTGCTTTCACAAATTAAAAATATTATTCTGTTTAAATTGTAGTCATGAAATAAATTATTACCATTTGCTTGGGGCTATGCCAGACATTGAGCTAGATACATTCTTTGTATTATCAAATTTAATCCTCTAAATTCTATAACTGTATAGATGAAGACACTGAGGATTGGAGCGATTAGGTAACTTGTCTGTACACGGTCTAGCTGAGATTCAAATCTGCATCTGACTGAAGTTAAACCTCCCACTTTTTTTTTTTATTATTTAATGTGTCTGGGAAGGCCTAGGGTTTTGAGGACCACCTCAAGGGAAAGCTCAGGAGATTAAAAAGAAAAAAAGAACTAAAACAGACGATATTCCCCTTCCCTGTTTCCTACTTAAATAACAGAAGCTTCTCTCTTTTTTTAATGCACTGGAATTTAAAAAATTTTTATCTCTAATACCTGAAAGGTAAAGAATTCACTTTCTTATTTGCCATTATTTATTTTAGTACCTACTGTTTATACCCAAAGATTTCACATATTTAAATTATTTGCTTAAATGCAAATGAAATATGTAACCTTTCACTTAATGTACCAAGAATAAGTTCCACATAATAATTACAAGTTGCATTTACTCCCTGAAAGTAGTCATGTCATAAGCCTATGTGCCTATCTAAACAATGCCACCATGTTCTAACACATGTTCTAATCCACCTTTGTAATTGTCCCCAGAACCAATTTCTATGTCTCACAAGGAAATCAATTTTGTTACTGGATACTTTTAATTCCAACTTTCCCCAAATAGTTTTGGTTCTGTCCAGAAACTTTCCACCCTAAAAGTATGAGACAATTGTAAGGATACTTAACACATAGTTCTTTGAAGCCAATTGCAAAAATAAATTTAAAAATTATTTGGGAGTTGCATGGCTCCCCAAGGTGGCCACTTAAGGGAGAGCTCATTTGAATGTGTAAATTTTGATATGTGTGTGTGCAAAAATATGTATATATTTTTCTGATATGTATACACATACACATACATGTGTATATATTCTGATGTATGTATATTCCTATTTTCCTATTTATAGCTTACATCATAATTATCAAGTAACTGCTGCATATCAGAACTTTCAAAAAATTTAAATAGATAAATTTCTTCTGGGAATGACAAATACAGGAACATTTTTATGAAGGAAATATGCTATTAGAGTAGTCCATGGAGTTTTAGCATAGGCAGATTGATAACCAAAGATAATTCAGGTTAGTATTTCCCAGGCTTTCCTGAAATGCTATCCCTAAAAGATTCTACTGTGTGCAGAAGGGGGTGGAGAGGGGATTGGTAATTAAATGTCTTGATCAAACATGTCTTAGAGACTTATGGAGCATAGTAGCACATTAAAGGCTCAAGACATTTGTCAAGAAAGTATATGTTTAACTTTATGTTTCCAACACATTTGATAATAGATCACATTTGTTTTCTTTACATAATCTTTAATTTCACCCAGAATATTCAGTCTAAGTAGAACTATGATATTTTGGCTGATGATTGGGATGGTGGTATGGATGGTGGTATGGTAGCATCCCCCATATTCCTTCCAATAAACATACATTTTTGTGCCTTGAACAGTTTCCTGTGCTTTCATTCAGTTTATCATTTACAAGTTGTAAAAATTTGGCAAGTATTTAATCTCTCTGAGCCTCAGTCTTTTTATTTGTAAAATAGGGATAACCTAATACCTATTCACCAGATTGTTTAAAAAATTAAATGAGTCAATCTCTGCAAAATACTTAGTACTATGCTTAGTCACTCTATGGTGTGATCTTGGACAATTCCTGTAGCTCTGCTAGAACACATTAGTGTTTGCACACAGTGGCATTCTTTACTTTTGTAGTTTCCAGTTACGGGAATATTATGTAAATGAAAACACAATGCTGTAAACAGAGGTATTTTTTTCTACCGTGAACACTAAATAAGCTCCCAGAGCACCAAGTGACTTAAAATAGTCTGTGTCCAGAGCCCTGGGCTCCCAGATCCAAAGGAGTAGGAAGATGCCATCAGGGCCATATTGCATAGTATGTGTCTGCCCCTCAAAGGACAACTACTTTTTTCTTCTACGTTGCTTTTTGTGAGTTAAAAAAAAATATGTGAATTCCTTTTCACTTCTAGATGATCATTTATTACATAAGTAGACAAAAAAATTATATGGGCATTGTTCTGGGTATGCAAAGAGAATACTGTTCGGTAGTTAGGGAGAGATCCCTCAATACATCTTACTGGTTTGTCCATTATTAAGAAAATGGTTATTCTTGTTTCTTGAACTTAAAAAGTTCTGAAGAATATGGCCATTATAACTTGGCACCTATGCAACGAGGAAAGTTTATTAGGTATTTGGGCTCTTCTGTATATAACTTTTTATCAAGAAAGAACAGGTAGAAAATGAATACATATGGTATGTATTTATATATGCAACTTCTATTGTTTTTATAACCTTTACTTTTATGATTCTAAGGATACAATAAGATCATTGAGAAATGACTGTGAAAGCATTTATATGTGGTAAATAATTAAGAAAATATGTTTGCTGATAGCAACAACAAATTGGTGTGTGAAGATTTTCATGCTTAGGTTTATAATTGTACTTGTCATATCTCAAAGGAGGGACCAACCTCAGTATTTTCACAAACAGATATCAATAAGCTAATAAAACATGGTGTTTATGTATGTTAATATGTAACTATCTATAACTATTTATAATTATAGACAATTATATAACATAAATACAGAACCTTAACATTTGTTAACCATTTCTCCCTGTTACAAAAAGGAATCCTGGTCAGTTACTAGTTGTGACACACAAAATTTCAAAAAATCAATTCTAAGATGCGCTTATGAAACTTTGAAATCAGGATGCTTCTCATAATCAGTATTGAAAAAAAATCTGATTATCTTTTATATTGAAAAGTTTTCATTAAATATGCAACATGTCTTACATATTAAAAAAATTTTTTTTTCCTAGTTAAAGAAGTAGAGGATATTGTGCCACTATGTGTCTAGAGACCTTTTGTGGATATGTTTATATTACTCAATTAACCTCCATGATCTTGTACACATTTCATTTATTTATTTTTTGTTATGAAGTATTTATGAACTCTTATTCTACCTTAGTCATTAAATGCCATGATGTAGAGGTCACAGACTTCTCTACTATTAGTTAGTTTTGTTTTCAAAGGCAAAATTGGGAATTATGAATAAATATCTTAGTAACAAATATATAGAAATGAAGGTCTAACACATAACATACTTGAACCAGCCTTGCTCCTTAAAATGAAAATCAAAAGATAACAGCACCGAAATCACAAAAAGTGGTTCTAATTAAGAACAGAAAATTGTCTCATAGGTGACTCAGATTCAGACCTTATGCACCTTGATCCAAAATGCCATTTTTCTTTATATTAAATTTCTTCTAAAGTAAAATAGTAAAACCAAATCAATACAATAATACCATAAGATATTCTTTAAACTAGCCCACAGTATTATGCTATCTTGAATTTTTACAGAACTAGCTGCCTTGCTCATTGCTTGAGATATTTTCATGTTATTCCATTATCTTTATACATAGTTCCTGTTGTACAATACGTGCGAACCCAATGTTCCAATGACTTTGTTGAGAATAAGAGTAACTTCAGACTGAGAAGGAAGAATGGATAGTAATACCATCATCATGAAAACAAGAGACGTCCTAACCTTCCCCAACCACCTGAAGTCCTTGCTCACTGCATTATCATCACCACCCTTTTCTATACCCATTGTAATACAGTCAGATTGCTCATTCATTCGCTCATTTATTCACTCAGTCATTCAGAAAATATTTAGTCAGCCCTCGATGTCATATGCCCTGTAAGATCCCTAGAATTTAGAGATGAACACATGTTCTGCCTTCAAGGACAGCCTCATGTGGAGACAGACAAATAACCAGATACTTTCAATAATATGTGGTAGAACCATAATACAGAAAAACCACAGGAGCAGAGAGAGAAAGCAGTCATTCTAATAGCCTGGCTGGGTAGGGGAGAAAGAAAGAGGGTTTTGTCCTAAAGGAGCCAATGGGTGGCCTGAGCGACAGACTATGGGCTGGAATTCTCTGGTTTTGTTCGTACATTTTTCCTCTTTACCAGATCTCAAATTTTGTTACTCTTCAGATTTAGTCCTGGGCCCTACTGCCTTATTTCTAAGTTCTCCTCCTGAAGTAGTACCATTGATTTTCATGGCCTTAATGTCATCCCTATGCTAATTGCTTCCAGATACACTCTTTGGGCTGATCTTTTCTTTGAGCTCCTGTAGGGGGTTTGAGGAATTTTGCAGCTGATCAAGGAAACAGACACACCCTTCATTGGGGGCTGTTTTGATAGTTTCTTATGTGGGGGGAAAGTCTCTCACAGCAGAAGTCTGCCCAGAGGCTAAGGTTCAGAGTCTCTACTACTAAGAAGGGGGGGACGGCAACTCCTAGGAGAGAGGAGATTTATGTGTCGAGGCAATGCTGCTCAGTAGCATGGTGGGGAGTCTGGGTCAAAGAGCTCCAAGGGCAGCTGGGATTTGGGTCTTTTTAACCTAGGATGGATGTGGGGTGAGGTTTTGCGGGGTATACAAAACAAGCAGACTTTAAATGGCTAAAAAATCTGCTTGTGTAGCTTATGTGAAAAATAAATGCATGAGTCAAAATTTTATTTTGTCCCCTGGTGGGCTTTTGAGCTAATGAGTCTCAGCCTGTGGTGAAGAAATAAACAACCTAGGGGACAGTACAGAGGCCATCTTTGGCTCATTTATACAATAGTTTCACATCAGTATAATCAAATGCTTATTGAACATCTCCTTTGGGATGCCACATAAGTATCATGAAATTAACCTGATCGAGACAGAACCCATGGTACTTCCCCATTTTTTCCTTCTCAGTAAATGGAACAATCAACAAATACCTGAGGCAGGAACTTAAAGGTCATACACGGCTCCTCCTTTTCCAATCAAATCCATCATGGAATCTTGTTGTTTCTACCTCCTAAGCATCTCTCATATCCAGTTCTAAGGGCTTTACATGACCTAACTTAATCCTAAAAAGAAGCCCTATGAGTTAGGTACTATTGTGTTCTCTATTTTACAAATAAGGAAACAGAAGCAAAGCAAAGTTACATAACTTGCCTATGATCTCACAGCTGGAAAATAGCGGAGCCAGGACTTAACACCAGGCTTGTCCTTAGCCTTCACAGTCTACTGCTTACTCCTCCAATTATGTCCCACTTTTTCTGTTTAGTCATCAGAATTTTTTATTTAGGAGAAGTGCATATGCTATAGGTATATTCAAAAGATATCAAGATTGTGCTGGTGGAGAAGAAACAAGAGGATGTAATGGTAAACATAGGAATGCCTCACTATTTGTAAATCATTAGCTTTCTTACTAATATATTTGTATTTTTTTTTTAGTGGGTAGCACAAATATAGATAGCAGAGATTTTCTCGTCTTCTCCTTTTTTCTTTTCAGATAAAAACAAACTAAGTCTGGAAAACTTTTTCTGGGAAGAGACAGATTATACTCCTAAAACCTGTGAAATTTTGGAGTAAAGAGAAGAAAATTGCCTCTGTTTTCCTGTACTTCTGGATCTCTCCTCTCTATACTTAATTGTTCAATAAAACTTGAGATCTGACATATTTAATGATTGGATAGAATTCTTTGCTCTCATACATTCATTCATTTATCTATTATTTGTTCAACAAATATTTATGAGTACCTACTATGTGACAGGCTCTGTGTGAGGCTTAAATGTTTAGTGGTGAAGCAAGTCGAGGTGAAGAAAATCTGTGGAATTAAAGAAAATGAAAACATAAAACACATGCATACACGTATGAACATTCACACAGATGGGTGTTTTTTTGTATATGGGGGTACTTCAACAAGTTTGTGGAAAAGCAAAATTAAAAGATAATACAAAGAATGTGTTTGTTCTGTAATGATGCATATGCTAATTATCCTGATTCCATCAAAAAAAATATGAATCTTTCCATAAGCTTTTTGAAGTACCCTCATATATTATTTATACATATACATGTATATATTTTATAATCTATTACATATTTTACATATTTATATAAACTTAAGCTTCCTTATTTACTCTATATGTTCATTCTATATATACTTTACATATGTATACAATTACAAATTATCATACATGCTATGAAGGAAATGAACAAGTTCTGTGACAGAGAACCAATTATCAGTGATGAGAACTACTAGGAGGGCAATAATGAGTCCCTGGCTTTGAAGGAAAGTGGCAAAGGGCTCTGAAAATCCCCCTGTCTTCCAGCCTGGGCCAGAGAATCTCTGGCCGGGAATAAAGGAAACACCCAGAGAGCTGTGTCTTGTGTGGGCAACCAAATGCTGGGGCATCCAGCAGCAGAGTGAGCACACCAGCGTGTTCCTTTGACAAGGGACCAAAAATACCAGCACAGATAATGGTGAAATTTAGAAGACATTTAGTTCACAAGCCTATGTTGTGAACATGCTGTGAGGAGATACAAAAAAAAAAAAGTACCTCTGACCACAGAGCTCTGAGTCTAATTGGGCAGAATAAACAGATGCAAGAGAAATGACACCAGAGGCAATGGACCAAAATGTGCAAATAGAGCCATTATAAATGGAATAAATAGGGCTTGGCTGAGCTCATCCTTTTTAAAGGAAATGAGTTAGAGACATGGCATTTACTTAATTGATGGTGGAAGCGGTGAGAATATATTTAGATGGACACTGAAAATAAGGGCTTAAATTTAGGAAGACAAACACAGAAAGAGGATGCAACTTCTAGTGAAGAAGAATATAAATAAGATAAAGATTGGAGAAACTTTGTCCTAAACTTATTAAAGTGCTGTGTTCCTTTTACGTGCATGTTTTCCATGTATAGCAATGTTGTTCAACAAAGATATAAGTACTTTTATGGGCAGGTACAAACACCAGGTAGTTTGTGAAATAACCTGCCCATTATATGTTTGTTAGTAAAATATTCTCAGTTAAAAAAAATTAAAAATAAAAACCTTCCATTCCAAGTTCTTAATATTAATCTTGTCCAGCATGAGAGGCCTCGGATTGTTCAGATTATTGTTCAGAAAGTTTAACAAATATGTTTTGAATGATTCCTAAGTGCCAAGGAAGTTACTGGGCACTAGGAATGCAAAGACGAATCACAGTCCTTTCCTTATGGACCTTAAAATCTAACGCAAAACAGAGAGAAAGGTAAACATATTTCATATGCCACACTATGCAGCTACAGGCAGTGTCACCCAGATGATGAGTGGGAGAGTTCAAGGAACACTCCTGGAAGGATAGTTATCTGGCTGAGAATTCATAACATATCAAAAGAAAATAAAAGGAAAAAGATCATTTCCGGAAGAGGGAGCAGAGCAATTGGATGGCATGTATAAAAAACTGTGGAAAACCTTTCTAAAATATCATTTTTAGAGACTCAGCATTAATGTATGTTTTAATGTTCAAAATTCAAAATAAGTTTAACAAATGCACGGGATGCCCAACCTTAGTCTGACACTTTTGGATTATGAATATATGTATAGATATAATTTGAACTTTTAAGATAAGGAATTGTTTGGTGGCCCAAATTTCTTCCATTGGAAAGAAAGCAGAAGGATTAGAATGGTAACAGCTAATGTCTCCATACTCCAATCCTGTCATTCACATATGTGGAAATAGATCTGGAGAGCCTGTCATCCTCTGTCACTCATAGGAAGAATATTAACATTTGAGAGACCAAGCATCTGTAAATGAGCTTCCTGCAGTGCATTTGAGGAGTGTGGCCTGAAGAGGGGACAGTCTATGTCGATGATCAAGTGTAATGGTTGAGTGTCTTGTGACACTAGTGTTAGCAGAAACAAAGAAAAATACTTTCTGCCTCTATCTCAGGGACATGACACAGAGCAAGCTTAAAGTAGAATCATCATTTTACTAAAGGAGAAGAGCTACGAAGGGAAAAGCAAGTGCAGGAGTTCATGCTCTCGACAGGTCTCTGAGCTCATTATGATGAATATAGAACTTTAATTCTAACAATGTTACTTGCCCAAGAATTCAGTGTGAGCAGGTGGCCTGTACCAGACCTTGGATCAATCAGGGTCCAATTAGGAAAATCAGAGTGTTTAAATGAAGGACTTTAATGCAGGGAATTGAGTAAAGCAGGAAACAGGTGAAGAAAGAGATGAAGCCAAACAGAAAAGTGAGGCAACTTAGAAATTAGCAACAGGAGCAAGCCATAACCAACCGTAGGTTGGAGGGACACAGGACGAGGAGAAGCCACTGTTACACGGAGCCTTGGGCTACCTGTTGGGCTTTGGAACCGTGGCAGTCTTGAGTGGTGAGAAGCAGAGCAGGGAAGAGACACAGCTGCTGCTAGAGAAGGTACAAGTGGCAAAGTGAATGTCAGGAGAAATGCTGTCTTCTCCCTTCTTCCCAATCTCCAGTCTCCTACCAGTGTCCGCACTCCCACACTTCTATTGGCAAAAGCCAGCTGCAAGCCAGCTGAGACAGCTCTCTGGGAAGGGAGGCCCTGGGGTCAGATCTCCTTCTCAGTCATTGAGCCAGAGGAAGGGCAAGGAATGGATTCAAGGGCAAACAGGCCCAGGAACAGCACAAAGCCCAATTAAGGGAGTTAAGTTATAGAAGTCACAGGACCATGATGAGAGAGAAAGTATGCATTCCAAAGACTGGGTTCTTAGAAAGTCTAAGAAAAATATATTTAAGATATATCTTTCTTAGAAAGTCTAAGAAAAATATATTTAAGATATATCTTCCCTTTTCTCTGCTTTGCTTGGCCAGAAGGTCAGAGGAAAATGGGAACATCTGCATGCACAAACAAAAAATTAGTTTTAATTTGGCTAGAAATGCTCATCAGAAAAGACAAACTGATTTTTCCATTCTTTAAGAGAAATTACATGTTAATATCCTATTTTGTAAAACTTAGTCTACATGTAAGATTTTCTGTTTGTTGTGCTAGTGCATTTTACACATCAGAAAATCCTTGAATTATCAAACAAAGGCTCGTTTGACTAAATTACCATGCTGGCTTGACACTGAGATGTGGGGTTTGTTTTGAGTCTTTGTACAGTTAGTGACCTGCGGTATATTTTGATAAATGCCATTGCCTAAAACTATTCAGTAGGAAGTTTGGGCACCATCTGTGTTTGTTTCTGTAGGAGCAGTAACTGCCTAGAGAAAAATCTGATGCTCATTTCAAAGATGCAGTATAAACAAAATTCAAGATTATGCTTTTAACATAATTATTCCACCTTTCATTTACATAGTGCTTTATGCATTTAAAGTGATTTGATGGGCTTTCATTTAACAGATCTCTACAAAACTTGTGGAAATTGGGTATGAGATTCTAAAAGATATAAAATTCAGCAAGGAAAATAACACTGAAATTAGGCAGTCTTTTTGAAGACTGTAAAAAACCATATAGTCTCATCTCCTGTTGATGAGAATACAATAAGTGTATTCTTTTTTTTTTTTTTTTTAAATATAATACACTTATTGAGCACCTTCTCTGTGCCAGGCACTTTTTAAAGTGCACCACATATATTTAATCACCAAAACAATCCTATGAAGTAGGTGCTATGATGTTCTCATTTAAAGGATAAAGAGACGAAAACACAGGGAAGTTAATTGACAGCTAATTAAAGATTTAAGCCTAGGCAGTCTAACAAAATACTGTCTCTCTTAAGCAGTGTCTTCTATAAATATTTACTCAGCAAGCAATATTCCTAATTAGAGATGTATATTTATATTTTTCTTTTTTTTCTTCAAAAATATGTATGTAATTCAGTGGCGTGCTGATAAACTAGCTCACTGGCTATCTAGAGAAGAAAAATAAAAGTCCCGATTGGCAGCATTTGCCACTTTCCAATGGTATGAGTAGACTAAGGTCCACTTCAAACTACTCAGGTGAAGTCCCCGAAGCCTAGTTGAGAAGAGACACACGTTCAGATCTCAGGAGCCTGTGTGAGCCGCTGCGGCACACCACCGGCCGATTAAAACTACTATTGTACTCGAAATGCATGTGTGCCATGATGAGATGGTTCTCTCTTGAAATATTCTTAAAACATGGATTCATTTGATTTTCAACTGTTTTATGCAATTGAATGTGAATTTACTGTTTTGGATATGTTCTTGTTCAATCACTGCTTATAAAGAATTATGTAATAATGTTTATTTTGGGTATGTTTTTCCCTGATTATAAACAGGCTTGTCTGGGGCAAGTAAATCACGAAGCACCTGGAGTGGGGAACGGGGCGGCCAGAAAGGAGCAAGAGCTCATTAGATGGCAGTAGGTACGTGCCATGAACTAGGTACCAACATTTTCCAAACCTTGGTCCCTAGGTTATTTTGCAGCCATTGTGGTTACTCAGATTCTACTTAGCAATTTGGAAGTCTTGGGGTTTGGTCCAGCTACAAATTCCATGTGTGTGTTATATCATATAGTCACCTCAAGAGTTCATTGCACAGTCCTTTAGGGTGGTGTGGCCACTTGTTTAAGCTCTTCTGTCACAGACCCATGTCAACAGAACCAGAACAATGGGGACTGACAACCAGGACTTCCCTTTGGGAACGAAGACTGAGCTCATGGGCATCTTGTACTGTGATGACAGCTTCCACCCAAACTCCATCCTCTGGATCTTACCCACCCCTTCCCTAATACCAAAATAAGTGGCTGTCTTTAGTGTCAAAGCTGCCTCACACTGAAAATGTTTTACAAATCCATATCCACAACTACACACTGTGTGATGTAGTCCACTTTCCCCCGTATTCTCCAAAGCACTGAACACATACACGAATGATAAAATCAAAGCTTTCTGTTATCAGCTCACCATCCTTTCCCATCCATGTTATGTTTTCTTTTCATTCTTCCTTCTTAAATTTTCCCTCTACGGAACAATTTCCAAAAGTATTATAAAATTCTACTGGGGGAATCTGAAAATCTGACATTTTTCCACAATGACAACAAAAAGAGAAGAAAGTTTGGCTTGACTGGTGCTGGGGAGACACAATGCAGAGTAAGATAAGGATTCTTTGTGATCTTTTTAGTTGTGTTTTTAAGGCTCTGTTAACAATCCACACCGAAACAGTGATGAAACAGCTCTGTCCTACAAAAAAGCAGGTCAGCAGAGAGAGCCTGGGAAAGCTTGTGGAAGCTTATTAAGCCTTCCTCCTGCCCACAGACCTGTGGAAGGACTTGTCTGAGAAGAGGGGTTTATCAGCTATTCCAGGCATAGATGTGGGAAGAGAACTCCTCTGCTGTTAAGATATTTGCAACTCCTTTGCCTTTTCCACTTTTCTTCCCTTCCCTTCAGTCTTTTTCCTGGTAAGAAAAATCCTTAAAGTTTACTCTTTACATGCTAATGATTGTGAAAGTCTTTGCTAGCCCATTGGTTTCAGGTCAGGAAACAAACAAGCAAACCAACCAAAACCTTCACAGCTAAAATACTTGATCCTTCAAATGGAGACCATTGACATTTACCCCACAAACAAGGTGGAATGAATAAACCAAGTAAATCCAAAAGTCTCATTCATTCAACAAATATATATTATGCATATCCTAGATACCAATCTCTATGCTAAAGACCTAAGAATCCAAATTTGAATAAAACATGGATCTTGCCTTGGTAGTTGGTAGTCTAAATTGCATTTACTAGCTGTGGTTAAGTTTCTTTGCTATGGACATTAATCTATAATAACATATAAGTTTTCAAGCAAGCTTTTAAATTTAATTTTCATGTAGATATATCATAGATATATTAGAAAATAATTGAGCATTTTCAGGCACTTATTGTTGTACATTTTCGTATCTATTCCAGACCAGTTAGTAATCTGAAATGCAGGAAAAAGTCTTAAGGACAAGATTTTATTTTAAGCTAAAAAAGTAAAAGAAAAAAAAAGTTATGTTTTACTTACTGTCTGTCCCCATTGATCTTCTGTTCAAATCTCGTCTCTTCTATAAAGCCATCTTTAAAAATCTCAGCCCAAATTAACTTTTTAAATCTGCATAATTAACATATTAATATGTCCCCCATATATTTTAATTCAGTGGTTGTTGACCACAGTGCATGTCGGTCTCAACCATGGAATTTAAAAATACACATTTCCAGGCTCCAATCTGAGAAAACATACCATACGTGATGTTGATATGCACACCCAGTTAAGAACCACTGTTCAAACTGACCTATATGATTTGGCATTTTATAATAGCAAGCAATCCATAGTTATGCATGTATATTCTTGTACTCCTAAGTGAACTGTAATCATCTGCTGGGTGCAAGCACAGACATATTTCTTTGTCCTCTGCAGCATACAGAACTTACTTTGCACTAGTAAGAATTTCTACACTTTTTGTTTGAAAAAATGACAAGGAATTTCCTTACAACAAACTCTATATAATATTATCATACCTGTTTTTATATTCAAATTCTTTACACAGTAGTAATGATTTGTTTATGAGAAAATATTATTTATTCATATTTATTTAATATTGCTTTTCGGAAAGGTTTCTAAATTAGTTCAATCCCTAG
Source organism: Cynocephalus volans (assembly GCF_027409185.1). Classification (NCBI taxonomy): domain Eukaryota; kingdom Metazoa; phylum Chordata; class Mammalia; order Dermoptera; family Cynocephalidae; genus Cynocephalus; species Cynocephalus volans. The sequence continues at coordinate 68,165,679 of NC_084464.1, forward strand.
AGAGTTTCAGAGAAGGATGCTCTCTCTTGCATAGTAGAGTGAAACTTACGTTGGTTCAAATCCAAATTTTCTTCTTATTTGGCCTCTAGTAAGGAGAAAAACAAAAGAAAAGATAAAAAAGTATAAAAAGTGCATGTCCTTATTAAGCACTCAATGCACAATAGTTAATATAAATATGAGGTTACAGAAGTCCCTTTGCCCCCAGGAATTTTCCTTTGCATTCAGATTCTGTGTGTATATACTGATAACCAGTTGCTCCCAGAGACCTCTGGGCATAGAATGTCAGAGAGCTGTTGAAGCCTGTTGAAATGATTTAATCCATTAATCTTCATTTTTAACCTATGAACCAATTTAGGGCCAATAGCTAAAGCAATTCATATAATTCCTGGGGTTCAAATAATCTTCCTCACAGAGCTGTTTTAAGGGTCAGTGATATAACAAAGGGAAAGTCCCACATACAGTGTCTGGCATAAACTAGTTGCTCATTATTATAGTAATATTAATATCCTGTACTATAATCCGGATGAGTTTTAGTTCAGTTCAGTACTCTTTTCTTGTCTCTTAAGATGCACAGTCCTTATAAAAATACAGTTATAAAAGCTAGAAAGAATAACAAATTAGAACTATTGATAATTTGAATGTATTAAGTAAAATGGAGTTAATTATAGTGTATCAATGAGCAAATGGGAAGACAGTCTATCATCTTCTGGCATATGTTATTATAGAGTCAGACCTTTGCCTAGATTCAGGTTTGCCCACTATGAAAGTAGGCCACGCTATTTAACTTCTCTAACTTTCTTTCCTTAACTGTAAAATGGGGACAATAAAATACTTGCCTCACTGAGTTATTGGGAAGAATTCATGATACAAGCATTTCAAAATCTCTGACAAATAGCAAACTTCCAATAAAGATTATTTATTATCAATAGTATTAAGATTTCATTATTATTTATAGATAAGGTACCCATAATTTGTCTCCCATACTGGGACACATCTAAGAGTGAAAGGTAGTGCTAGCAATAATTACACTGGGACAACAGGTGTACAACAGGACACATGGTCAGTCTATCTGCCATGTATTTTCTAGCTGAAAGCAAATTCCTAAGGGAGTGTTATATTGTGCAGGAGAGATTACATGGAATTCTTTGGAAAAAGTTTTAGAAGGTGTTAAGTATGAGTCAGATTCAAGAAGGGCACAAAAATGAGGTGCTGCCTTCTTTCAAACTCCTCTGAGACAAAATAGAAAGAGGTGTGGTGTTTCCACAGTATTTATAATTCATCTCAAGTCTTTCTAAAGGTCAGGTCCTGGGAGATGCACTTTCATTTAAAAAAAATTTTATTTAAGCACTTTCAATAAAAACTTTCTGAACTATCTTACACAATTTCCTATCTCATTGAACAAACATATACCCTGTAATTTATTATCTCTAAATAAATTATTTTTTAATACAGAGGTGTATAGAGAATTTCAGGAGGGAACAAATAATCACCGTCTTAGTCTATTGTGTGCTGTTCCATTTGGCTCCCTTCCATCCCATTTCATCTTACAAACATTTATTGGAAGCCCCTATATATTGGCCCTCTCAGATAAAATTGAACTTTTCCTCTAATACAAAAAGGTGATATTTGGAATGACGACTACACAGGACAACTACAATAATGCTTTAGACAAAAGCTCTATAAAGACCCCTGGTGTACAGTGGATGACTTTGTTCTCTACAGGAACCTCGTGTCCCCCTTGCTCCTTATTACTGGAAATAGTTTGAACCTTCAACACATTCTCTCAACAAAATATATTTCCTTATTGATTTTTCTTTTGGTTTTTAGTCTGTAATACAGGAATTCATAACCTCAAGTTATGGTGATAAAAGACATATAAAAATCATGTGCATATGAAAATCAACATGTTATTGCTATTCTGCTACAGTGTAGAATAAAACCAAAAGTTTCTCACTTGTTTGACATTAATTTAATGTCCTACTTAGCTTCATCTGATGTGAAGAATTGCTTCATCCACTTAAGCATTTCTGTTCAGGCTCATAATGCAGTGTTCTTTACCTGTCTTGAAAGCAGAGTTCATAAATGAAATCACAAATGTATGATGGGACTCACCTCTATTGCTAAAAACATCGAACTTCCAAATAGCATCGGATTTATTCCAGTTTTTGTTTTTTTCTGTTGTATGTGTTTACCTGTGGTCCCAGACGAGCAGAACAATTTTAAAGCATATGCAGTCACACATATAGGCATCTATTAGGCATTCTCATATGGGATATCAATTTGCCTCAGGGCAAATTTAACAACAGTAGCTGTTGTCAGACATATTCAAAAGAAAATAAATTATCATCCAACATTTCGTATTTCAGTACTTTTTATTTCTGTGTTTTAGAAAAATAGTTTAACTTTAAGCAGCATTCTAGCTATGATCAGTCTCTCCTGAGGAAGTTTTTTATAAGACTGTATGAAGATAATGACAACTATTAGCCACTGTTGGAATAAGGCATGAGGCACATGAAAATATTTATAAGCAACTAAGGCGGGACAGTAAAAATATGACTTTCTATGACGTGGCCAGGCTTCTGACTACAGCTGACTGCTATTTTGTAAAGTAACACTGGTCTAAGTCTCCTAGTAGAATACTTAATGGCATGTGCATCATAGGGTCTAATTGTTTTCCACCACAGGGTATGAAGCTTTATGTCCTCTGTCAACCAAAAACAAACAGACATACTGCTTAATGGCTGTTCAATTAATGTTTATGTGCTACTTTTACACCCTGAATTATTTTGTGAATAAACTCTAAGAAGTCACTTAAGAGCTAAGTTTAGTGGAACATCAACTATTATTTAAAATTCACAGGATTCTTCTACTATCACATACTAATAGCTAGGGAATACAGAGCATGCATCAATATTCAAAAATCTTCTATTGTTCCATATAAATGTCTGAATAGTTTTTTCCATTTCTGAGAAAAATGTCTTTGGAATTTTGATGGGGATTGCATTGAATTTGTATATCACTTTGGGTAGTATGGACATTTTCACTATGTTGATTCTTCCAATCCAAGAGCATGGGATATCTTTCCATCTTCTTGTATCCTCTCTAATTTCTCTCAGCAGTGGTTTGTAGTTCTCATTATAGAGATTTTTCACCTCCTTGGTTAACTCAATTTCTAAGTATTTTATTTTTTTGGTGGCTATTGTAAATGGGCAGGCTTTCTTGATTTCTCCTTCTGCATGTTCACTATTGGAGAAAAGAAATGCTACTGATTTTTGTGTGTTGATTTTGTATCCTGCTACTGTGCTGAAATCATTTATCAATTCCAACATTTCAACATCATTCAGCATCCGGGAAATGCAAATCAAAACCACATTGAGATACCATCTAACCCCAGTTAGGATGGCTAAAATCCAAAAGACTATGAATGATAAATGCTGGCGAGGCTGCGGAGAAAAAGGAACTCTCATACATTGTTGGTGGGACTGCAAAATGGTGCAGCCTCTATGGAAAATGGTATGGAGGTTCCTCAAACAATTGCAGATAGATCTACCATACGACCCAGCTATCCCACTGTTGGGAATATACCCAGAGGAATGGAAATCATCAAGTCGAAGGTGTACCTGTTCCCCAATGTTCATCACAGCACTCTTTACAATAGCCAAGAGTTGGAACCAGCCCAAATGCTCATCATCAGATGAGTGGATATGGAAAATGTGGTACATCTACACAATGGAATACTACTCAGCTATAAAAACAAATGAAATACTGCCATTTGCAACAACATGGATGGACCTTGAGAGAATTATATTAAGTGAAACAAGTCAGGCACAGAAAGAGAAATACCACATGTTCTCACTGATTGGTGGGAGCTAAAAATTAATATATAAATTCACACACACACACACACACACACACACACACACACACACACACACACACACACACACACACACACACACACACACACAAACCGGGGGGGGGGGAAGAAGATATAACAACCACAATTATTTGAAGTTGATACAACAAGCAAACAGAAAGGACATTGTTGGGGGGGAGGGGGGGAGGGAGAAGGGAGGGAGGTTTTGGTGATGGGGAGCAATAATCAGCCACAATGTATATCGACAAAATAAAATTAAAAAAAATAAAAAATTAAAAATTAAAAAAAAAAAAAAAAAAACTTCTACTCTCCTGTAAGAATGAAAGAAAAGTTAAACATTTAGAAGGAAATGATCTATGTGGCGCGAGCCTTGCTGCCTTTAAATTGAAGATCAAAATAGGGTTGGAATAGAATTAACCAGCACAGACAAACTCAAAGGTGAAATGTTTTATTATACCAGAAAGGCTCAGCTTTTGTATTTCATTTGCTTTCTTAACTTATAACAACTCTTATTGATACTACTTCTTTTCTTATATAAAGCTTAGCACTTTTAAAGCACTAGTTGATTGGGTGTATTAATTCAACACACTTCCTTTGGTAGAATTTTTGTAATATTACTGAAAATGTATTTTCACTGAAAGATTATCATTTTTGAATTTATGACAAAAAAGGTTTTCTAACATTTGTAGTTATTTGCATATAGTAGTGTTATATTCATCCACTGCTACTCATTCTAGTATAAGAGCCCCGATGTCTCCAGCACTAGGGCAATTACTTAATAATATCCCTTATCACCCCAAATTAGTTGGTCATCATTAGACATAGAAAAAAAAAGGAACAAGAACTGAGGAAAAGAGAGTGCACATTTCCTTTCGGAAACTAAGAATCTTTTCACACACATGATTGCAAAGGTTGATGAATATATATTTTAATAGAACTGTAGCTGTCCTCTTCTTCCTGTCCTGTGGTTTAACATGTCATCATCAGGTTTATAAACAGGCAAATGAGAGGCAAGTTTAAGAGGTATCAAATGTTCTTGACAACTTCCCACTAAGAACACAAGAAATGACAAACTTATCATCTACCTGGTTGGTTGAAGTTTAAAGTTGACTGCTTTTGATTATAAGGCAATGAGCCTTTCATTTTTTAGTTAATTTTGAGTTTCATAAACACTATTTCACTGAAACACATGCAGTAGAATTGATTTGAGTTTGATTAGCTTAGCACTGCAGTTTTATTATTTATGATAAATTAAGGTGGTTCTGTGGTGTTAAAGCACATTAAGAAACATTTTAGCTGAGCAATTGACTTACTTTATCACAATTTTTAAATATATCATTATTTGAAATTAAAACAAAGTTTATTGTAACTTAACTGGATACACTTTTTCTAGTTCTATATATTGTTAGCTAATAAGTCATATTCTAGTTCATGTCTAGTCTATTTTTGAAGCTACTAAGCAAGTAACATGTGACATAAAAATTTGAATGTGCTCAGTGGACATTTTATGATTAGGAATGAAATGATAAATCTTTAGTTTGACTTTCAATTAAAAATCAATATAGTATGTTTCCTCAGTTATTTTATAGCTTGTTTTCATATGTCAAAAATTAAGGTAGAAAAAAACATTTTAGAAAATAGAGTATTGAGAATAAACTTTGGGTGTTGTTATGTGAATATAAGCCATAAATCACTAGTGTTAAATGTAGCCAGAACTATTGGGAAATCTTTGTATTTTATGTAACATGCTTTCTTTCTATTAATTCTAGTATAAGAGTATGTTTTGAGACATAAGAGGAATTGCATCACTTTTAAGTAATGCCTGCATTCTCCACAAAGGCAAAGTGGAAGAGAGTTTAGGCTGTTGGCTGATTTTGGCAAATGTCCTATTTTGAATAGACAATCAGTTCAGTAATACTTATTTCTAAATCTTACTTTTTTAAGGTAGGAAACAAACTTTTAAAACTGCCTAATCAACAAAATTAGAGGCTGGGTAAATATATACTATGTAAAATAGAAAATTTACACAAGCAATATTCCATTAAAGTCTGGATTAAGAATGTTACTCATTACTTGAGTTCTGCTAAGATTTGAATATCTCCTAAAGGAATAAGTATATCCAACATTAAAGATATTATAAAATTTGTATTCTATGCAATATAAGCAAGACCTTTTTTTGTTTTTATTTTTACTCATAAAGATTATTCATAGCTATTTTTTACTCCAATAATTTGATTTTGAAATTTAATTCCATCATCATGCTTAGTCATCAACAAATTAAAAGACTGTGCCTGGTCCTGAAATTTCTATTCTCAAATTCTATTTTCTTATCTATTTGTACATTGAAGGCATTAAAAATATAGAAAATAACTACTACACTTAGGAACCAACAGTCTGATATGCTGAATAATTATATTTTGATGTTGTTTATGGTCTTATTAAGAATAAAACATTTAGTTATATATACAAACCACTTGAGAACTGGGGTATGTGCCATTTCTACTACTTGATAAGTCTATAAAATTGAATGCAGCTGCAATACATTAACATTATCACTCTGGGTTATTTTGAGAAATAAGTTATACTTCTCCTGTAGTAAAATGAAGTCCAATTAGAAAGTAAATGAAATAAAGCATTTATAACATGTCTTTACATTTCTAAAAATAAATTTAGTCTCAGAAGAGAAGAAAATGATAACTAATTCGATATTTACCAAATATCATTAACAAATAGTTTATCTTTATAAATAAATACACACTCGAGAAATCCTGTAGTATGTTGAAATCTTATTATTTTTTGCTGTGGACATTGCAGACATGTTTAAAGTCATCTCTCATTTATACTATTTCTAGACCCCTCCATTTCCTAGATTGGGAGGTGGGTACAGGTGGTGGGGATCATCTCATCACCAAATATCTGTACTTGTTTCACCATTTATAACTTAGGTGTTACCTCTTCTTAAGGCAAAAGAGCATTTCCTGATCTTAACACTTAACCAGAAAACTGTGAGGTTCTGAGCCCACTAGACCCTGAAGTGTATAGCACAGTGGACCTATATGAAATTTTACAGTAGTAAAAATTCAGGAACTCATATCAAATTTAGGGGTGAAGTTTGACCTGGAAACTGAATATGCCTAAGACTCTCAAATATGTTGATTTTGTATTGGAAGAGTAGGCACTATGTTTTCCACATAGTGCAATACAGCAGAATAAGTGTAAAACAGGAAAATCTGTATTGATTTGCCACATATTGCTTCAACAGAGGGTTTGTGACAAATAGGTATTTCTGAATTCTTGCAATGCATTTTAGCAATAAAGGTAGACAGAGATAAATTGTACCAAATAGCAGAATCCTCCAGTTGATTACACAATTGCGGAAGAAGCCCAAGTCTCTGTACTGCTAAATGAAATTGTTTAGTAAATTAAATTAAGAGAAACTGCTGATCTGTTTAATTTAGACTCAAACCTTCTGGGATCTTTTCCTCAAAAGCAGGGTTCTTGGTTTAAAATTAGGAAACTGCTGTGAATTTTCTGGCTTTTGCAAATCTAGCTAAAATTCGATCTTAAAACTCTCAGGTAATTTAAAATTTCAATTATCCAATACTCATAAAGTGCTTTTATTTATTTGTTTATTTATTTTGAGATGGAAGGACTAATGTAAGTACAGAAAAAAAATGACCAAAGTTATGCCAATTCTTATCTAGTAATAGAATAACAACCCAATTTTCTTTCTTTTGAAATTCTTGTAACCATAGATGCTAAAGAAATGGAGTCACAATTTTGATATATTTAAAATCAAGATTAGGATGTTTCTATTTATTTCTTATTTAGTGTTTTACACATTTAATTAATTTCAATTTCATTCTCTCCCAGCTAAAATAGAAAAAATTATCACTTAATTTAGATATTAAAATTCAGTGTACACTTTTGAAATCTGAGGTTTTTGATTTTGAATAGTTTCATATACATCTGACACCAATATGCTATTTTTTAAAGTATTCAGTATTACAGCATGCCTGTAGTAAGCATGTAAATATCAGTTATTAAGCTTATGAATAAATGTTTACATATGAGAAAAAAATCTCAATAGTTTTGGTTAACTTGGAATGTGCTTTATTAAAAGATGTTTAAGAATTACTGTACATAGACAGTTTTCTCTTTCATACAACCTTGATTGTTCTCTCTTCCACTATTGCACACTATCAATTATAAAAATGAGAAGGTTAATTATCTTGAAGAGGATGTTTCAGCCCAGGTCCCACCATGTAGAATTCATGTCACTTTTGAACAAACCTCTTAACCTAGTAAAATTTTGTTACCTTATTTTTAAAATAAGGATAAGAAAATTTGCCTAATTTCTTTATAGAGCTGTTGTGATAATTAAATAAACTATTATCTTAAAAGTTTTTAAAAGTATCAAGGCATACATTTACATATATATGTATGTACATGTAATGTCATATAGAATAGTAGCATTCTCAAATACAAATCAACATGATAATTTGCATAAGTCATAGATAGTACATGAAAATAATATAAGACAAGAAAATGATGGAGGCAAATTGATAGATATTAATTCATTTAATTAAATTTGATAAATGCCTCCCATCACCCTGGACCAGTATACTAGTTAAGATAAAAAACATTAAGCCTTTCCCTAAGAGGCTCCGATTTTTGCTGTTAGAAAGGTAAAGCCTACCTGTTCTTTCCTAAAATATTTCCTGGGCATCTTTAAATGAAGATGCTGCACTTAATGCCATTTTTTCTTATGTGAAAGCTACCAATGTTTTTAGCTCAGGAAACTGTTTGGCATCCATCCACTGAATATTTTTTAGCTGTAAACTGTCACGAGGCCACTTTTTTTTTGAACCTACTTCATTTAGTCACAAGCTATCATTACTAGTGTCATCTACAGGTTAAGGTGTTTCCTTGGGTGATATGATGAAATGGTGGAATTGGTGATGGAAAACTATGTAAATCATTCAGTAAATCATTTGAATATTACTTAAGATATAAAAACACCCTAGATGTAAATCCTGAGAGAATTAATTAATGGCCCTCTCCTACTTCGGAGGAATCAAAGCAACTCATCACCAAATTTTACTTATTAATAGTTAACCTTTTACAATACCCTTTGTTAGATATTTCCTAATAATCTAAATACAACAAATAAACAGTAAATTTTTATTAAGAACTTTCATAGAGTTAATGCTTCCATAAGAGTCTATTTTTTACTCACAGTATATAGTAGACCAAACTATAGGACTACTAAAATACAGGTTAAAGGGAAGTCTGTCTCAAACATCAATATAATTCTAAAGCAGTGTGGTAAAATTACTTTGGTATATTCTTGGCATTCATAGATTTAGTATTCCTATTTTTAACGTCTCTGAAAACTTTATAATTTTCTGAAAGTGCAAATTTGAACAAACATACACTATGAGAGGCTGGTGCAAATTTTTGTTCTCTACTCAACATTGAACACATAGAATTTTTCAAAGTGGTTAAAAAAAAAAAAAGAAATCTACTGGTGGAAGTGAAGGGAAAGTGCACTGGTCTAAGAAAGTAATTATTCTCAGACGGACAGCAGAAGTTCCAGATATATTCAGTAGTGGAATGGTCTGCATTTGCCATCAACGCATATTTTTAATTTCTAAGTTTATTGATTTATGTGATAAATTGCACATCATGGGAATTTATGAGAATTTTTAGGCGATCTCAGGACATTATACTCCTTTGAGAATATAAGGAGTGGTCTATCTTTCATTTTTCATGTTGCTACCTATTTCATTTCAGCACTTGTAATGGATCTTTATCTGCCTTCTAGCTACATTCTTTTTCTTTCCAAACCTATTTTTTCCTTTGTTCTCATGTTCATCTGTATTTTGGTATCCTATTATTAAGTATAATAATGCATAAAATACATTTTGATAGTGTGTACCATCTGATAGGACAAGAGATAATAAATGGAAAACTCCATTTTATTTCTGCAGTCACAAAGATTGGGATAAATCAATTTAATAAAGCATGTTTTCAGTAAACAAACAAGTAACCATGACTATTTTTCTAGAAACATAATTGTTCAGTTTATTTCCATTTTTCATTGAAGTTTTATGTTATTTTTGTAATTTAGAATATCTTATCCTCCACGAAGACTAAATTCTATACTTAGCTTTCATTTAATCAGTGGTAGATGGGGAAATATATATATAGTCAGGCATAACTTATATGAAGATTTGGGTTATTATACAAGATTCAATATCTTGAGCCAATATCAACTTGTATCATACATTGGGTTATTGAGAAAATAAATGAAATAATTCTTAATAAGACTTAATACAGTGCTTGACATGTAGTATGCACTCCATTATTAAAAATGCCTTTTTATTCACATTATTATTGTTATTGAAATAATTGTAGCAAATTATTGTTAGTCTAATTTTCATTTTTAATCCTGACTATCTCAATTTAAACAATATATATGCAGCATTATTATAAAATTCTTGTGTATAAACATGTAATACCTGTTATGAAGACACTCAATATATATTTACTTATGAATATAATGATCACTTTTTAACAATTGTGTTCTAAAGCCTACATTAGCTGAATATTTCCATAAAGAATATTTTTAAATGTTAAGCTGCAAATTGATTTGTATAATATGAACATTTGTATGGATTAAACTTTTATTTACATGCATAATACACACCATGAAGATATTTTAAAGTTAAAATTTTTAGCCAAGAAAAAATAATTTGGGGAAAGATATACACACACCTGCATGGTTTCACTTTATATACCTCACAATTCTATGAGTAGGTGCTATCATTATCACCATTTTACCTATAAGAAAACCGAAGCTTGAAAAGTTAAAGTAACTTTGCTTACATTCTAGATCATGTATTATGGGTGAGTTCCACAGTGTATTAATGCAACTTTAATCCTTTACACACAAATCAACTTTATTGGAATGGGAATTAGCTTATTTGTTCACAAAGAAACAAAATTCAGCTGACTTCTGAAAATTAAAATTGCATTTACGTATACACCAGGATGCCATTTCAAATGAATACATAAGTAACAAACAGCTGAGGAATGGAGGAGAGAGTGAAGGAAAGAAAGACAAAGGAATTCAGAAGGTCTGTAAACCAATTAACAAAGTATCACTGAGGAGTAAAATTATAGATTTTTGATTTTTACATTACATGCTTACATTACACATTCTATTTTTTTTTACCGTGAGTATGAATTACTTTTGTAATAAAAAAGGCAATGTAAAAAAATCGAAACCCTCCAAAAAAAAAAAAAAAAAAAACCAATTCACTGTCAATTCTGCCATATTCTAAGACAATCACCACTTTTACCTGAATAATTTACTCACTAGAAATGAAAAACAGATCTTTAAGAAGTTAAAACAATTCACGCTTTTTTAACGAACTACAGAAATGATCCCTGAAAATATAGTCTTCAATTCATGCTTTTTTAGAGGTTATCAATGATAAACGTATTCCAGGGAAGTTTCTCTGATAAAATGTGATATTATTTATCTTAAAAATGATTGCTTTATAAGAAAGCATAAAGCCACCCAATATTTGTTCTAAATAATTATCTATCTGTCATAAATTTATTTATGTTCCAAAACTCCTAACAAGAAAGTTGAAAGAAACAGTTTAAAAATTCAACATTAATTCTATTATGAAGATTATCTTTAGGCAACATTAGATATAATCTTCCCAGTTTAGAGTCATTTAAAACTGCCTTCATTCCAGTACAAATTTTATGCACTAATCTCAGTGAACCCATAAATAAGCTGGTTTATTTCTGATTTTAAGGTTTATATTTAGAAATAATTGGGGAACTTAGCCTAAATGAATGTGTTTGCTCACTTACTGCATCCCCTTATGCTTTATAGAAGAAATCAAGATTTTTGTGACCAGTAGGTTATATATTAATGTTAACAGTTGTTATTTCTTTGTATTCATTAAATGTGTGTTTCTTTCCTTTCATATGGCTTACAATGGATGTGTATTAGTTTCATAATTAACCCAATAAACATTTCTCAGTGTAGGTGCTCTGTTGAATAGATTGGACATTGCTCCTTCCCACACAGCCACTGACTGCCTTTCTTTTTGTCCTCTCACCTCCCCATGTGCTCTTGGAAAATGACACAAGACACTGGGAATGGAGAGTCTAGAGAAGGTGTCAGAGAATTTTCAAAATGTCCTGGTGTCAAAAAAAGGCAGAATATGAGGTTAGAAGATAAGAAACATGGCATACTTGCTTGAGGGTGGACAAAGAATAAGACGGAGAGGAGAGAGCATTTTCTTACTAATAGAAGTCATTCTGTGAGGCATTATGGTGACAGGAAACCTGTGTCTAGTCGTGACACCTGCTTCCAGAGAGGTTCTAAGAAGAGGATCCAAGCATCTCTAAATTTCTCTTGGAGATAGATCATTCACTACATCCCACTGTGAAGTATGAATCATGGTGGAACACAAACTTGAACAAAATTAGTGTTCAGTAATTAGTTACCAACTGTTAGACGATTCATTCTGCATTTATTATTATTATTATTATTATTATTATTATTATTATTATTATTATTGGTAAGGGAAGGTAAGCCAGCTGTTGTTAAGGCATCAAGTTGTGTATAAATCAGACACTTCCTTTCTTGTTTTTCAATTCCTCTCATAATAAAGTATAAGAGACTGAAATGTAAAACAACACATCAAGTGGAGTGACCTCCTCCTCCCACTGTAAATAATCTTTCAAGTACCAATTAATATATTCCATACAAAGGGACTGGAAAATTAATCTTTGTGATGGATATGGAAGACAGGTGCCTGTCAGTCAGCAAGAATAGCTATTTTATTGTTAACTCAGATACTTAATAGGAAACTAGAATCTCCGGACAAATGTTACACATTATATTGGCAATAAGAAATGCTTTTTAAAAAATATTTCACATTGAATGGCACCTTCACTTGTGTTCTTAACAAATGACTGCATGGCATATATAGAGATATTTCTGGTTTGAAATTGACCCTTAGTCTTTAAAGCAGAGTTCTGATCTATAGATTAAAGAATAAAAGCCTGAGATTGCTTTCATGCTTATTTAATCATGTGAGTGTTTTTTTTTCAATGTCAAAATGGCATTTAGATTATAAATGAATCATTTGTTCTACAAAAGACTGTAGTTATGCTTTGTTATAAATGTGAGATACTTTCATTTATGTTTTTCTATGATGAAATCTGAACTTTGGGAAGGATCATAAATTTGGGGAAAGATCAAAGTTGCACTTCAAGTTAAAATATTTTATCATAATCTTTTTTTGTAAGTTAATATTCATTGTATTGTTACAGAATAAAAATTATATCAAGGCTATGTGTGATTTTGGATTCTCTTTTCAATTAAATTTATATAAAGTGGGACTCTCAATAGCATTTTGGAAAATGTGTGGGTTATCAAAAGTTTGTTATCAAACTTTTTATCAAACTAAATATTGGCATTGCTACGTATTACCAGTGTGAAATTATTTCATCTTCTGTAAAAAGAGGCTAATTGTACTTCCTTTTCATTCTTGTTGTAAGGATGACAGATGCTTCATGTAAGTTTGTATGTGAAAATTCTAGTAACTTGCCTGGTATGCGTGCTCAAAAACCAGAAGATTCCACTATTAATTACCATTGTTTTATTAGTGCTATCCCTCATATCAAACATAAATAATGTAATCAGTTATATAAAGTACCACACAATTGGATATTTTTAATCATTTACTACAATTTTTCTGCAATAAAAATTAAACCTTCCTGTGGAGCCTACAAGAGTGGCGAATGGAAGTTTTCAGTAATAGGCCACTTGATACTGAAACTTGATGCTTGATATCCAGTCAACTCAGATTGCTGATTACCATCTATTCACTTTAAAAACAAAACAAAAAAACTACAAACTTCCATATTACATGAACCAAGAGACAGAGATAAAGAGAGAAAGCTAGAGTTAAAGGCTTACATTTTTAAAGGGAAGCTGTCGTTTTCAAAATACCAGCCTATGTATTTGTAAGGAAAAAACTAAAAGAACAAGAGTCATAATAACATAGTTTAAAAAGTCATTTCCTTTCAAAGAATTCCTGAAAACCTTTCACATGCCATTCTGTGCCAATGTCACTTTAAAACTTAGTGCTCTAATAGTTATTAAGCAAAATGGCCTTAGTTCCATTAACATACTGAGAGTGAAAATTATCTAAATATTACAAAAAAGACCAAAAAGCACTATTTGGGTTCTTAAATGGCATCAAATTGATTCTGACTTAGTCATACTTGAGTGTAAGAAAACTTTTTGTTGGATAAATATTAGCAGGCACAAAAACTTTCTTTCTTATTAATGTTATTACTATTTAAAATCCTTTATATTTTATTTGTGTGTGTGTGTGTGTGCCATACTAGCTACCTTTGGTGTTTTAGTGAGTTTCTGGTTGTTATAGGATCATCAGTGTACCCACGGTATGAAAGAACGTATGGAATATGCATATGGCTAACTTCAAAATACACTTAGATAGAATGCGCTGTAATTAAAAAACCTTAATTTCCCATGGAAGTTCATATTACTTGCATGAAGTGGATGTCAGACATGAGAATGTTTGCCATCTGGGAGCCATCACTGTGAAATTTGTGAGAGCAAATGTGATGTCATGAAGTGTCCCAAATCGGACCCAGAATCGTTTTCTGATAATGACAAGAGAAGGCATCCTCTGACTATACACCTGTTTACCAGTTAGAACCACTTTCTCAACAGTTTTCATTCTAATAAAGATTTCCATTGTCAAGCCACTAATTTAGGGTAAGTCTCTTTCTCTGTTGCCAGAGAAACCTGCTGTATTCATTTCTTATTATCCTAAGTCAGGCAAGGTATGTAGTAAATGACTCTGCTATGTATATGAATATATAATTATATTTTTCTATACTTCTACTTGATTTCAAACTCAAGTTCCCATTTTGCCAGGTAGAGAAAAATAATCTCAGCCAGTTTAAATTAATTTGGGTCAGGAGTTCCTCTGTCAACTCAAGGATTTATCCCCTCCCCCTCCTTTTTCCTGGGTTGGATTTAAGTTCTGGAGGAGTTGGTGGCAGAGAGTAGCTGGTCTTCTCACTTTCCCATGTTGTTGTGTCCACTGATACACCTGGTCAGTGTTGGTCTATGCTAATGACACTGCACCCTCCCTGCCTTCCTGCAGAGGGGATCTCTCTGCTACACCTGCTCCACTCTTGCCAGCACGGGGAAACATTCTCTAGACACTTCCACAGGATCACATTTGGCACATACTGGTGTGGGGGACATCTGTGAGGCTTGTTAACTCTCCAGGTTCTACTTGAGACAAAGGTCTTCTCTGCATTCCAAATCTATCTGAGGCTTTTATTGGATAATTGACATGGAGTATAGAAATCATATTCAAGGCGACACTAATATTTTAAATATTGCTGCCCCTTGAGCTTTCTTCTTAGCCTAGACAACCTTCATCCTGTAGATGTGTGGAGGCAGGTGGATGGGAGTTTTCTAAATCTACTGTTCAGAACATAAACTTTATGTCCAAAGTCCACCAGGCTTATGTTACTCAAAATGCAGAGTTTTGAAATCCCCTTTCTTGCAAATCATTGTTGTTTTGATTTCTTTTTTGGAGGCTGACCAGTGCTGGAATCTGAACCCTTTATCTTGGTGTTGCAACACTGTGCTCTAACTAACTGAATAACCAGCCAGTCCTGCAAATCCTTGTTTTTGACCTTTAAGAACAATGTTCTCTTTTCTTACTCAGCACTGGTGTTTCTGTTGTAATAACCCTGCTGTGAGTTAATGCATGCAGTGATCTAGTCTGAATGGTGACAGAGCCATAGGGTTATAAAACCACCACAACAATCAAATAATTACAATGAACAAAAACTGTATGATTAATATATCAAAATAGTAACAACCTACAGCTTTTCTTTCATTGCTTTACCAGATCAAGCCTACTGTTTGAAAAGGATGAAGATGAAGCAACAGGATATCAGGATTAGAGATTCTTTCTCTCCTTGCTTTATAAATAGAGAAATATTTTAAATAGTCAAATCAAATATGAAATGTTTATTGATAAACGAAATTTCAGAATTTCACTCTGTAACTTTTGATGTTTGTTTCTGCAGATAAAGGGACTTTAGTTATAGCACATACGATATTAAATAATCATTTTAACAGTTTGAATTTTAGAAAAGTTATCTCAGATAAAGAGGTTAGTAATTATAAAATCGACTAAATGTGAGGTTTACATTGGTTCCTGAGGATAGCTCTTCACTTGAAACTCACCGTGGCTTCCTCTCAGTTTTCCTATAAAATCTAAACAATTCAACACTGCACTTAGTGACAACAGGGACCTGATTTGAACCTGTCTTTCAAGGCTTTGCTTCTGCTCAGTGCCTTCACAGAGGGGCCCTCAAGGCTCACTGACCTTCTGCTTTCCTCTCAAATGCTTCTTGAACTTTCCCAACCCCACCAGCTGAGACAGCCTATTCCCTTCACCAGTAGGGGCTCCCTCTACAGGGATGAGTGAGCCACTCCTCTCATTCCAGTCATTTTCATTCCAGGCAGGGCTCCCCCAGTCTCTGTCCCTCCACTAGTCATGAGGAATGTTCAGGCTCCCTAGGCCTCTCCCATGGCACTTCTCTAAGGCTAACCTGGATTATGGATATTAATGTAGTAAAAGAAGGACAAGATCCAGAAGGAGAAACTTGGGTTTTTTAATTCTGTTTCAAACATCGTGCAGGGTCATTTAAATTCTCTGAGCGTCAGGTCAGCCTGTGGATTTCATAATTCTCCTTGCACTTTTTCCAGCCTGAGGTTTGTTAGCTAAGGTTTTCAACTCCTTGTATACAGATTGTACTCAGTAATCATTTGCTAAATCAAATAAAATGGCAGACGAGAAACAAAAAGTTTACTGATTAACCCATTGGGATAAACAGGGAAAATAATGGTAATGTTGAACTATTTTATTTGACTTTTATTGGCAGGGGTAAGAGAGGGGTTGGTCATGGGAACCCTTTTCCTTCTCTTCATCTTAACCAACGATTATTAAGTTCCTTCTCTTATATCTACAGAGCAAAAGCTTTAATACCCTTTCTTTGTACAATTAAGGAGCAAAGAAAATGGCTGAAGATTAACTACTAATTCACGTTTCATTTGACAAGATTCTGAATAAACTCAGAAAGCTTTGCCAGGTAAATACCAAATCAGATCACTTTATTTCAAAGAAGATGAAAATAACTCGGCTCCTTGACAATCTAAGCCTTTTCACTGTTTCAACATATGGCATTTGGTGTTTTAGCTCCCTGCTACAGCTTCGTGTTATATCATGCTTTCACACTGCTGAAGATTATCTATTTCAAAGAAGACAAAAGATAGGCTTACCTCCATCTTTCTTATCCCATCACATCTGCTATTCAATTATGTGTTCTTTGCTTGTGGGTACCTGAAATAGTGAGAAAGAATAGAAAAAGAAAATTAAATATATCTCAACAGCATTTTGTGAAAGGCAAATATTTACAATTTTAATTGATGACAGACAACACACTTCATAAAACTATTAGCATGCAACTCCAGCTGCAAAAACTGAACAGCAATATGTCTAAGCTGGTTAGCAGCAAAAAAGTAAACCAATCACATCGACAAAAAGCCACCATAAACAAAAAAACTGTATTTAAAAGATTAAAAGTTTTGGCATTCATCCCTACCATCAAGTCTTTCACTTTCTTTTTTGCATCAAAATTTAGCTTACGTTTGATGTTAGCAAGAGTTGCATTACTATTATTGTTAATTTTAGTTCTGTTTATTACCTTGAGGGTTATATATTGTAAAATAATTTTGGTGCCTCTAGTTAATGTTAATTAGTTGTTTTAATAACCTATAGACCTATTTGTTATGTTTTTGTAGGTTTACTTTTTTAACTATCAGGAACTTAATAACTGAGAATATTTAACATTACTGTTGCATAGGCAAAATTACAGAGTTACTATTAGTGTTACCTGTTTAACGTTTAGTCATCCTTTGAGTCCTGCGACATATTTCCTTAATAATCATCAGCCATCAAGTCTGATAGTCTCAAAAGAAATATCAGCCCTCTAAACTGCCTTCAAGGGCGGTGATATTTAGCACTGAAAATTACAAATAAAGTTTTTGAGGTTGAATAGCAACAACTGGCCAGTGACACTAATGATTTGTTTGTCAAAACAAATTGTTATAAACTACGCAAATGAAGTCCACGCACTCCTTTGAGTGAAAACAATAAAGTGAATCTACGCAATGCTTACATGTTGAATGGGATATTTAATGTGCGGGGAAACTCAAAGGTTGAAGAACTAGGCATTTAGACAGTGGTAAGTGGTAATCTTACCTCTTTATACTCCATTACTCTTTCTCACGAGAGACATGCTAATGCAAACAAGTCAATCAGAATTTGTGTTTAGCAAGATAAAGCTTAGAGGATAGTTTAAAATCCATTTATTAGTCTAAATCCATTTTTTTCCATTAACATGTTGTACATTAGTGTTTACTAACCATGATTCATGTAACAGTTTAGTTTGTTAACTTTTAAATTATTTAACAACCATAAGTTATTAATACATTTTTAAGTATTACACAAATATCTTAAAACAGGCTTGGGTTCATTTTTGTAATTTTTAAATAGAAAACATTTTAGGCATGTCTTGAAGAAGAAATAAAGCAGGCATTTAAAGCTAGAAAACAAGTAATTCCAAATTTAGTTTTTACAAAAGTTTTCAGCTTTATTGACAAATTATGGCAAACATATTTGACAAATTGTGGTTTCCTATTTAGAGAAGCTTACACATGGAACTTTATGTGTTTTTTTTTCTTTTTTAACAAATAACAGGTTAAAACACTGAACAAATTCAGTTAGCTACATACATATGGTAGCTGCTTATTTTCAACTCCATTAAAACAGCATTTAAAATTAAATTTACAAACTTAATATCGAACATCTTCATCTAACTAACAGATATTAAAAGACAGGTTAAAACATCTTATCTACAACTTTATTATCAGCTAGTTCAAAAATCATATTACAATCTTTTAGCAACCCTAAACAAAGTTTCTGCTAGTTGGTTTGGACTCAAAATCTGTTAACAGATTCATGCTCTTTCTTAAAAAAAAGAAAGAAAAAAGAAAAAGAAAAGAAAAGATTACACACAACAATGAAAAACAACCAAGAGATTATCATCCTACTGAATGATTTATAGACTAGGCTTGCCAATGTCATTTTCAGTCTGTTTTGTAAAATAATACTAGTGTCAATGTCACGCCAACAGTATAGAGGGAAATACAAGAAATATATGGGAGTAATTATGAGCAATTATCCCTAGAATAGAAAAAAACAAACAAACAGAAAGACTATTACTTGTCTTGTTGCTGTTTATGTGGAGACCACAGGCTATGAATTGTCTTTGAGGTGAGGTCACAGGTGAGAAGGACCTTCAATATCTACCATAGGGATGCTCCCTGTATCCCCCTCTGGCTGACCTTGGCGGGGGTGCCTTCAAGCTGGAGCGGGTTGTGGCCCATTCTTCTGGTGCTATGAACAAGAGAAAGACAGTAGCACACACATGACTTCACAGTCATCAAAAACAGTCACGTAGGACACAATAGAAGGTCAGGAAAAAGAGAATTAAAAATCTCAACACTAAAAGCTAAAGCCTTACACTACTTTTTCCACATGGTGAGATGATCTAGAAAGAGAGAGAGAGAGAGAGAGAGAGAGAGTGTGTGTGTGTGTGTGTGTGTGTGTGTGTGTGTGTATGTATACACATATATATGTATGCAGCCACTTGGAATTAAACTTTCAGGGTAATTTTCCAAGAGGAGAAAGTTAGATCTTGGATGACTGCAGATTTATCATGAGTTAGATTTCAATGCCACAAAATAGAGGAGTATCAGTGTAAACCACTCCTCATTTAATCCTTTTATACAGAATGCTAAAAAAGTTGAATACAATAAATCACTGGTTATTAGCCCTTGATTAACTTGAGAATCACCTGGGAATCTTAAACAAACAAGCAAAATGGAAAATAACTAATGCCTGTTTTCTGTCCCCCAAACCAACTGATTAGAAAACTCTGTGGAGTAGGACATAGGGTTTTTTTTTTTTTTTTTTTTAAACCAAATGCTACCCAGATGATTCTTATGTGGTCCAGGGTTGAGATCACTATGAAAAACTGCACTAGACAACATTAGTGAGAGAGAAGCACGATACAACGTAGGGAACATTTTAAGCAGCAAAACCAGTAAAGAAGAAAACAAAACTTCTCATATCACTTTTTCTAAATAAACAACATGGAAAATAAAGAGGTGTTAGTACACTACGAAAACTCCACATTTACCTGTTAATCAGATTTCCATTAGCCTCAATGTTTTGGAACCTAGCCAAAAAATAAGAAACAAGCAACCAAGCTTTTGAGTACTGTGGAAAATGGCTATTGTAATGTCTATGTCCCCAGAAAAGAAATGTAGTCCTCCTTCAAAGGAGCTTAATATTGGGTTTACGGTAACAATTTATGTGATTTCAGAAAGTAGGTTATCTGGGTCTTTCAATTGAATTAAGTTCTTCACAGAGAGCAGATTTCATGCATGTCTGTGGTGAAAGGAGGTGTGGCCATAGGGAAATAAATTACTAGAAAGAGACATACTGATGCTGATAGCTGATTTAAAAGGTGGCAGTAATGGAAATACCGATTAGAGAATCACTGCAGACCGAGGGCAACTGATGTCGGGCATTTGCTCCTGGATAGTTCAAGTGCTCCTAGGAATTAGTTCATCAAGATTACACAAAAAGAATAAGAAAAATTTAAATTGTATTCACTACAATATAAAGCAAGTGAAAACCTTCTACAATGTAGCAAAACAATAAAAACTTAATAATGTTGGAAAAAATAGCACTTAAATGGATAAATATTAGTTTCCTTAGGATATCCTTCATCAGAACGTCATTATTACAAATAATATCTGATGATAAGTGAACAACTATATGTCTTTTACTGTTTAAGGAACATGCTTATGTTTATTTCAGTACATGATATGATATAAAATAGGAAAAACTAAATAAATATGAGAAATGCTATTATTACTCAGAATACAGGTTTATACAGATCAGGAGTTGGAAGCTATGGCCTGTGAGCCAAATTTGGCCAGCAGCCTGTTTTTGTAAATAAAGTTTTACTGGAACATAGGCATGCTTATTTATTTGCATATTGTATATGGCTGCTTTCATGTTATAAAGGCAGAGTAATTGTGACAGAGTACACTGTATGCAAAGCCAAAAATATTAATACTCTGGGATTTTGCAGAAAAGTTTAGACCTCTGCTGTAGAACCTGTCATTTTTGATGGGAGAATGTGGATGGTGGTTTTTCTGATGAGATCTTTTTGAGGTCAGGAATTTACTCTCCAAACTGCCTGAATTTCTCAACATAGACATTTTGGAGAATAATTCCATGTTTTTACTTGATTGAAATGAATTAAAACTGTCTTTGATGTACTAGAAAGGAAAACAGACTTAGCTTGTAAGCTTGAAAGTGTCTTCTCAACCTTATGAAAAATGAATGTTTATAGTCAATGTTCTTGACTGTGGAAGGTAAAATTTATCCCAATTTATTATTGTTCTTAACCAAAGAAATGTACCACTCTTTGCTCCAATTGTTCTAGAGTATTAGAATTCCTCCCTAGGTTCTACTCTATGGGATTTAAAGGTTTGAGATATTATGAAGACCCATTTTTGAAGATCCCTTGTATAGACTTAAGTTTTCCCAGGAAATAGAAGTCCTAGGTCCGTTTTCAAATTCTGAACATTCCTGGTAAATGTTCCTGCAAAATAGCTGAACAAGCAGGAGCAGAGTGACAGAAATACCTGCCACATTCACCCCCAAATTTTTCAGGATTTTAAACTGGCATAATCCTGGGGACTTGCCACACAGGACCTAGGTGTTTAATAAGAGCTCACTGACCTGGGTTTAGCTGACTTTGTCTAAAGCCCTAAAGCAGCTAATCGATAAACTAAAACTCATTTCCTAATTCTAGGCCAACATTAGAATAGGAGGTGTCACTGTTCACTGTTGTACCCCTAGCACCTGGAAAAAATGCATTACCTAGTAAGGGTTGATTGTAATGAAAGATTGCAGTAATGAAAGATTGCAGGAATGAAAGGTTGAATGATTGAACAAATGTGGGAACTATGAGGCAGAAAGAACTTCCAGTGACAACCTAACAGTATCAACTGAGCTGAAGAAATATGACATTAATTTAAAAATCTGTATAACCAGAAATTTGCTCTAGAGTTAAAGTCAGACTTCTTACTCCAAAGGGGTTAGTTAGCTAAGTGCCAAAAGGATTTCACTACTAAATTCAATGAAACATTCATAGTGGAGTCCCACTACAAAAAAGTGCAAAAACAGTATGTTTCATTACACAAAAATGTGCTCTTTTATAATTCTGTTTGTATGTGAGTTAATACTATGTTCTTTCTGCCCTGCTCAAGGCTAGGAAAATGGGAAATACTTAGTTTAAAATAACTGTAACTAGCAAGATAAATAGGAAGCCAAAATGAAATCCTACTCAGGCAAAAGTGAGTTTTAGATTTTCCAAAATTCCTCACCATTAGCAGAGGAAATCAAGAATTTATTTCACTTAATTCAGATCTCAGTTCCATTGCTTATGTGTTCTTAACAACAACAGTGAATTGAGATTAGGAAAAGTATTATTTGTACCAAATTTCCTTCATCTATATTTTTCCTAATATCAAAATGTTTACATATAGTCAATACAAACCAGTTTCTCTCGGTGAAATTGTGTTCTCTGGATTGGGCCCAGAGAGCACTGACTCAATGAATGTTTCTCCAGTGTCACCACATAGTGTGTCATTGAACTTTATATGGCTAGTCAATATCCTCATCACTCACTGCGATATTTAGGCTCCTGGATTTCTTTATTGCAAGTATTAGAGACAGTAGTAATTCTTAGGAATCCAAAGGGGTTCTAATATGAGCCTACCATGGAAACTTGATCATGGAAAAGACCCAAACTTCAGAAGAGACAGATCATTATAAGGACACTTATGGTGGGGTTTCTCTGAAACATGATGTTATAAGGGCCCAGGAATGGACTTAGAATTTAGGTCTTTCTCTGGGATTCTACTACTTAGGGCTTCCTACAAATTATGAAGTCCTGGCCAATTTTTTCTAGTCCCAAGGTGTGGCCTTGGATGTCACTTTAAAAAACCATCACAGACAATGAAAATTAGAAATTTCTTTGCCCTTTTGGAAAATGTCCTTTTGGAAATAAGATGCTCTCAATCTCAGGATTATCGTCATATGAGAAGCACTAGCTAGAGGATGAATGTGAATTGAGAAAATAACAAATTACTCCTCAGAGAAGGTGCTAAATAACTATCTGCAAAGTTGAAATCACTGGAATGAGTTACAGAATTGTGCGTCTGGAAATAGCAAATCAGGATATGAGAAATAGAGCTTAAGTGACTTGATAAAATTGCTATCATTTCTTGGCTTCCCAATTCATATTTTAAGGTACCATATAGTATATAAAACATGAAATAAGTTCATATTTATTATATGAATACTAAAGTATCATTAAATAATTTTTTCTTTTTTTCTTCCTTTATTGTAGATCTCCTATATGACAGTCACTGCATATGAGGACAGTTTAAGTAGTCTTAAGGAGATCATAGGAGAAAACTAACATGAAATTTAACAGATTGGAACACAATCATAATTGATATTTTAAGAAAATGTTGGGGAAAGCACAGAGGAGGAAGCTGCTAACTTTTATCATTCAGTTGAGCTTGGATTGAACTCTTAACATTTAATCATCTCATAGAAGGGGATTTCTGAGCAAATATGGTCAGTAAGAACAACACAGGTGCTATTTAACCTTCTAAGAGAATTCACTTTGTTTAAAGTCTTTCCTGTATTAATTATTTTGTATCATCTGGTCTTGTTTCTAAACTGGATTCTAAGATCTATGAGAGGAGAGACTTTCTATAGTGGTAGACACGTAGCAAGAGCACCATAAATATTTGTAAGCTACATATAAATAAATGATACAACTACATAAGGAAAGAAATTTTAAAATCAATTATGCAGAAAAAGTAAAACAAAACTATTCAAAAAGTCACTGTTACAATTAGGTTGTCACGTTGCATATGTTTAAAATATATCAATATTTCTTTTAAAAGTTACTCTATCTTTGCTTTTGTTTTCATTAACTCAGACTGATGTTTTTTACCCTGTGAGTCAAGTTTTACAGAATGCCTGGAGTTCATCTCTATTACATGCTAATAAGAATCACTGAGAAACATTTTACTTTGACAGAGGAGTGTAAATTACCCAGGTAACTCTTTGCGCATTAAATGTTACTCCAGTATCTTCAAAAGCTTATGCATCTCAAATACTGTGCTCTCAGCAAAATCAGATCTATTGAGTGGTGTGCATTTCTCAGTGTGCTCTCATTTCTGCAGTGGCACCAGATACTTTGGGGAGCATTCAGAGTGGAAAAGAAAAATCTGAATGATTTTTAAAGTTGCAAAACTGTGTTTTCTGATGTTTCAGAGATGCTTAAATAACCATTGAGCTTGTCTGGAAAATCATGCAGCATAGGAACAAGGTGCCAATTGAGAAAAAGTCAGCATTATTTAAGTACCTGGAAAGTAAATTTTAATGTTTATCTTTCAGGAAGTGGGTTTAAAACGCCATCTTCAGGGTAAATTAATTCTAGGATACCATGGAGATTATGGAGGGTACAGCCATCATGTTCACACTTTGCTGATCCTAGATAGCTATTTGTTTCTATTTCTGAAACCTGAAAAAGAATCTCAAAAGAACGTTTTTTAAACCCCCAACAACAAAAGAGAGCAGGTCATGCTATTTATTTCTGGTACGCTATAGCTCAATATGCAAAAACCACAACTAAAGTAGGAAACCTAAGTTAACCTCTATTATTACAAACTGTTAGTGTGTTTGGTTTGCAAATCTTATAAGAGCATTACAACATGGTTGATTAAAATTCAGCCTGGCTCTGAGCCACTTAGTCTTTTGGTCTTGGTTAAGTTTCTGATCTCTCTAAGGAATATCATTCTATTTAAGAGCACCTTTCAAATGTATACTTACAGGTTGTCTGAAGGCTATTTATTCTCGAAGAGAGTAGGTTAGGTTAGATATTTGGCTGATGTTGTAACTCATTATAATAATAACATCCATTTTATTTATTTATTTAATTTTTAATCAACACCCTATTAAAAAAAATGAAGAAACTCACGATATCACACCTTCTAAGGGCCAAGAACAGTGCTAAGCATATTATGCATATTATTAGCAAATACTCACAACTTTTCTACAAAAGTTAAGATTGCCTTTCTTTTAAAGAAGAGGAAACTATAGCTCAGAAAGTTTAACTGTTGGGAAGGTGCAGAATTTTTCTGTAGCTGTCATTTCTCCACCCTTTGCTTCTGAAAGAAGTTCCTGACTTCTGGTATCTTTTCCTCTACTTTTTTTGCCTAGACAACATGACAACTTATTTTACTCCTTTCAGATTACATAATAATTAGTGATTCCAACAACAATTAACTGGATAAATGAGTGAGATTATAGTTTTAACTTTTTAACAAAAATGTGGGCTGCTTCAGCTGAATTTCTTAAGGTGCAAATCTAGGTGTTCATTCATACAAAGGGGAAAGCAGGGTCATCTGCTCTGCTTTGAACATTTAAAAATATTAATGGAATTTTGGAACTGAATAGTCAACCATTTCATCAACACAATTTGTATTCCCACTACTTGTAATTGCAGAGTTTGTTGTTTCAAGATGCAGAGGATAACGTGATAGTACTGAAGGAGAAATATGGATGATCAGCATGTTTTCACAGATGAGCATAGCGAATTACGCTCCGAGAAGAAGGATTGTTAACTTTTAGTTCACCATCAGTTATGCTCTCAGAAAACTCAGTCAGCTACTGGGAAGCATATGCAGCTTTTATCACTTTTTCAAACTTTTAATTAGATATTCTCTGTTAGGAAAAAAGTATCGCTTGGGATAATCTATTTAGAGAGTAACAAAGGGCTGGCCCTTTCTAAGTGCTCAGTTCTCAACTCTACAATGTTATGCTATATATGGCAGGCAGTTGGTAATTTGTTGAATAAATTAGTTGTATTTTAATATTTTACATTTTCATTTTGAACGCACAGAAGAGGCCACAGGCTTCCTCAGACGTGTCCCTTCACTTTGAATGGTAGTCCCAGAAGTTTTGTAGACAGGTCTGTATTTGAATTCTGGTTCCACCTCTGTCTTGTTGAAAGACTCCTTGGGCAATCCTAGGGTCATTAATCTTAACTTTTCTCTATTTTTATACTCACCCTTGCTTCCTATGCCCAAATTTACTCTGTGTAATTTCCTAATTTCCACGTCATAACCTGGTTTCACAATTTTATCTTCTGTGCCTAAGCTTGGCTGGCTTGAATTACTGCTATTTCTGATTGTGAGCTCCAGAAAGGTAAAAACTTCAGGCTGCACCAAGAACAGCATTAGGTAGGTTAGTTTGTGACAGGTGATTTCTACAAGCTTCTTTGTTCCCAGGAGAGCCACTATGATATGGAATGTTAGAAAGAATCGCTATAATTCAAACCCATTGGTGGTGGTGTTTTAAAATCCTCTACTCTGTTTTCGCCCCTGTCCCATACATTTTATACATTATCATATTTAATTATAAGTTAATTTGATCGATACCATTTCATTTCTAATTACCATCCATTAATGACTGACAAATTACATATGCAGTTAAAATTTAAACTTACATTTTATTCTTGATTCTGCTTTCTATTATCTTGCAGCTATAGAAAAATACAGGCCAGTGATTCTGGATATTTTAAAATAAGTATATTTCTATATTCCTGCTTTGGAGTTAAGATCTCATCAGAGTAAGAAAGAGACAAAAAAGCCACCTGGAGAAAGGATTTCCAAAATGATAGGTACAGAAAAAAAATGGTGAATGATAATTGGACGTAATGTGGAAGTTTGTCTGACTGGAATCTAAAAAATACTTTCATTATTGAAAAGAAAATCCTGAATCAATCAAAAGCCTGCATTTTTTAGCCATAGACTTTCTGAAATGTACATAAGGACTTTATAATATGAGAAATAATAGAAGAGAGAATAAAAACGGTGACAAAGTAATATGTTATAATTCTCTTCTCAGAGAATTCCAGTAATTCTTTAATTCATTAAAGAAGGTAAGCTTCGTAACATAGCTTCACAGACAAAGAGATTAAATTCGTAGTTACCTGATTGTCTCATTCCCCCTACATTTCTATACCTGAGAACAGAATTTAGTCCAGTGTGTATTCTTAGACCAATGCTTCGTTATGGCAGTTAGAAAAAACAAGGCCTTAAGCTAGGCAAAATGTTAACTTTGCTGTATGACCTGGTCCACACATTGATGTGTGAGGAGGGTAACGTGGCCAGAAGATGTTGGAAGCTTCATGTTTGTGACCCTCCCAGACTTTGCCCTTACCCTATGTGTCTCTCCCTTTGGCTGGCTCTGATTTGTACCCTTTTGTTATAATAAAACTGTAATTGTAAGTGTAGCATTTTCCTTATTCTGTGAGTTGTTCTGGCAAATTATCAAACTGAAAAGGTAGTGGGAACCCCCAGATTTGTAGCCAGCTGGTCAGAAGTGAGAAAGGCCTGGAGTCTCCCAGACTTGTGACTGTACTGTGAAGTGAGAGTGATTTTGTGGAGAATTGTGCCCTTAATTTGTGAAGTTTGACTTAACTGTGGGCATACCCCTCGTCTCTTTGTTTTTTCTCTCTAATCTTCCCACCAGCCCGAATCAGAGCTCTTTGCCCATGACTGGACCTGTCTGTCTCAGAACTTCTGGATGCCAAAAGCCTCCTGGGGGATCTGTCTATCACCTGCTGCTGCACCCCCCAAGCGTGAGGGTGCTTTTCCTGAGATCTCCCTGGACAATAATCACAGGCTCCAGAGAGGCTAACCTAACTATTCTAGGTATTGTTTTTGTTTGTTTGTTTTCTGGTACATTTTGTTATCAACTGAGCTAAATGTTTGACAAGGTACCAGTATGGTTAAGTCATCTGTTCAATACAAAAAACACTTGTTGGAAGTCATCAATAATTATAAATACATTTTCAACTGACAATTTTTCAGCAATCCATATATATTTATCAGTTCTCATTGATATATATATCAATGGAAAATTATGGCATATTTGATAAATGAATTGCAGCACATTCATTTCAGAACAATGTATCTTAGTCTTTTTTTTTTCTTTAATCCACGCCCTCTTTTAATAAAAAAAAAAAACCTTCTTAAACTCGTGAAATTCTGTAAAGACCCCCTAAGGTGGCACATCACCTAGATATATTTTTTCTTAGATGGTGTACGTTTATGTGGGCGAGACTTTTTTCCCCAGCTTTATATTTTGTATTCTGTACTTTGTATTTTAAAAACAATTCCACCTATATCATATTGAATATACTTTTTTGTACATGATCTGTTCACCCCAAGATTCTGACAATAAATCACTCAACTCTCCCCTCTCCCTTAGTTAAAATGATTATGTCATTAACTCAACAAAAAGTGATTAAAAAAACCTTTCTTGTGGCTTGTTTTATTGTCTCAAGAAGAGAGTTAGATGCATGTGGACTATAATTTTTAGTGGATTTTCTATCTGTTGGGTAAATTATACAGAAAGTCAAGGTTGAGATTTAACTGTTCAACACACAATTGTTCAAAAGGGAGTAAATTATATTTCCACTACTTAAACTTTATAGTTAAATACAGTTTACATTTAAACTTATACTTTAAGTGGATTTAAAATGCCAGATTCTCTAACACAATGTTTGCTTACAAAATACCCAGTGTTACAAAAGTGTTGTGTGCATAAATTGTGTGTTACCTTCAGGAATTCAAATGACTGGCATAGTTTTGATCATTCATCCTTTCAGTACTTGTGCAAAACAGATATTGACAAGGAAAAGTGAGTTTCAGTAATAATTTGGTCCTATTATTGTGAGAGAAATTATAAAGATAATTATCAAAGGATGGATATTATGTATTAAGATGATAGGTTACTTTTTATAGTGCCCCATTTTTGTCTGTGTCTACAACTTTCTAAATCAACCGTAGTGTACGGCTGAACCACCAAGGGAGATTTTAAATAATCCTTGTGGCCAGTTCTTATTTCCAAAAATTGTGATAGAGCTGGTCTGAGGTACAAACTAGACCTGGCTCACCAGGTGATTCTAAAATGTGTAATCAAAGTTAATACTCTGTAGGATATGTAAAAGCAGGTTTTAGTTTCGTCTGAAATTGTTGAATTCAGGTGTGCATAATTCAAAACAAAATTTGAACTGTAAATACATCTAACCTAAAATTAGCAATACAAGCAGTGAAGTAGTGGTGGACTATTCTTTTTGAGCATTTCTTGCCTAAACAACATGATATGCATTTATTATCGAGACTAATGAATTAGCTTCCCATCTAACTACAACCTCTGAAATAGTAAAAAAGAGAAAGTTAGCTAATTTTAAAATTAATTTCATACCTGAATTTAAAATAGTTCAGAAGGGCAATTTCATTAGGCCTTCTTACTTTCAATTAAAAACAAAGTTTAAAATCCTATTTTAAAAACTAAATTAAATTACAGTGTTATTTTTCTCCATAAACTATCATTTAACAACTTTAATATTAATAAATCCCAGGAAAAAAATTATTTGCTTGCATTACTTTCTAAATGACTGACAAATTCTTGCCAATATTAAGAAAACTCATCTCCATGTGTAAAATCAATTTCCACAAATTATATTTTTATTTACTATTAAAAATAGTCTTTGTTCTTGGATCACATGGCTTGCAATTAGTTGGCTTCATTTTTCTTTGCTGTTTTCACAGATTAATCAATGCAAGGCTTATTTTCACACTGGGATAATAATCATTCTGGCTCCTCAACACAAAATGAATACATTCATGTTCTTCAATTGACTTGAAGTGAGGCACTCAAATGCCCTAGAATATGGCCCCCAAATTCCTTTTGCCTTCATTCATTTCAAGACAGTGTATTAATATTATCTTCCTTGCTTCCACACAGCTGTTATCTAAAATGTCACTAAAGAATGGATGCATAATTAGCTCTTCAGTTCACACATTAAATACATTTTAATAAACAGCTCTTTTTTTTTTCTGAGAAGAGAATATTGCTGTCCGTTCTTAGCTGTCAGTCTCATAGAGAATTTAGAGGATGTTTCTCATGTGAAGCATTGCTTAGACAAGCTAATGTATGCACTGTATTTAAAATACACCCTTACTGAATTATAAGCTATTCAGACTCATCCAAAACAATTATAGTGACTCTGATAAATTAGAAAATATTTTTAAAATGAAGAAACTGATTTGCAATTTCTGTAAGTCAAATATTCATGTTCCAGAAATAAATTCATTTTAGAAATGCAATATTTAAATATTAATTTAATAATAGTCAATTTAATATCAATTAAATGCTTAATAAAAACCAATGCACTAAATATTAAGTAATATTTATAACTATACTAATTACATTTTAATAATATTTATTTATAATTTTAATATTTAATATTTTAATTTAATATTTATATTTACAATGTTGAAAGAAAAATGGTTTAATACTTAATATTAAGTTGTCTGCAAATATCTTGAATAATTTAATTGTGATGAAACCCAAAGGAATATGTTATTTTCTTGAAGTCAACATATTTGTTACCTCAACAATGATATATGGGCCCCAAAGAGACAAATACAACTGCAGTCTGATGATACACAAAACACAATGTATGAAGATTCAGAGTGAAGTGTCCCACTGAAGGACTCGATTTTTTAAATTTTTGCTGTCTTATTTCAAACCATTTCTGGAGGAAGCCTGAGTGAGAGATTCTATCTGTGAGTCTTTTGAATGCAGGACCCTGTTATTCCAGAGAGTGTTCCTTGTTTCTCTCCCAGTGCCCTCACTTGCCCCCACAGTTCTCCTGCCACCGTGAGCAGAAGGAACCTGGGACAACTCACTGTGAGTCTTCTCACGTAACTGTCCAAGTCTGGAGGGTGGCCAGGAAACTGAGAACTGAAGCTATTTACTTTATTAAAATACAGACATTCCACTGGAATTTAGAATCCAAACCCATGATACAACCAAAATATGACAGAGAGAAGTTACTAGTTCAGAGTGAAAGTGAATGAATAAGTGGAGATACAAGATTTACATCTTGGAATAAGCCTTACTGATACAAAAGATTGTGTACAGCTCATTAAAGATAAGCTATAAATGGGTACTAGTTAATATGTGGGGTAAGGAAAATTAATGAAAAAACATCAATCTGTATTTGACTTGAGTGGGTCTTTGAATCACTGCTTCACATGTTTATTTAAATTTTCTCATCTGCAATTTTGGATATCATAGGATGAACAACCTATCACCAACTACCTAATATCTAATACCCCATTATATAATATGTAATACCAAAATCTGAGTGCTCATGATGCGTATTAATTTAAATGGGCTTCGAGGTTATGATGCTGAACTCTTACTACTTCACTTCGTTTGCCTTTGTCCTTGCTCTATTATATGTGACTATATAGGATATAAGAGCATGAGAATTCACAAAATGTAAACTTATCACCATATGGATTGACATGCAAATACTTTATTTTCTGGTTATGCATAAAAGGGAGTATCCCTTTTCACATGAACATATTAATGATTAATTCTGATAGCACCTGGGAAAGTATATTAAATTCTGCATTTTGTTAGGTATAATCCTGATGATTGAGAAATGAAAAAAAAAAAAAAAACTTTCTTCTATATTTTATAATAGGAAATTCTTAAAGGTATTTAATAAAACAGCCTATGTTGTGTTCTCTTTTTAAATAAAATGTGTATATTGATGAAATTAAAAATTGATAACATATATAACAAAAATTAAAGAAAGAATAAAGTAGTATAATTCAGGATGATTACAATTTCTTCTTTTTTTTAACTTACATTTTCTACAGTGTATGTGTATTATTTTCAGAGTAAGAATATAACTTACTGTTTTAGGTTAATCAGACTTATGTATCTGCTTAGATTTCTGAACACCCATGGCAAAAAGCAATTCTTGAAAAATAAAATTAATTTCAGGTGTGCATTGTTTAAAACATAAGTGCTTTTGTTCATAGTTTCCCAGCCCCTATTCTGTGGCCCAGTGAGTAACACAAATGGGCCGCAGTGAATCTAGAAGATTACGGGCAGTGGGTGGACCTTGGGCTGCTGCAATCCTGGCTTGGAAGCAGCCTTCTTCCTCAACTCCACTGTGCTGCACACATACCATTGTTTTCTATGAGATCTGCACCACAAAAAAAGTTGCAAAGCATTTGTTAGATTTCTTTGCCTCAGCGCCTGGAATATCATCCTCTGACCAAAGTGAAATAAGCAATTAAATTCTGTCCTGAATAATTATCCTTTTTACATGTAAACCAAGAAGATTTTCCCAGATTAGAGTGCATAGAGAACTTACATAACATTTCCAAACAAAGAATAAAAACCACCTGCAATGTGAGGTGTATTCTTGAACTAATGCTTACTCAATAATGTCAGAAAATGACAACAGATCCTAAAGGCCAAAGAAAAGATCATGGCTCTAAAGAATGGTCTGTTTTTATGCATATCTGTGCCTATTCTTTCAACATTGAAAATATGGCCAATTTGGCTGAAATTTTAGTTAGTAAAATAGGTAAATGAAAGTTAATAGGTAGAAATTGCGGCTTAACTAATATCTTCCTTACTCCACTCAGTCAAATCCCTTTCTACATTTTCCTCATTACTTTATTATGAACAATTTTTTGACTGCTTTCTGTATGCAGTGAATTGTAGTTGGTAAATTGTAATTTGACCCAGAATAAAATCTAGAGCTTACAGGTATGTATAGCTTTTAAAGTAAAATAGATCATTTCTCTCTAGACTACGACAGCAGGGGAACCAGACAACCAAGAAAGAGCAATGTAAAAACCCATAGGCATATAGAGATAAGCCTCGGCTTTCCTGATCATGACTCTTCATCTCCATTAGAAGGTTTGAGAAACAGTAGTTGGTACTCACACACTCTTCCCTGCTGACTTAGATGGTATTAACATTTCAAAATGCAAGTAATTGAGAAATAGAAATTTCATCTCTTCTCACCACCTACTCTATCAGAAATCATCAAACTCATCCCTTCCATTGTTTTCAGAGCATGTAATTCTGTAAAGTAAAGCTCCTAAGTTGAATTTTCCTCAAATTGTTGTGTCAAGTGTGAAAAATAATGACTGTACTTTGCAAATAAAAATTCCATTTTAAAAAGTGATTTATAAATAATTAGATGCCTTCTCATTAGCATGTGTGTTTCAAGAGATTGTTCACTACAATATCTCCAGGATTGAGAACAATGGTTCACACATGTTAGTCATTAAATAAATATTTGTTAAATGAATAATGTTCTCTGACCTTGTATAGAACTGTTGTATCACATTTTCTACATGCAGCCATAAGTTTCACAACAGTAAGCATAAAGAACCAGAAAGAGACAATGTCTATCTTGCACACCATCAAATTCTTGGAGCCTAGCTTTTAATAATGTGCTTGGAACAACAGAAATATAGTTATTGCTGTGTTGATCTCAGAAGATGTTGCAGTGGGAGGTGTGGATATTCTGGGATGCTGTCAATCTCGCAATTCATCCTGGCAGTTCCACTGCTGTGGCTTTGGAGAAGGCTTGATGTTTGGATTCCAGTGTTTTTATTAACCACTATCTGATACCTTTGGTCCCCTACTTCCAATAAGTGACAAATATATAAAGAACAAAATTAAAGCTGTTCTTTCTATGGCAGCTCACCAACTGAGCCAGACCTGGGCAAACTTGTCCATCACCTATTTTTCTGTGGAATAATTTCTGAAAATATTTTTAATTTGTTTTGGAGAATATCCCTGTCTCTTGTAGAAGCAAAAGATTAGGTCAATTTGATTAATGCTGGAGAAGATGGAATTTGGGAGAGAGTGAGCCTAGTGCTCATTTTGGATTAATTGTTTATTTTTTTCCTGTAAAATACTGCAGTATAAAAGGTCTCCTTCCCCTCAAATAGTGAAATAGCAGGTGGCAGGATTTAGAGAGATACCACTAAGTTGAACATCCTTCCTTTTAAACTAACTCAGGTTTGAAGTACCAGATTCTTTTCTTTCTTCCAGGGTCCACTGAACTCTGCTCCCACCTCAACAACAACAGCAACAAAAAACAATCAGACACACGTGGATTCCCATTCTTGCTCTGTCACTTCCTAATTGTTGAACTGGGGCAAGTTACCTAATTCTTTGAGCCTTAGGTCCTCATCTGTACAATGCAGATGACAATGTGAGTATGTTTCCCACAGAATTCTAATGAGGATTAGGTAATATAGATATACATATAATTTCTAATAAGGATTACTTCCATAATCTCAAATCCTCATTATAAATTGCTCAGTACAGAGCCACAATGGGTATTCCATATGTGGTAGCAGCAATTAATAGTATTCCAACCACTGGTGAGAATATAAAAACAGAAGTTGAGCGTGACAGCTATATTCTCAAATTGACTTTTCCTCTGTTGTTCAGTTTCATCATAAAAATGGAAATAAAGTACTTTATATTGCAATTAATTATGTAAGTAATCACCTTATGATCGGCAGTGGTTGTAGTGGTCATTTATTCTTCTTCTCTTACTTGTAGAGTCAGCCTTGTGATATTCTACCCAGAGAAATTAGTCAGTTTTTGCCCTGGTTCCAAAGAAGACACGCTTCCTCCTTTCCTCCCAACATCTGGACCTTTCATTTCTCTATGCTGACGCAGCACTACACTTATTTTATTATATGCAGCCCTAAACTCACAGATGACATTCATTGTCTCCTTTACCACTCCCCATAAAGAGGAACAGAGTGGCCTCAGTAGTATTTTAATAAAAATCCAGGACTGTAAACATCTAAATGAGTGTCATTTTTCAAGGTCAACTGGTGACACTGCACATGTATTTTAAAGAACCAGAAACTACCCCTTTAAAAATGATGTACTGTATCGATGTATCATTGGCACTCAATAAATCTTTACAAAATATAATTATGACTAATTTTAAGTGATACGTTATTAAAGGGTATATTTTAAAAATTAATTTTATAGACTAACAATTATAGACTATTTAATTGACTATTAATTTTTATGAGCCAAGCAGTATTTGGCACTTTTAAGAGCCATGCATACTCGAAAAAAAAACTCTGAAAGTTATTTTATAGTAACAATTTCTGCCCTTAAAAGTTTTAAAATATTTTAAACATATATTACATTGAAGATCTTTGTGACATCAGAAAAAACACAGTATTTTTGCCAAATCGATGAGTCAGACAATGGACACAGTGAAACATAAATGACATTATTCAGAATGCTCACTGTTGCAGTTGAAAATGATCTATGATTATGATTAATTGTTCGTGAAATTTTGATAAAAATCGATCTGTCCAATTTTCCGGCTCTGGCTCTGTAAGTCAAATCTCACCCTGGAATTACATAAATCAATTTAGTCTGGACTTCTGTAAAAACTGGGGAAAGAAAGATAGAAGTAATTTCTGAGTTGTCAGTGACTGATGGATGTTCTGATTTCACAGTTTTAGTAAAGAAAAGGTCTTACCGTAGCTGTCATAGGCATCCTCACTTACTCCATGACCGTAGTCATAATATTCAGGCACACTGCAACAGATTTAGACAGCAATCAATGTTACTGCAATCACGAGAAATCAACCCAGAAACTCACGTAGAATTTGAAGGCAAAATGTGTGCTAAGATAATACCGCAGGAACCTCTGGGCGTAAAATACAATCCTAAAGAAATATTCAGTAAGAAAAATACAGGTTATTGATAAGGAGTACTATGATTTTTTCATGCCACGTCAGTACTTCTTTATCTCTGTCTTCCAAGTTGATAAATCAAATTTGCGCTGAAACACAAGTATAATACTTCAAAATTTGTCAAGAGAAGAGTTATAAAGATCTATTTCCAAGAAAACAGTGCTATGTAAGATGACAATCTGGTCAATTGTGTATGACGTTCAATGCTGTTACCTTAAGAAATATGCACCAATTTCTTCACTTTCAAACACTAAAACTATGTTTATACTTTCCTCTATCCCTTTCACAGCATGTCTGTGCACTTCCCACATATATAAGCTATTTCTTTTCACTTGATATTTTGCTAGATGCTTCCACATTTCAATAACTGTCAAAAAGATGTTCATACTCCATTTCTTTCTCCAAGGATACTTAATGTCTCCACACACCCAATTGTCCTCACTTTGTCCTGCAGCATCAGGTCTACTAACATCCAAATATCTTTTATACCTCCCCTCCTTAAAAAGCCCTACCTCACCCACATAGCTCCATCTAGTGACTATTTCTTTTTCTGTCCCCTTGCAGCAAAATTTCTTGACAATGAACTTTTTCACTGACTCTCTTTCCATAAGCTTTTGCAGACATTCAATTGAGCTGCTGTTCTCGATGTGCCCTGAAACAGATCTTGTTAAGATCGTGACATTTTCAAATCCAATGGTCAAGAACTGGTCCTCTTTTTATCATAGTAGCACCATTTAACATGGCTGATTATCTCCTATTCCTTCAAACACTTCACTTGCTTCTGAGATCTCCCTCCTGGGTCTCTTAATTTCATTTCTTCATTCTTCTCTACCACTTAATCCTGGAGACCACTGGGCTCAATTGCTAGAATTTTCTCTTTTCTATTCATACTCACTCTGTAGGCAATCTCATCTAATATTATGGTGTTAATACGGTCTCTTCTCTGATGACTCCCAAATTATACCCCACTATTGGAGCATCTCTTCTACTCTGGCCTCATATATCCAACTGCCTCACGTACATTTCCATTTGGATATCGAACTTACTACCTTCCCAACTACAAAAAATTTGATTTTCTTTCCAACTCAAGTCTGTTTCTTTTGCATTCTTCCCATCTTTACCAATGACAACACCTTAATTGGTGTTATTCATGACAAAAACTGTGAAGTCCTCTCCTTGCTCTCACACTTAATGTTCAATCCAACAGCAAATTCTTTCACTTCTATTTGCGAAATATATCCAGAGTCTGTAAATTTCTAAACATCTCTAAAACTATGACTGTGGCTAAAGTTATTACCATCTCTCAATATTTTTCTAACCAGTCTCTGTGCCCTGCTTGCTCTGTTTTTATTATTCACATACCAGTCAAAGTTATTCTTTTAGAAATTAGTTAGGTAATATTAGTGCTCCAGTCAAAATCCATGAGTAACTTTCCATATCCTTTAGAAAAATAATAAAAAATTCTTATTTTTGCCTACACAATTTGACCCCTAAAACTTCTCAGACCTCATCCTTGATCACTTTTCCCTTTTCTCACTCTACTCAGGGCACACTGGGCTCCTAGGTGTTTCCCGAACATGACAAATAGATTACTGTCTCAGGGCCTTTTTATTTACTTTTTTCCACTACCTGGAACATACTTTTCCTAAATGTCTAATTTCCTTCTTTTCATTCTTTCAGAACTCACTCAAATGTCACTTATGAGAGATTTCTCTGGTCAAACTTTTTTTCTTTATTTTTATTTTTTATTGTAACATAGATGATTGTATATATCTATGGGGTACAGAGTTGAATATTAATAGCTGTGTAATATGTGATGCTCAGATCAGGACAATTATAGTATATTCCACATTATACAATGTAATCATTTTTTGTGGCCCTTTACCAATTCCTCCCTTACTCCCCGCCCCCTTTCCCATCTCTGGTAATCTCAGTTCTGTTCTCTCCTTTTGAAAGTTCAATGTATTATTGTGATTGTTGTATCTTTCTTTCTTTAAAATTTATTTCCTCACTTTTCAGCTTCCACTTATGAGTGAAGACATGTGGTATTTATCCTTTTGTACCTGGCTTATTTCACTTAACGTAACTTTCTCTAAGTTCATCCATGTTGCTGTGAGTGGAAGTATTTCATTTTTTTTTTCCCATTGTGTAAATATACCACATTTTCCTTATCCAGTCATCTGACAGTGGACATTTAGGTTGGTTACAACTCTTGGTTATCAATCTATTTAAAGTAGTACTCACCCATCTGTACTTTGCTTTGTTCTTAGCATTTATCATAACCACCATATGGATTATATAAACAAACACACAAACACACATTGTTTATTTTGCTCTTTCTCAGTTCCAGAATGTAAGCTCCTTGGTATAAAAACTTGGTCTCTCCTGTATTCACTTGTTCTAACTGTTTCAGGCTGATTTTTTAGAACAATGTTTGGCATATTATAGCTACTCTATAAATATTTATAGAACAAAAGAATGAACTGCTCACAGGAGATTAGACACCATTTAAATGAGTAGCTTAATGTAACCAAGTCATAATTTTAAAAAATACTGTACAATAAGTGAAAATTATTTTAACTTGAGTTAGTATTTGGAGAATGAATTTATACATTTTAGTCTTACCAAGGGATCTATAAGTATTTATAACATTTTATATTTTTCTTTCAAATAAGCTCCTTGGTTTAAAGTTAAGTATCGATCATTGTCCCTCGCCTGAATCTTAATTTATAAATTATCTCAAGATTACTAATTCCTTTTAAGTACATAAAATTGTGGCAAGAAAATGTCTTAATATCAAATACCAAATTGTATAAGAGCTGAGGACGGCGGATAGATGCCAAAGGTTGACAGGGAAGACAGAGGCCCCCAAATTATATATTCTTTGAAAATGTGGTTCTCATTATCCCTCAAGGCAATCCCATAGGTCTCATTATATTAAGTACTTGAAATTCCATTGATAGTAAGGAAGGAGAAGCAAAAAAAGAAAATACGAGACTATATGTCAAAGATGAAAAGAGAGGCAGAAAGAAGTTTGGTTATTTTTATCTTCGGAAGCAATTTATAATGCACTAACTTCAATTTTAGCTGAAAGAGGCTGAAAAAAGATTGCCTAGCTAGCTCAGTCCTCATTGCCCAGGATATTTACGTACAAAACACCTAGAAAAAATGTATGACAATGTGTTTTTCTCCTCATCCTTCTAGTGATTTGACATTATACAAAGCAAACACCATTGGCTGGAGGCTGGATGTTTATTTCTTCTTTCATATTTAATAGAAATGATACAACCCAATTTAGAATCCTCACATAGGTGTAGCAAATTCCTGAGAGTTGTTACATTGATTCCCTGGATGATCAAGAAGTAGCAGTCATGGGAAAATGATTTACAAGCAGCATTCCCATTTATATGGGTGTAGAGAAAAATGCTGGCTTTGACAGAAGCTTCTCCCTGGCTTTCTCACAATCAATAATTTTTCTGTGAGTAAACATCTGATTACATTTCCCAAAGTGCACTATATGAAGACCAGTAGCAGCAAACACTAGCTGGTGGCATTAATATGTTTCTCACTAGATTCCAATTTTAATTTAAATGATGAAGATAAGGGAGAAAAAAGGAACAGTAGTGAGAGAGACTACTCTTCTCATATTAAAGAAGCTGCAGTTATTGCCTATTTTAAATGATATATACACACCAAGAGGGAATTTTAACTTTCAGAACTCTAAAAAAGGGAAAATGAAACATACAAGACATTTGTAAAATGATGGATAATGTAAGATAATGGAAAAAATGATGGCTAATAATCATAATGGATTCTGCCAGAGTCCATACATTTGCTTATTAAAATATCACTTCTCATTTCTTTCACAGAAAAATTTTTACTTGTACAAATGGCTGCATGGGTAGTGGATACAATCCCCAGGTACCCTTCCAGCTAGACGTGTCCTTGTGACTAAGTTGTAAATGTGGGAGGTGTGCAGAAGTGAAGGTGGCCACCAAGGTCATTTCCAATCTAAAAACAAGCTCCTCATCTTGGACTTGCGCGTCTTCACCTTCTCAGCTGGTAGATGCACTCAGAGTGATGATCTAGCATCTACCATGCAAATGAAGACAATGCCTTAGGAAGTCATGGACTGCAACATGGGAGGTACTTCTGCCTGTGAATGGTCACATGGGGCAGAATTTACACTACTGCT
Source organism: Cynocephalus volans (assembly GCF_027409185.1). Lineage (NCBI taxonomy): Eukaryota > Metazoa > Chordata > Mammalia > Dermoptera > Cynocephalidae > Cynocephalus > Cynocephalus volans. The sequence continues at coordinate 68,205,777 of NC_084464.1, forward strand.
TACCTCAGGGATTGTTAAGAGAAAAACAAATTTGTTTATAGTGTACAAGTCACTGAGTTCTGAATCTCTGTTACTGCAGTTTACTCGAACATAGAAATCCGTATGTAGAAGTGTGGATCTGCTGTTAAAATCCCAATCTATTGGGCATTAGCTTAGTGAGAGGATGGAGAGAATGAAGAAAAACATAACATGTGGTAGAAAGCTGATGGCCTTTGTTATGCCATTGCCAATGACAATTTGGAAGGCAGGCTATAGGCCTGTATGTACTTCAGTGTTAGGGACAAATACTGGAAAAAACCCAACTGTTAGTAGTCCTTGCTGCTTTTAGAAAGGTTTACTAAATGTAAGATTTCAAATAAGAATGCACCATTTTGCAAAAATAAGTGAAAGTGAATAGAACTTTGCTAAGAGAAGCTATCTCTGTCTTACTTATGTTAGTTCTACAATTTAAATTGATAGAGGGTTCAGAAATTTGGAATTTAACAAGATTAGAGAAGTCAGCTGCTTCTGTATTCCAATAGCAAGAGATAAGCGTTGTTCAAAGATGTCCTCACATCTTCCAATTAGACTTTGCTATAATCCCTAGAACAATCCTTAGGCTCCCAAACATTAACCAGCAGGAAGAATGATGCAAAAATTGTGAAGTCTCCAAGAAGGGCATACTCTACTGTAACCAATTCAGATATGACCATAGATAAGTTCATTTACCCATTAGGATAAGAAAGAACCTTCCAGGAAATCTGGCAGAACTCCCAGAAAAGAGAACCAAGGTTGCCAGATGCACTAATAAAAAAATTATTTCACTGATGTTGCCAGTTGTTTTTAAATCTCTGCTCGTAACTGTTATTGTCCACAGGGTATTCCGTGTGTCCTTCTTACACTTTTCTAAAGGCAGTTTCTATTGCAGTTATTCTGCTCCTTTTTGACCACTTTATATTGGGTGTTTCACATGGGGAGGAGGGTTGAAAGTGGAAGAGATAATCTGCCTAACATTTTACAACTTACCAGATTTCAAAATCTACTCAAGACCTAATGCAGAGGTTGGCATATTTCTAAGAGATCCTGTATTTTGAACTGTATTTTAAACTTAGATTTTCTTCGTTGAGGAGAAAGTGGTATTTTTTTGTTTGTTTTTGTTTTTGTGCCTAATGGGAAGAAGGATGTTCACTCATATTTGGATGACTAGAAGGTTGGGATATATAAGACTTCCAGTTGTTTCTCTCCAAAATCCATTTGTCCCTTCTTCCATGAGAGAGACTGACGGGCTCAAGACTTCAATTCCTAGTCTCCCTTACTGTTGAATGTGGCCACGTGCAGAGTGATGTCACAAATTCTCTGACTTGCATGAAAGTAAATTCCTTGTCCTTTACTTTCTTTCAGTTTTTATGAAACCTGCTGGAAATGGCAATGACTAGAGTCTCTTTGGAAGATTCATGTTAATGATGGCATCCCTCTAGCCTGGATCCCTGAATGGTGCCAAGGAGAAGAGCGCACCAATCTGCCCTAGTCTATTATGTATGAAAGAGATAAACTTTCTGTTGTTAGAGCCACTGAATTGTGGAACTTTCTTATAACGGAAGCTTAGCCCATACCCCAAATAATATAGTTGGCAATTAAAGCAATCCCTTCAAGACTAGCAGGCATTTAGAAAAAATTTGTTGAATGAACAAACAAATGACTGAATAACAAGAAGTCAAAGAGATCACTGTACTTGAACATGAATAATCTTAGAACATTTTGCTATAAATATCTTTATAGAATTTTGTGCATGCTTCAGAAGCAATGTCTATTCATATTGATAGCAAAGGGAACAGTAAAAAAAAGAAAAAAAATCACTCATTTCCTTTCCAAAATAAATGAAATTCAGATTAAAAGTTTAACAAATTTATGCCTCCTTTGTTTCTGCTGCCTTTGCTAAACTTATTTATTTATTACTTTTTTCGAAATATGTATTGGTGTTTAACATCTTGAAGCCAAAAAGCCAGAGTGTTGTGTAGCATTTTACCAATAATTAGATATTGTCTGAGTCAATGAAGCTAACATAGTATATCCTGATTTTATGTATGTGCCAGTTCCTAGGAAAATTATATCTGCTGTAACCACCAGAGTAATTATGTTCCAAATCACTGATAATTGTGATAACAATTATCACCTCCATAATTATGGAGGTTTAGAAACCTTGATCATTATATTTTCTAAAATGTAAGATGGAATAATAGTGAATTGAAAAATAAACAACCAGGTTGTGTATAATACAGAATTCATTTGTCCACTTATCCTTATATTTCAACATGATTAAACAATATGATAAATGAAATAAATGTGATGAAAGAATAGCTTCGTGAAATAATGAAATGAAAGTATAGAGCCAATACCATAGCCTACTTTTTCTAAACAATATCATATATTTAAAAAATTTGTTCTATCTTTTATTGTGTATATTTAAGGTGTTCAACATGACATTTTGATGTACTTAAATATAGTGAGATGGGTACTAATATCAAGCCAATTAACATATGCTAAAACATAATATAACAACATAAAAATCCCATGTGAAGGATCTATAACTACCCAACTATTCTTAGCATTTAAAAGGTATTCTTAACTTTTGTTCTCTTAAGCATTTACATTGAAAGCTTTTTGTATTGGCTATTAATACTATATTAACAGAGATATTTGTCAAGCAGAGATATATTTTCAGTCCAGCCCCCATCCTCAAATTGCAAATTGGTACTTACATGACTTTTATACCCATTTAAAAATAATATATAAGGATTTATATCAAATCCTTCTGTTAAGTTTTGTAAACCTCCCTGAAAGTGTAATTTACAAAGTAGTAAACATAGTGCGTATATAAATGAGTGCAACACACTGGTATATGTATCAGTTCTTACCACCAAGCACAACCCTCCCTTAAAGTCACTCAGGGCATTAACCAAACACTGTTGGGATAAAGAAATGGGAGACTTCACTAAACAGCTCAAGACTCCACAGCTTCCTTCCACATCACATCACTGTTGTGTTACCTCCTAATTCCGATGGTTATTCCTGAGTTTCCTCTTAGAAGGGGACATCTATTATTTCCAACACTGAAGGTGAAGTTTACCAACACAGCATCAACTTTATGCCTGTGTTGGGAAACCTACACCTATGAAATCCTACGTTGTCAAACCAATTTGCAAAGTTTTTTAAAAGTATTTTCATTCGTCTATTTCTTCTAAAGCAAATCATATCTTCCCACAGAAACTAGGTGCATGTACCTCTCCTCCCTCATCTCTCTCAACATATTCTTTCATTTTCATTATTCCTGACTACATAAAGTAATAGTCTAGTAACTATAAAAAACCCTAGCTGTTACATATGGATGCATTCAGTCTATTTTGTAAAACTTTAAAAATCAAACAGATTAGACTGAAAAGCCCTCATGAAAATTACAGACTAGCAGAAAAACCATTAAATAAGTGTTAAGGAGTCATTCATTTACTCTTTTTTTATCCTTCCATTCGTAAATGCTGAAATCCTAAAAGTAGGTAGTGATCACCCAGATAAGATGGAATGAAAGAGCCTTATACACAGGGGGTCAGCACCAGCCAAGGCTCAGAGGCAAGAAAAAGGGTGGCATCAGCAGCTCATCCTCCAGAGTGGCCAGGGGGGTAGTGTAAGGCAGAGAGGGGCTCAATATTCAATCTTGAGAAAGATGCAGGAAACACATCTTGAAGGACCTTGTTTTAGCCATGGTAAGGAGTGTGGATTTTATCTTAAGAGCCATCAAAGGCAATGAAGGATTTGAGAAGGGGACAGACATGATTACATTTTGCTTTAAACAAATCACTCTGTTGGTGGTGTCTTTCTTTTTCACTGCTGCATCATCAACACTTGACACAGTAAAAAACACATAGTAGATGTTCCACAAATACTTATGGATAATTTAGTGGAAAAGCAAATATTTGTAGAATGGATAGTTTTCACAATTGCTCTCTACCTTGTGTTTTTGCACTTATATTCCCTTTGTATCCATGAACTTGGGATTGTTTTGTTAAATTAAAATGTGTGAAAAATTTGCATATTAAGAGAAATTATTTGTGAACATAACTCATAATTATTTCATGTCATTAGGTGCTACATTCAAGATCTGCAGTTTGAACTGCTGAAAGTATTTTTTAAAATAATTTTGCAGAGATTAGAAAGCAAGGAAAAAGATAACAAAAGATAATTTTAGGCCAACTTCAATCAGCAATTGAAAAGAGCATTTTGGAAGATTTGGTGGATACTGTGAATTGATGGAGTTGTGTTCTCCAAAGTTCATATATTAGAAGCTCAGTTCCCACTGTAACTGTTTAGGGTGGGAAATCCTATTACAGTAATTGAATGGTGGGGCCTTAAAGAGGTGATTAGATTGTAGGACAATGCCGTAGTGAATGGATTAATAATGGTGGTCAGAGGTATGGTTCTGAGGGTTTTAAAAGGAGAGTGAATGAGGAACTATTGCTCTTTTTGTTCTGCCATTTCTGCCATGTGAGATCCCTGGGTCACTGTCTTTGGAGACTTTGGACTTCCCAGTCTCCAAAACAGTAGGCAATAAATTTCATTTTCTTTATAAATTACCCAGTTCCAGGCATTTCTTTATAAGCAACATAAATGAACTAATTCAGTGGATATTGAGAGCAATTCATAAATTAACAAGTCTGAAGTTTTGAATGCCCAAACTCAAATGCATGGATTCTCAAGAAGCAAAGTTTGCTTAATTTTCTTTCTGCTATATTTTAATAACAGCTACAGTGAAAGTCAGACCTACACCTATTAAACACTACTTCCTATTGATTTAAATCATCTTTCCTTACCACTTCTATCACCTGATCTTTAGAATTGAGAATTTTAAAATGGGAAGGGGCTTAAATAAGAAACCAAGCCATTTGTCTCTTTAAAATTCTTTTCTTCGTCCCTCCTAGAAGCAACAATAAACATAAAAATATGTATTTAATACTTATCTGGCACCTACTACACACCAAAAACTGCTAAGAGATTTATGTACCTTGTCTTATTTAATCATCATGAGAATTTTTGAGTCAATGTGGTATTAGCTCAAGTACAGAAGAGGAGGTTTACTTTTAGCTAGATTAAATTACCTGTCCTAAACTATTCAGCTCTTCAGTGATGGAGCTAGGATTTGAACCCTGGTGTATCTTATGAAAGAGCACACATGCAATCCATCTAGTCCTTTATACATGGGTACATCAAAAAGTTCATGGAAAATGAAGTTGAAAGACAATGGGAATCTTTTCATGAACTTTTTGAAGATCTCTCATACATATCCAAATAATCACCCTCAATTTTATTTGCATAGTACCAGACAAAAAGATGGGAAGTAACTTATTTAAAGTTAGTATGATCTTGGGCTAATTGTGATTAGGAAGATCAGATGAGCTGTGAGCTCCCCCCCACATTTACCTGTCTTCCTGCCCTCTCTCAGAAAAATCTCAGCTACTATCAAGAACAAGAGCCTGCCCCAAGCATACATACTTCTCAACACCCTCTCATCCCCTCCTCTATTATTTCCTCCTCTGGGAAGGTTTCTCGGATCCCAGAAAACCTTACAATGATATACACCTCCCACAAATAGCAGAGTCTTTGCTACAACCTCACCTTCAGATGTGCTATTATTTACTTGTCTGTCTTTCTGATTAAAGTATGATTTTCACAAGGTTATGGCTATTTGGATCATCATTATATTACCAGGTAGTAATCCAGAGACTGACACATAGCAGATGCTCAAGAAATATTGTATTGACCAAACGAATGAACTGAAGCCTTGGAACTGCTGAGTTTTATACTCATTTCAACTCTAAACAGCTACCTTCTAATCTGCAAGCAGCATCCAACCATTGATTGCATTGATTTCATCCAGACCTTCCTATGTACTCTCCTCTTGACTCCCCTTTTCATTTCGGGAACCTCATGGTATCTTATTCCATTGAGCTGTTAGCATTCAGTTATATTTGGAACAAGTTCCTTAATTTCCTTTACCACTTTTCTTGACTCTTGCATGACTTAACTTTAATAAGAGTCAATTTTCTGACCATTTATAAGAAATGTAAGGGAGGACCTAAGGGTTTTGAGATGTTTGTGCAGGAAAAGTAGATTTTGCTCTTATTTAGACAGCTCTTAAGTGACAGACAAAAGATGCTACTCAACTACAGAGGAATAGAACATGGGTTAGGAGATTTAGACAAAAGACTTAAAGCTATGCCAAGTAGTTTGAGGTTTTGGTTTTAAAGTAGGGGAATTTTTAGCTTATATTCCTTTACTACTTCTCATAGAACTGAAAATAAAAACCTTTCCATTCTATCTGCCTAGTTAATTGTGATCACATAAAAATTATTAAATAATTCAATAAACATTAAGTGCCAGTACTATTGTAGGGATAAAAGAGGAAAAGATACACATTGTTTAGATATGTTGGAATAAAATATATAAGTATTGCAAAGTAAGCATAAACAGATGAATATTGTGAATATTTTTAACCTACTTTATCTGATACATCCAACAAAATTTATTGAGAACCCATTATGTGCCAGAGACTATTGTAAATACTAGGGGATACAACAAAATAGACAAAGATGCCTGCTGTCATGGAATTCACAACTAAAATAATAAACAAGCAAAACAAACAAGAAAAATGTAGGCTAAGTTAAATAGTTATAAGTGCTAAGGAGAAAAACAAAAGCTGGAAGGGAAGCATAAAGTTTTGGAATTGGGGATAAAATTATAGTCAATGTGGGCAAGAAAGACTGTACTGATGATATTGGAAAAAGACCTGAAAAAGTTAAAGGAGAAACACATGGAAATTTAGGGTATTCAAGGAATGGCAAGAAAGCCAGTGTGTCAGAGCAAGGGCATGAGAGAGAGTTGCAGGAGATGAGGCTGGGGGTGGCAGGTGGGAGGCACAGGTTCTTCTCTGTGCCTACCCTAAGTGCAGTCTTTCCCTGGTTGCATCTTGAGCTCACTCCCCTCTCTCTACATTTTTCACCTTTACCATCATATCCATTCCCAACACTTTACTAACCACAAACTCTATAACTTCTATAAAGAGATTTACAATACAAAAATAGCACTTAGAATATTCACATTAATATCAAAGCAACATGACTGTTTGAAAGTATTAGCTGTAATACTGTCAAGGTAAACTATGTACATTTTCCATCCGAATATCAAAGGCTAATTATTTTAGTAAATGCAAAGAAACATATGAGGGTACATTGAAAAGTTCATGGAAAAATAGAACCAAAATATGTTACAAATCTTTCCATGAACTTTTTGAAGACCCCATAGAATAATATAGGAAAGCATTAATTTATTTAAAAGCAACCAAATTAAAGAAAGTTTGAATTATGATAACTAAATTATATAAGTGAGTGGTGACATATGAATCCACTGTTATGATTAATACTACAGTGTAAGTCAGTATTAATAATACTATAAGTAGACAGAAATGAAGACTCAATACTTTTTTATTTTTTTTCATTAGCTTTATTAAACTTAAATCAAGTTATCAGAGAAAATTCAACAGTAAAGTCTCATGAGACCTTTTTTGAACATGTCTTAACAATGCAGATAATGTTGGTTACACTGTAGATAAAGTGTTATATCTGTTGAAATTAATCTTGAAAAATTACCAGTATTACTAGAATACAACTGATAATAAATTTCTAAGGAACAAATCCTTACTACCAATAAGATGCAATTCATTATCCTCCTTCAACTCATAATAATATATCTTTATGTTTCTCTTAATTTATTAAAAAATCATTTTTATATAAAAGTATTGTCACTGAGAAATTCTTAATTTGGAAATTAGTGCACATGTCAATGTCAATACATATAACAAAATTCAGAAATGGGAAGAAAATTGTTTCACTTTTCTCTGAAAATTACCTTATATGAATATTTGTGAAACTATACATAAGGCAGAATTTTTGATAGAGAACATCTTCTATGAAAATAATATAATTGCTAAAATATCTGGCTAAAAAAACCTGCAAGAAAACTGTTTTACCTGGAAATTAGGATACCTGGACCAGTTGGTATGACTAAATTCATTGGGACATCAAAACAGAAGTTTTAGATAACCATCAAGAAGTTACAATAGTATGATAAAATTTTGTCAAGGGGTTCAAAAATATTCATTGAATTCAGATCAAAAATGATAAAATCCTAAGACACTGGCCAAGATATAGATGTACTTTATTACTGATTTAGACACCTTTTTCTTTCACTTTAAATTTTAAGTTGAGTGTGTTTTTGCTATTTTAGCTGATTAACACAACTTAAAAATCAGTTCCTTACTTAGCTCATTTACCTTGATGATAGCTTAATAATATCATGAGGCTCTCTCTCTCTCTCTCTCTCTCTCTCTCTCACACACGCACAAATAGTGACCTGAAAAGTTTGTCTAATACCTTTTTCTATTTACAAATTCAACTTCTTCTCCCCTGAAGTAATTTTTATTTCTTTTTGTTATCATTATAATCCAAAGAAGACCCGTAAAATTTATTGGGCTGCTGTTGATTAATTTCAAGAGTTTAGAAATGAAATATTCTGAATTATTAAAACAGGTGAATGCACAACACAAGTATGATACATCCAGTCATAAGGGGAAAGCATAAGAGATATAAACTACATGTAGTTACTAATTATGAATGAATCCATATGTATATATAGTTTAAAATTCTTAAGCAATCTCATTTTTTATAGACTAAAATTACAGATACCAATAGCATTAAAATGAATGAGATTTAAGTATAAAAATTCTATAGCCTAAATTATTTAGCCACATTTTGTATACATATATTATACATTTTGTTCTTCATTAAAAAATGAATTGACCTTTGAAAAGCCCTGAATAGCACTAACTCCTGACTGTGAAGAAGGCAAGAGGAGGGCTGTCACCAGGACAGGGAGGCCCCACACCACTTCCATGGAGGTGGTCTGTAACAGCCACAACCACAGCTTCTACCACCACAAGGATGGCTTGCTGCCAGAGTAGCAGCCACAAACACCATGCAGGTGGCCCACTGCATATTTGACTGCACTGACACAAGGAGACTCACCAGAAGAACCTGAAAAAAGAAGAGGAAGTCTTTCTCCTCCAAGTCCACTCCAAAGTAAATAGAAGAAGCAATTGATTTACCAGATAATCAGAAATCAACATAGAAATACAAAACAAACAAAAGAAAGTAAACAAACAAACAAACAAAAAACAAGAAAATATAACATCACCAAAGTAATGTAGTAATTTTCAAATACTAGACCCTACAGAATTGGAAACCCCTGAAATGACTGAAAAGGAATTCCAAGTAACAATCTTAAGGAAACTCAGTGAGTTATGAGAAGACTCAGTTAGACAACACAATGAAATAAAAAAAAAAAAATTCCAGGATATTAAGGAGGAATTTACAAAGAGATTAATACCTTAGAAAAGAATGTAGCAGAACTCCTGGAACTGAAGGATTCAGTCAATGAAATAAAAAAACACAACTGAGAGCTTAAGCAGCAGATTAGAGCAAGCAGAAGAAAGAATTTCTGATATCAAAGATGGACTTTACAATATAACCCAGGCAGACAAAGAAAAAGAAAAATAGAATTTAAAAAGATGAAGAAAGTCTAAAAGAGCTAGCAGAAAACCTTAAGTGCACAACTATCAGAATCATGGGTGTTCTAGAAGGGGAGGAGAAAGGTGAAGGCATTGAAAAATCTATTGAATGAAATAATAATGGAAAAATTCCCAGGTATAGGGAGAGACATGGACCTTCAGATCTAGGAAGCTCAAAGATTCCCAAACAGATTCAACCCAAAAAGGTCCTCTCTGTGACACATTATGGTCAAACTGGCAAAGCTCAAAGACAAAGAGAGAATCCTAAAAGCAGCAAGAGAAAATCATCAAGTCACTTATAAGTGAGCCCCTAGCAGACTAACAGCAGACTTCTCAACTGAAACTCTACAAGTGAGAAGAAAATGGGATGACATATTCGAAATACTGAAAGAAAAAAACTGCCAGCCAAGAATATACCTGGCAAGGATATCCTTCAGAAATGAGAGAGAAATAGTGCATTTCCCAGACAAACAAAAGCTGTAGGAGTTCACCACCACATGACTAGCCCTGCAAGAAATATTCTTGTGAGTCCTGCATCTAGAACCTGGAAAACAATAATCATTGCCAAATACACAAGAAAGAAGAAAATCTACTGGCAAAATACAGATGCAAAGGAGAAAGAAAAAAAGGCACTAAATCTTACCACCTCAGAAAAACCAACAGACATTGAAGATGAACAATAGAAGAGGAAGAAAGAAACAAAAGATATTTGTAACATCTGAAAAAAAGTGATAAAATGCCAGGAGTAAGACAATACCACTCAATAACAACCCTAATTGTAAACAGATTAAACTTCCCACTCAAAAGACACAGCCTTACAGATTGGATTAAAAAGGTAGATCCAACTATATGTTGTCTTCGAGAGACTCTCCTCACCTGTAAAGACACACACAGACTAATAGTGAAGGGATGGAAAAAGTTGTACCATGCAAATGGAAACCCAAAACAAGCAGGAGTAACTATTCTTATATCAGATAAAATAGCCCAAAACAAGCAGGAGTAACTATTCTTATATCAGATAAAATAGACTTTAAAACAAAATCCATAAAAAGAGACAAAGAAGCCACTACATAATGATAAAGGGATCGATCCAGCAAGAAGGCATAACAATCATAAATATATAATCACTCAACAGCAGAGCACACAGGTATATAAAGCAAACACTATTAGACCTAAGAAAGAGATAGACCTCAATGTGATAGAGTAGGGGAGCTGAACACCCCTCTCTCAGCACTGGACTGATCATCCAGGCAATAAACCAACAGAAAAACACAGGATTTAAAACATACTTTAGACCAGTTGGATCTGGCAGATATCTACAGAATATTTCATCCAACAACTACAGAAAATACATTCTTCTCATCAACACATGGAACATTATCCAGGATAGACTATATGTTCAGTCACAAATCAAGTTTCAACAAATTTTTAAAAAAACAAAATCATCTCAAGTATCTTTTCGGACCACAACAGATTAAAACTAGACGTTAATAAAAAGTGAAACTCAGGACACTATACAAATACATGGAAATTAAACAAAATGCTTTTGAATGACCTATGGGTCCAAAAAGAAATTGAACAGGATATTGAAAATTCCTTGAAACCAGTGAAAATAAAGACACATCATATCAAAACCTGTGGGATACTGCAAAAGCAGTAATAAGAGGGAAGTTTATTGAAATAAATGCTTACATCAAAAAAATAGAAAGACTTTAAATAAACAAACTAAATCTACACCTTGAAGATCTAGAAAAACAAGAACAATTCAATCCCAAAGTTAGTAGATGGAAAAAAAATAATTAAGATCAGAGAAGAACTAAATGATATAGAGACCTCCAAAATTATACAAAAGATCAATGAAACAAAAAAAATTTTTAAGGAAAACAAAATAGACAAACCATCAGACAGAATAACTAAAAAGAGAGAAGACCCAAATAACAAAAATTAGAAGTGAAAAAGGAGACATTACAACTGGTGCCACAGAAATACAAAGAATCATTAGAGACTATTACAAACAACTATACAGCAACAAATTTGAAAACCGGGAGTAAATGGATAAATTTCTGGACACATACAAACTAACAAATACTGAACCAAGAAGAAATAAAAAACCTGAACAGACAAATAACAAGCAAGGAGATTGAAGCAGTAATCAGCTGTCTCCCAACAAAGAAAAGCCTAGGACTGGCTGGCTTTACTCCTAATTTCAACCAAACCTAGAGGAATTAACACCAATTCTCTTAAAACTATTTTAAAAAAATGACACAAAGGCCATTCTTCCAAACTCATTCTATGAGGCCAGCATAACCTTGGTACAAAAACCAGACAAAGACACAGCAATAAAAGAAAACTATAGGTCAACATGTATGATGAATATAGATGTAAAAGTCCTGAACAAAGCACTAGTAATTAGAACCCAGTAACACATTAAAAAATTCTACACGGTGATCAAAGGGGATTCATACCCAGCAGACAAGGATGGTTCAACATATGCAAGTCAATAAATGTGATACACCATATCAACAAAATCAAGGACAAAAAACATATGATTATCTCAATAGATGCAGAAAAACATTTGACAAAATTCAACATACCTTCATGCTAAAGTCTTTCAGCCTGAAAGCCTTTCCCTTAAGAACAGGAAGAAAACAAGGATTCCCACTATCACCACTTCTATTTAACATAGTATGAGAAGAACTAGCCAGAGTAATTGGGCAAGAGAAAGAAATAAAGGGCATCCAGGTTGGAAAAGATGAAGTCAAACTGTCACTGTTTGCAGATAACATGATGCTATATATAGAAAAACATAAAGACTCTACCAAAATATTCTTAGAGCTGATTAGCAATTTCAGTAATGTTGCAGGATACAAAATCAACACTCCTAAATCAGTAGCATTTTTATTCTTGAATAATAAACTAACAGAAAAAGAAATAAACAAAGAAAGCCCATTTACAACAGTCACCAAAGAAACACAAAAAACAAACAAACAAAAACAAACCTAGGAAACAATTTAACCAAAGGGGTGAACAATCATTGCAAAGAGAACTACAAATCACTACTGAAATTAAAGAAGACACAAAAAGGTGGAAAGACATTCCATGATCTTGGATTGGAAGAATCAACATTGTGAAAAATGTCCATACTATGCAAAGCAACCTTTGTATTCAATGCAATCCCCATCAAAATACCAATGACATTCTTCACAGAAATAGAAAAAACAATCCTAACATTCATCTGTTTCAAGAAAAGACTCTGAATAGCCAAAGAAATCCTGAGTAAAAATTAAATAAATAAAGCTGGAGGCATAACACTACCTGACTTCAAATAATACTACAAACTTATAGTAACCAAAATAACATGGTACTGACAGAAAAATAGACACTTGGACCAATAGAACAGAATAGAAATTCCAGAAATCAACACATATACTTATAGCTAACTGACCTTTGGCAAAGGCAACAAGAACATACATAGGGGAGAAGATTCCCTCTTCAATAACAGTACTGGGAAAATGGAACATCCACATGCAGAAGAACGAAACCAGACCTACACCTCTCACTGTATACCAAAATCAACTCAAAATGGATTAAACACTTAAGTATAAGACCTAAAACTATAAAGCTACTAAAGGAAAACAAAGGGGAAATACTTCAGGAAGTAGGACTGGGAAAAGACTTTAGGAATAAGACCCCCAAAAAACAAACAACAAAAGAAAAAAAAAATGTAAATGGGATTATATCAAACTAAAAAGCTTCTGCACAGCAAAGGAAACAACCAACAGAATGAAAAGACAACCTACAGAATGGGAGAAAATATTTGAAAACTATACATCTGACAAAGGATTAATATCCAGAATATACAAGGAACTCACAACGACACAGTAAAACATGAAGTATCCCAATAAATGGGCAAAGGAGCTAAATAGACATTTTTTGATGAAGGAAGACATACAAATGACCAGCAGGTACATGAAAAACTGTTCAACATCATTAATCATTTCAGAAATGCAAATTAAAAGCACACTGAGATATCATCTCACCCCTGTGAGACTGGCTATAATCAAAAAGACTGAGAATAACAAATGCTGGCAAGTATATGGAGAAAGTAGAACTCTTCTGCAGTGTTGGTGGGACTGTAAATTAGTACAGCTACTATGGAAAATGATATGGAAGTTTTTCAAACAACTACACATAGATCTATCATATGATTTAGCAATTCCATTTCTGGTATATACCCAAAGGAATGGAAATCATCATGTTGAAGAGATACATGTATTTCCATGTTCATCGCAGCTTTATTTACAATAACCAAGATATGGAACCAACCTAAATGTACACCAATGGATGACTGAATAAGGGAAATGTGGTATATATATACACTATGGAATACTTACTCAGCTATCAAAACAAATGAAATTCTGCTATCTGTGGCAACATGGATAAGCTTGGAGAAAATTATGTTAAGTGAAATAATACAGGTACAAAAGGAAAAATATCACATTTCCTCACTCATAAGTGGGAGTTAAAAGAGAAAGAAGAAAGGAAAGAAAGACCACAGTGGTGGGTTGGACTTGCAGAAGGAGAGAACAGACTTAGGGGGAGAGGGGGAGGAGTGTTGAGGAGAGGTTGGATGGGGGACATGGGGAATAATTGCCATTTGTGGTAATGGCATGCTGATAGTATTGATCTGATCATCAGGTGCTGATGGTCAGCTCTGTCCCCATGAATATGCATAATCAATCAATCGATCGATATAAAAGGAATTCTGAGGACAACCAGAGAATTAAAATATACAAGTTAAACTTTCTGATATCAGAAATTAGTGTTTACATATCATTTGCTTTTTAAAGAATTTACTATCATTACATTCACATTGCTAGTAAATAAAAACATGGTATGAAAATAAACCATACCAAACCCTAAAAGTCTGTAAAAGTTTTATTTTAGATATTTTAAGCGTATAAATAATTGAAATAGATTTTAAAGAATGAAAGTCTCAATTTTTATTGAAAACTTGAAAAATTAATCATTTTGTGGCTCAAAAATGTTGAAGAAAATATACTGTATTTTTGCATGTATACTTTTCAACCAAAATGCAAATACCCTTCTCCATGTGTGAATATTAGCAGTTTTCACAGAGCTCTAACATGGAAAAGACTGATGCTTTAGATACTATATTTCTAATGTATTTTTGAAATTCTAGCAAGATTGCATAATAGTTTTTAAATGGTTTTGAAATTTTATTATTGTACTATTTATTTATTCATTGCATTCAGCCAATAGTGTTGCAAGGAAGGCATTTTGCTATAGAGCAGCCATGTTTGTGTATAAATAGAACATAAACCTGTATCTTTCAAAATTAACTAGTAAATTAAATACATTAAACATAGATACTCATGGAGGTATATTGACAGGTAGGTAGATAGATAACACAGTAACCTCCTGCAGTGTTTTTCTGGCCAGTTTGTTTTGAGAAAGTCATAGGTATATATTCCCACTCAAAGGAAACTCATTATGAGACAAGAAAAGTCCCTAATCTCAAGGGAGGAAAATAGTGAGGTCTGCATTCTCTGATCCATCGGGAGGAAAATCAGTATTTTTTCTAAAAATGATATACAGAACACAGAAAAAAAGGTATTTGAACTTAAAATTGAGAGCTGCTATTTTCTGTTTTAATGAGTGTGTTCATTTTGGACAAATTCAATCTCTCTGAAATTCAGTTTCCTCCCTTTTAATATGGTCAGCAATAATATTTATCTAAAATATTAATGAAATAACCTGTGAAAGCCCCATGATAAGTGCCTAGTGCCTATCAAGTGCACAATAACTATAAATAATAGGTGATCATCCAATAAATGAAGGCAGAGACATAAGGCTCCTCTTTCTCATATTCATAAAGGTTGTGGTGCTGAGAGAGGTTTCATCTTCCTGAAATATTCTAAAACATGAAATAACCACACATGCTCTCTTAATTTTTAGTTGATGGTGTTTAATGTTCACAGGATGAAATATAGACCGATTATTCATGAGGGAAGTGACATATTTGTTCTGCTCATAGATTAAGGATCAAGACAGATGATCTATTAAGGCATCTAGTGTAGAATTATGATCAGCTTTGCAATGATCTCCTTTATAGAAAATGGATATTTTTAGAGGACAACCTCATGCCTCAAACGAGGGAGAAATATGTTTATATATGCTTTTGTTTCTGGATTTAACACTATGCATACATTTATCAAAACAGTCTCCTTTTACAGTCTTTAATCATTTATTTTCAATTTTGCTTGTATTTTTTGCTTACTTTGACCCCTTATTACATAAATGAGGGGTGAGCAGTTTTATAACAAAAACATTAATCTTCTGTTTTATTGTGTGGAATTATCATTAGAACATAGCAATTATTTTCTATAAATAAGACCTTCAATGGTCTGATTAATTAGGCTCACTTGTACAAGACATTATTAAATGAACTGTAACATGCCTTTGGTGCAGATACACAGAAACTATTGAACCCTTTTTTGAAATGAACACAATTCTAACTGTATACACATATTTCTTTGGCTAAGTCATAATCCACGAGTATCAGCAGGATTTTAGTGCTGTAAACATCAGTATAATTTCTAATTATTTCAATGCTTTAATCAGTTGATTTTAAGATGGAATTTACTGGTGCAAGCTGCACTATGGCTATGTGTTAATAGTGATTTATATTCTTCCCCATTCAAATCACAAATGGAATCTCACCTGTGTTGCATAATGTTCCACAACCACTTGTTACTTATTAAAGGTTTATTTTCATGCACCAGACTTTGGAAATGTAAATAAATATGAGAGTCTGGGGAAAGAATATATGATGGATAACAATGATTTCATTTTGACAAAATGTTTCCTTGTGTGTGGAAGACCACATTCATCTAGAAATTCTTGGAGTGTAACTTAAGTCAGGTGAGGCTTTAACAGTTTTATGATTAGGAGCATCATGAAGCCTGCTTACTATTAAACATTAGTAGTAATGCTGAATTACTGTGAAGAGAAAGGAAATGAGAATTCTAGCTAGTTGTCTCTGTGCACCACCACTGTAGCATGCTTGGAACTGAACTGTAATTATGTATTTTTATGTCTCCCTTTTCTCTATGCCTCCAACTATGAGTAATATTTCCCTAGCAGAGAGCACAAGTCCCTTTCCTGTGTTCTAACCACCTACCCAGTCTTTTCCCTATCACTCCCCTCTTAACAAACCCTACACCCAGACAAGGTGTAGTGTCTCCCAAAGACACGAGTCCTTTCATGACCCCATGCCCTTGACCGTGGTAATATTTGTCTAGATGGAACTTCCTCTACTTCAACACCTAGGATGATATTCATCATCCCCCTGGGATCCAGCTCAATGGTCAGCTTCTTATTAAGGATTCACTCAGCATCCCAAGTAAGGTGCCACCCCTTCCCACTGCCTTCTGTAAGCCCTTGCTCACATCTTCATGTAGAACAGCTCTCATTGTACCAGAACTTTTTATTTTAAAAAACTCTGTCTCTTTCCCTAGCACAATGGTTCTCAATATCCAGTATGCACAAGCATCACAAAGATACTGTGCTAAAAATGAAGATTCCTGAGTCCCATTCTTCAGATTCTGATTCAATTGGTCTCAGCAGGAACTCAAATTTCATTTGTAGGGTTTCTGATGTAGAAGACCAGGATAATACTTTGTAGAAAACCATGAATAAATCAAATTCCAGGCTATGTCTTATTTGTTTCTGTATATATAGGTCCAGAATAGTGACATTTAGTGAATGTTTGCTGAATAAATGAACGAGTACTTTTAAAATCTACATAATTTCTAAGGGAAAAATTTGTAAGCTGCCTGACAGTACAGCCATGTAGATTTGTGGCTGCGTTTGCAACTGTTCTCATGGAATATTAATTAGTGGTCAATGTCAATTTAAAGGATGCTACTGAATTTTGTACTTGGTACTTTCTTGTCCTCAAAATCTTCTTGAAAAGTACTTGAATAAATAAATAAATATAAGATGTGCTAGAAAGTATACCTAGCATGTTTTAAGAATTAGTATTTTAAAAGATAGCTCAAAACCAACAATAAGAGGCCTAAACAACAAAGTGAAATGTCACAGAGATAAACGTACATTTCTGTGTCTAGGTTAAAAAAAATCAATTGCAAAGATGTAGGATGGTGTTAGAACTGGCTTGACAGCAGTTCATTTAGAGAGAACCTAGGTTTTCAGTTGAAAACAAGTTCGATAAAACCCAGTAATGTGACATAGCCACTTAAGAAAACCACACAGTTAGATCATGTTGAAGGGCTTTGAAGCAAGAAGCACAGAATGTAATAGTGTCATTTCTTTGTGCCAGTCAACTCTCATCTGATGTATCTCAAGATCACTTTGCCAAACTTTAAGACAGACACATGGACAACTGGAATGTTTTAGAAAAGAACAACTAGCAAACTTGGTGAAATGGAAACCATGAGATACTAAGAAAAGCTGAAGAAAACCATGTCTATGTGGGTATTTGCCCTGATACCAGTTTGTTCCTGGTACAATTATGGGGCATAAAAAACAACCACAAAAGATCAGCATCATACAAGAATAAGCAATTACTTAGCTCATGTGTTTTTGGTTTGGCTGGAGGTTGGCCGATCTAGGCCAGGCTTGCTGCGGGCTCTGTTCCAAGCTATGGATGGAGCTGGGCTTCGTCCTCCCTGAGGTTTGGGCTCCACATGTGTTCATTCTGGAGCTCAGACTAAGGGAGAGCAGCTACCTGGGGAAGCTCTTTTCACTGCAATGGCAAGAAGGCAAATGGGAAACACACACACCTTCTGAAGCCTAGGTTTATTATTATATTAGACAAAGCAAGATACATGGCAGTGAGTTGTCAGAAAAACATACCTCTGTTTTTGAGAGGTCCTGAAAAATCACACATAAAAGGGTGTGAACACAAGGAGAGGTAAAGAATTGTAGCCAAGGATGCTCTATCACATACTGAATTTATATTGAGAGAGGGATATTATCTTCTTTAAGAAAGGCTAGTATGCAGAAGAAAAAACAAGTTAGATTTATGTGTAGCTTCACAGGGCAGATTAAAGACTAATGCATACAAATGGAGATTACAGGGAGGGAGATGTTACTTCAGTTTAAGAGTTTTCTAACAAGCTGAGGTGTTCCAAAACGGAATGAAGTATTTGGGAAGCAATATGGTATTACTACAAAGAGCCCACTCTTTGGAATTGGATGGAAATCAGTTCAAAGTCCTGGGTGTGGTAAACATTCTGAATCCTAGGTTTTTTTATCCTAGGATAAAATAAACTATCTACCTCATTAGATAATGTTTATCAAGTAGCTACTAGAGGCATCTGGCACATTGCAAAGGCTCAGTGCTGTGGCTCTCATCATTATTACAAACTTACTACCTTTGGAACTGCTCGTGCTCTTTGTCTAGCCCTTCAAGCTTCTCTTTGGTCTCTTTCATGAAGCTCCTATATTTTAATCTTCCTGAATGATACATCATACAAGTCCACATTTGTCCTCAAATTCCAAATCCAAAGCTCTGAAACCAAAAGTTCTTTTTCTTAAATCGAGTGCCTGAAATAATTAGGCAACAAAATTCTGACCTAAAGTGATAAGAAGCTATTTATAGCTATGTGTGTCTTCCTTAATACAATAGTGCTGATATGTATTTTTGGCCCAGATGCCACTGGGGGTGATATGAGATATACAGTCTACGCATTTTTTTTGCCTTTCTAAAATCCAGACAATTCTTAATATGAAACATCTGGTCCACAGAATTGCAAGTGTAAGATTGTGAACCTGTACTTTAATGTACCATATTTGCTCACCATTCAATTTCCAGCACCTAGCAAATAGCAAGCCGTTAATAAACACTAATTTAATGAGACAACTAAAGATGTTGTTGAGGATATTATAAAGAGAATTGTAATTATGAAAAATGAATAATACCTATATCTTCTTTTGACTCTGTCTCACATTCATCTCAGGTAAATTCTATTCCCTTTTCTAAGGTGCTCACAGGATCTAAAGTGAGTCTTGTTTTTGGTTTTCCAACTCTACGATTTCAAGATCACAAAGGCCCATCTTTTCTGTCTTGACCATGTTGTCAGAAGAAAAATATCTCCCTTCTCTCTTTACCAGTGTGCAAGGGCAAAATAGCAATACCTGAAGGTTTTTAGTTTTTAACATGCAAATTGACTAAAAAACTAAAAAAGTAAAGCAATGGAAGCACAGAAAGATTATTCAGAAAACAGATTGAAAAGCAACTACTGAAAATCTTGAGCTCTGATGACCAAATTTGCCTGGTACAGAAAATAAAAAATGATTATAATTTTCTCCAAAGATGAATTTGGTTTTACCAACTTCTAGGTTTGATGAGAACCTCAAACTCTATCCAAATACCATTTTTTTTCTTATTTATGAGTGCTGTATCCAGATTTTCCTGTTTCTTTCCTATCACTTCAGCTAAATGCTCTACTACTCCCAAATATCTTATAATCTGATTTTCCTGAAGGACGTATGGTTCTTTATAATGAATTGTATTCTCATTTCTTTGTCTTTGCATGTAATGATACCCTTGCCTGGCTAAGTCTTACTTACCAGTCAAATCTCAGCTTGACATCAGCTCTTCTGTGGAGCCTTCTGGTATTTTCTCTTAACCCCCCTCTTACATAGCCTCCCATATTCTTTCATATCCTCTAACATCCTTGTAGTGTAATACAAGTACTTATCACATGCTATGTGTTTATTTTAATGTCTATCTTCTTCTCTAATTGTCCGCCGGATTTTAGGACATCCTTCGTAGACCATGTAGTATCCTCAAATAGCGTTTTTGAAGGACTCCTCGTTACTGTGCATTGGAACATTTTTTTTGCATACTGACTTCTCTATCCTAATTACTTTGTGTAGAGCAGAATTTAGAAAATAATGGCCACGACTATTTATAGGTATATTTGGTTTAATTGCCAAAGTGTTTAATTTCTTTAAATTAGTTGCCAGCATTTAAAAATCAGGACATTGCACTGAAAAACTGATGCAGCAGATTATATTTCCCAAGGATGGCCATAACAATACTTTCCATCCTTGAACCTGCCTGTCTCCCATTGTCTGGTGAGATTTAATAGCCATTCTCTTGAATCTGGCTGAACTTGTGACTTGCTTGTAACTAATAGAGGCCAAGTCATAAAAGGTAATGCAGCTTCTCTTTTGTTCTTCAGGATTCTCATTTCTGGTGCTCTGAGCTACCAGGCTGTGAAGAAGCCTAAGCGACATGGAGAGGACTACATGAGCATTTCAAACAACAGCCCCAATTATGGTAACTGCTGATAGCCAGTATCAGCTGCTGGATATCATAGAGAGAAGAATCTCCAGATGATCCCAGCCCCCAATCTTTGAGTTACCTCCTGCTTTTCAGCCTTCCTAGTTTAGGCCCCAGATACAAGAGTAGAAACAAGCCAGTCCCATTATGCCTTGTTAAAATTCCTCATGCACAAATCCATGAACATAATAAAAATGATTGTTTTATACCACTAAATTTTGGCACGGTTTCTTATTCAGAAATAGTAACTGGAAAACCTAGATGTCCAGCTTTTCTTTGGAGGGAAAAAAAAAAAAAAATGACTAGCACCACTGGGCCCTTTTCTTTGCAGAGACTACATGACTACAATATCCTAACGATGGTTGAAAGGTAGTTGTTTTTAGACAGGGCACATACTTTCCAGTTTGCCACAGTCTCACCACTCCTTATTTTATACCTTGTCAATCGTACACATTCAGGAAGATCCCTGACCCCTTAATCATGTTATTTACCTATATGTAAAATGTTTTGTTTTGTTTGGTGGAGACAGGCTTCTCTTCACCTACCATTGAGGCCAGAATTTTTACCTTAGGTTATCTGGACTTAATGCTGGGTTTTTTGCAACACATCAGGTTTTTTGAGAATTTAAGAAGATCTAATGTTTCCCATTTCTGAAGTGTATGGTTTGCCCAATACCTTCTTGTTTTCTGCCGAGAGGGGTCTCCAGTTCTAAAGTAACCTGGTGAGGAGAAATGACTGAAAACTGACATGTTCTGATCTCAATAAATTATGAAGCAGTTTCAGTTACTAACTGGGACACTTCCTTATATTCTCTTGGGAGACTCGTCATTCATATGACTAGAAAAATGATTTTTCTAGCTCCTCTTATTAGGATTTAATAAAGAGTACTTTCATGGTATATTTCTAAATACAAATTTACTGCTTTGGCAAGTAGTTTATTTATAAAAATTAACCTTAAATTAATAAAAAGTCAATTACAATGAATACATAATGAATAATTTGAAGAAACATATTATTCCCTTCCTAAAACTAATAGCACTTATCCTAAGTGCCTGCAATTAACACATCAAACAACTACTAAAAAAGAAAAACAAAATAGTGTATATCAAGAGGTAGATTCTCATTCTGTACAGGTAAATACTAACAATATCAAATGTACTGTTTATGCTTGTGCATGAAGAGGTCTGTAGATGGCATGAAAATACAACTAACTTGTAGAATAATTGTGGGAAAATACCTCTGTTAGGAAAATAGAATAATTTAATCAGGCCCCCTCACCTGCCCATCCAGTTGGGGGTGGTGCAGTGCATTCTTTGTAAGCAAATTGTATGTGGGGGTGCAGTTAGTTAGTGTGCATATGCAATGTTGCAACCTTGGCTGGCATTGCCTGCCTTGGGCGTCCAATCCGTGCAGCCATGCTCTCTGACCTACAATTTCCAATGACCTGTTTGCTGGTTACCGAGCTCATAGACCTGCATATGAGGGGTCTGGTGACCCAGACTGGTGTGGGAGGGGTCTGGTGACCTAGCCTGAAATGGGCTTGAGGAGTCTGTGAGTTCCAGACCCAGCCCTAGCTCAACAATTGGCCCAGTTGGCAGGATTATGGGCAAGTAAAATAGCCCGACAACCTCAAATCCAATAATCTGTAAATTCAATCACATCATTGGCTATAGTATCAAGACATAAAAGAATTAAATTACAAAATGAGGGCGAATCACTTTGTAGTGAATAGTTCCACTTAGATGAATAGGACAAGCTGTTATATACTTAATATAATAACTTTTATTAAATTACTGGGTAACTGCAGTGCCTCACACTTAAGTTTTCATTAGAAGGGTTTCCGTAGAGTCTTCGTATCAAATGCTAAGACTTATAGCCTAACAATAATAGGTAAATAGTTTCATTTTTTTCTTCCTAATTGTCCTTTGGTCAGAGCTTTTCGAAAAGCATGCAGTTAACTTCCTACATTCTTATATTAAATGCATATTTAATTTCTAAGATTCAGTTTTTCTCTACATGAAATGGGGAAAAATGGTACCTGCCTTGTGTGGTGTTGCAAGGATTAAATGAGATAAATTGCCCCCAAATACTCAGCATAGCATCTAGCACAAAACTACCATTACCTATCATGAACCATTAGTTCCTAGCAGCCTTCAAATGACAAAGCAGACATCCCCATCCTATGGGCGTCTGACCCTTGAGAAGCTAAGAAGTTGTGCAAGGGGGTCCGAGCACTCATTTGTCCACCAAATGTATATTTGTATTCACTGTCTATTTTGACTTTTTTCTTTTAGTATACAGATGCTTTTTCACAAATAAAATGCAAATTTATTTAAAAGCATTACTGTTCCTATAACAATTTCCTGTGTTATATCTTTAAGCAACTAACACTAATATGTACATTTACTAGTTGTTAAAGCTTGATAAAAATGGTGGATGTGGTGCTAGGTCTCTTTCATTTGCTTTCCCATGTACACTCTCCCCTCAGCCTACTCTCTGCCTAGGGGGATGACTACTGACAGCTCTGTCTATTGGGTCTCTTGTCCTCTGCTTCCTAATGGGTCCACCCAATGGGAGCAATGGTAGGAGACTGGAAGTAGGGAGGAGAATGGAGTTGGGGTATTAACTCCTGAGCTTCCTCCTCATGGGGTGGCTATGGCTGCCATTCTGGATCAGAGGTCTCAGCTCCTGTTAGGATGCCTCTCCTACAGCTTTCTTTGTCTCCCTTTCATTCTTACTTTTGGTAGTAGAAGACCTCATCCCAGGGAAAGTAGTCCCAGGGGACTGAATAGAGCCTTGTAGTATTCTGCCACTGAAAATAGTTTCCTTATTAAACCTCTCCCCAAATTACCCCAATTTAAGTTACAGATAGTCAAAAAAGATCTTCATTCTAGAAAGCTTTGGCAACTACTGCCTTATATTTCAGAGGGGGATAGAGCTTTGCTCTCCTAGCACATTCCTTCATTAATCCACAGAGGGGAGGCTTCTTTTCCTAGCTTGTGCGAGTTTCTTACCTCATTCATGCTTCAAGGAAAGCAAAGGCTTCTATTTTGATATTTTGTCTATTATACCAATATACAGTTAAAAATTTACACTGGAAAATTATAAATTCTTAACAGCTCATATGCAAATTAAATTAGTTAGAATCAAAGATGAGAACTGGTCTTTTGACTTTCATTTTCAGTATTACCATTTGTATCTAAGTGAATGAAAGTTCCTTTTTTCCCTACATCTATGATTTGGTTTGGTAAAATTTGGGCATTGGGAAATCTTGGCAAAACCTTGTGAATTTTTTCCTACATCTATGATTTGGTTTGGTATAAGATTTAGGCGTTAGGAAATCTTGGCAAAATTTTCTTATCTTCAGAAGGTGGATCTCTGAAAATGTTAATGTTTTTGAGGAGTACATAAAAAATAGGGTATTAGAGTATGAACAAAATTTAAATTTTTGGTCCAGTTAAAGATGTTAATCACAGGATGTAACTTGTCTTAATCCAAAGACTTCAAGTGTGTTCCCCTGGAAACTGTGATACTACTGCTTCAATTTGAAGCTTGCTAATGAACTCATAAATCTATTTCTTTACTTTTTCTCCTCATAGACACAGAGCAAGAGAAAAAGATGGTCAGAGACCCCTCATAGCTTTGTCATTTTTGTCAGTCATTAATATGTCAGTCAAGCTGCTTTCTGAGGAATCTTTAGTGAAGTACCTTTTCTGATCCATTTGAAATATTCCAGAATGAAAGATACCCTACAAGATAACTGGGGATTAATTAAAGTTGTTAAAGCTTCTGAACTTCAGGTGAACCTTCGAGGGATTGTTACCTTGTGAACTTCCCCTGGGTTCTCTATTGAGAATGATATAATTATTCCATTTAGGCACCTGCCAGATTCTACTTTATAATTTCCACAAATTCTGTATTCTTCTGTGCTAACTAGTCAATTAAAGACCATTTTCTCTACTGATTTTTGTCTTTTATCTCAGTTCTGCTAAGTCACACATATTGTACTGTTTTATCTCCAAGATTCTAAACCAGGGTTTCTTTTTTTCCATTTATTTATATTTTCATTATGAATATTCATAGATACAAATGACCAGAAATTGCTTTTGTACCCCATTTCTCCTCCCAATTATCACCCAAACACCCTCCCCCTGCTCCCCTCCACTTTGTAGCCCTAGGAATGTTCCCTCCCTCTGTAAGACCATTGCACTACTGTGGTCTTTCTTTCCTTCCTTCCTTTCTCTCTGAGCTCCCACATATGAGTAAGCCCATGCGGTATTTATCCCTCTGTGCTTTGCTTGTTTCACTCAACATAAGTTTCTCCAAGTTCATCCATGTTGTTGCAAATGGGAGTATTTCTTCTGATTTTGACTGCAACAATGCCAAAATAATATTCATACTGTCTGTGAATAGTGCTCATATATTTCCCTTTATTTTACTTCTTTAGAAAATATTTCTCTTCAGCAATCCAAATCTTACATTTCAAAATCCAACTAAAGAGCTATCACTTGAAAACAAAAACTATTCTTGACTGATTATTATAGAAAGTGGATTTTCTTTCACTCCTAATTCCTAATACTTGATTACCCTTTAATTGCCTGACTTACATTTATTATCATATATTTATACAGCTTGTGAATGATTCCTCAAACAAACTGTTAAAAGCAAATATTAAAATATATTAAAAAATTAAAAAAATAAGTATTGTCACTATGGTTAGTATACTATCTGGCACACACAATCACTTAAATAAGTGCTTATTTAACTGAACTGTTACTTTTACTTTCTGCTGGTACAGTTGGGCCAATAGAAATAATCTAAAGGAAGAGAGATAATACATTATCTAATAATCGTTCTAGTGTTTATCCATTCCTATTATAAATTGGTATTATATTTTAAGAATTCTTCCTCAGAATTTTCTGAAGTAATAGTTCATTTATTAACGCATATTGAAATTTTTTCATCCCTTTACAAGTATTTAATAAATATTTACTGAGAACCTCTAGTCTGCCAGACAATACACTAGTATTGAGGATATGATTTTGACTAAAATAGACATTTTATAATTATTGTAATATAGAATATTAGTATCACTGCAACAAATTCCATGACCTGTTTTCTTTATCCCTTTTGGTTTTAGCACTAAATTATCCGAGAAACACATATTTTGTCAGTAAATAGGATACACATAATTCTAAGTTTTATATATTTTTTGAGAAATATTTTGTATCCCCATAGTGTAGAGCATATTGGGCGGGAAACTCACATACGCAGTGATCACCATTTTAGCACGTACCACTCGAAAGACCCAATCTCTGGTGTGGCAAGGAACATGAGGGTATATCAGACAAGGAATCTGGGCAAGTAGTAAGTATGATAATGGACATGTACAGAAATAATCCCAACATAAGGCAGAGAAAGAAAGTGTCATAGAAAAGTTAAAAAAAAATAAAGCTGTGATGCTATTGCAATTCAGGATAGAAACAGATTATTCCCAAATAAAGAAAAGACTTTTTGGAAGAGTTGGCTTTGGAGCTGGGCCTAAAACAATGGGAAGAGTTTATCCATAGAAAATTGAGTGAGTAGGAAAGGAAAGAGAAGGCAGCAGAAGTGCATAGACAATGTCCTTTTACATGTAAAATATATTTTATAAAACAAGGTCAAATTTTTTTTCCAAAATTATTCTATATTGCCATCACTTTTTATACATATGTGTGTTCAGTAATTCCAGCATTCACTTTTCAACTATTTAAGGATAAATTATCCTAAATCTATATTTTTATTTTTCCTTGTCTCTTAGGGTCAGTTTTAAATATCGCCAAAAGAAAGATACAGAGTCCCTCATTTTCAGAAAATTATTCCAAAATCTCTATGATCTAAATGTAGCTCTACGTAGCTACATCAAGAAATTATTTTAGTCTATTCTAGGTGTATTTGTAGTGTACAGTAAGTATATTTATACCAATGGGTTTTTGAAACAAGTTATTGAACTTTATTATCACTATTTTTATGCATTACTGTGTAATCATGAACTAACAACTGGATTGAAAATATTGCCAGATGTTCTGAATATGTAGCCAGTTTGTATGCAATACTTTGTTGTCTGTGATGTGATGCAAAACTAATCCACATCCCAAATAACTGCTGTGTTCCAATATGCAATAGGGACAATAAAGATATTACTCTTGGCTCATGATCTATTTGACCTACACAAATTAACCAATTACTCAATGTTGAAAATGGTTATTTCATAGTGATATTTTAAGTCATACTTAGCTTTAAAGGTTCATAGCCATCTTTTTCTTAATTATCCACTGTATTACCTCTAAATAGAATTTTCCTTCGCCCCTTTCAATCTGCTATCCATCAGGCCATGGAAAATTCGAACGTCTGCAGTACATATAGATTTCTTCCACTTTATAATGACTTTAAAGTTGTTTCTTTCCTTGACAACTCCCTCTCTCAATATTAATTAACAAGTCCTAAAGGAGACATTAGTCTCCTTGGGTGTCAATACAGTTGATCAATAAATGATCAATGCTGTAATGATTTTGCCACAATTAGTTCTATTGGCACTTGTCAATCACATAGAGGAGAGAATAATTTAACTGTCATATGGATCCCTTGTATTTTCCTTTGAAATTTGTAATGTTTTCCAGAAAAATACTTTACGAACATGAGCCCAAAAGCACAAGCAGCAAAAGAAAAAATAAACAAATGGGACTATATCAAACTAAAAAGCTTCTGCAAAGCAAAGGAAACAATCAAGAGAGTGAAATGACAACGTACAGAGTGGGAGAAAATTTTTGCTAACTATGAATCTGACAAGAGATTAATATCCATAATATACAAGGAATTCAAGCAACTATACAGTAAAAGAACAAATAACCCAATTAAAAACTGGGCAAAGGAGCTGA
Organism: Cynocephalus volans; assembly: GCF_027409185.1. Classification (NCBI taxonomy): domain Eukaryota; kingdom Metazoa; phylum Chordata; class Mammalia; order Dermoptera; family Cynocephalidae; genus Cynocephalus; species Cynocephalus volans. The sequence goes on from NC_084464.1 coordinate 68,233,681, forward strand.
ATAGACATTTTTCAAAGGAAGACATACAAACGGACAAAAGGTACGTGAAAAAATGCTCAACATCAGTAGTCGTCAGGGAAATGCAAATTAAAACTACATTGTAATACCACCTCACTCCAGTTAGACTGGCTATAATCAAAAAGATGGTGAATAACAAAGACTGGTGAGGGTGTGGAGAGAAGGAAATGTTCCTACACCGTTGGTGGGACTGTAAATCAGTACAACCACTATGGAAAATAGTACGGAGTTTTCTCAAATGACTACAGATAGATCTTCCATACGATCCAGCAATCTCACTTCTGGGTATATTCCCAGAGGAATGGAAGTCATCATGTCAAAGGGATATCTGCATTCCCATGTTCCCACAGCTCTGTTTACAATAGCCAAGACATGGAACTAACCTAAATGTCCATCGATGGATGATTGGATAAGGAAACTGTGGTATATATACACCATGGACTACTACTCAGCCATAAAAAAGAATGAAATTCTCCCATTTGCAACAATACGGATGAGCCTGAGGAAACTTACGTTGAGTGAAATAAGCAAAGCACAGAGGGATAAATACCTCATGTACTCGTTCATATGTGGGAGCTAAGAGAGAAAGAAGGAAGGAAAGAAAGATCACAGTGTTGCATTGGACTTGCAGAGGGAGAGAACATTCTTTGGGCTACGAAGTGGAGTGGGTAGGAAAGGGGGAGAGAAAGGGGGAGGGAGGTTGGGGCTAATTGGGTATCTCATGAATACTCATAGCAACAACAATAAAAAAGTACTCAGGTGATTCATTTTTCTACAAATGCATTTGTAGTATACCAATTTTACTCATAATTGCCAAAAAATGGAAGCTACCCAAATGTCTTTCCACTGGTGAATGAAGAAACAAACTGATATGTCCATGCATTGAAACACTGCAGAGTAATAAAAAGTAACAAAATACTGATATGACATGAATAAATACTGACTGCATTATGCTAAGTAAAAAAGCCAGATTCCAAAGACTTCTACTTATATGATATTCTAGAAAAGGCAAAACTGTAGTGACAAAAAATAGATTATAGTTTCCAGGGCTTGGGGATGTGGAAGAAGTTAGTTACAAGGGGCTATGAAGAAACATTTTAGGGTGCTGAAAGTGCTCTATATCTTAATTTTTATGGTGGTTACATAGTTGTTTGCATTTGCCAAACTCATACAATTGTACCCTAAATGGGTACAATTTATTGTATGTAAATAACACCTCAATAAATCTAGCTTTAAAAAAGTAAAAAATCATTGATATCACAAATTTGGAGTCAATATGAAGAGATATATTCAACAATCATTAAGAGATCCATCAAAACATTATGGAATTTTTGATTCTATAAGTTGTTTTAAAATTTTTCCTCTTTACAAAGTACCAATAACTTTTCTTCATCTTCTGTTTTACAAATGAAAATTACATTTTAAGGAAAAATGCCACATTGAACAAGTGCCTTATAATTTCAAGTTCACTAAAATAATTCTAAAAATAACAGTATTCAGGTAAATATAAGCTTGTTTAATGAGTTGATTGGTTATAACAATCACCCGGTCTCAAAATAACACACTACTATTTCATTGTTTGCAATTGCAAGATTATATTTTACTGCTCACAGTCTAGTAAGTAATTTAATAATTCAGAAAGGTAATGAAGAAAAACTAGTGCTAGACATTCTCACATAACTGATATTCAGATTCAAGGAACAAAATAGCAGGATTAGAGACAATCCTGAGAAGTGTGCTTTAGAATGGCAGATGGCTTACCTTTGAGTCTGGGTCGCATAGGTGTTATCATAAGCCTCATAGGTCTGGTCATCATATTCACCCCCGTAGCCATCATCATACCCCTGAAACAGAAAATGGTAGAAAGACCTATTAGTGATCAATTTGATTAACTTTGATCTCTTTTTGGTTAATAAGATTTTATACAATGTGACCCTTGTTTAGTTTTTATATTTGGTTAGTGACCATACATCGTATTTTAGTAATTCCCACATAACCTTGAATAAGATTTCATGGATCAGGGACTAATGTTTATTAAACCCAGAATATCATTGAAGTAGCAATACCTACTCTAGGGTTTATTTATAATTTTGTGTGATACTAAATAAAGACAATTTTAAACTTTCAAAATAACTTTTTCTTTTGTTACAACCCTACTGGGAGTTTTTTCTTTTAATAATAGTAATCATAATTAAGATAGAAATGATAAAGTATGGGGTCCTTAAATTGTGGTCAACCTTCAGTAAAAAGATGAAGTTGTTCCTGCAAAAAATGAATAAAAGAAAGAAAGGAGAGAAGGGAGGAAGAAAGGGAAGGAAGGAGTGAAGGAAATAAAGACTTTTTATTTTGTTGCACATAATATTGTTTTTAAGTCTCATAAATAAAATGATGTTGTGTGGTGAATTTGATTGCCTGACTAAATTACGTAACAAAGCTGATGCAGATTTGTCATGGAAGAATGTGCAAGCAAGGTAGCAATTATACACTCCAGTTATCAATCACTCTGTGAGTGGTTTAGTTGAATTTCTCTTTGTGATCATTGCCTTTAAATCCTAGCCATCCACCTGAATTACACAGTACTTCTGGAAGAATCTTTAGCTTTTCTGCCTCTGGATCTTTGCTGGTGCCTCTCTTTGCTGGGAATGCAGCCCTTCCTCTTCATCCTCCCAATTCATAACTTCATTTCAGTGTGGAGGCTTATACATTTCTCTTTTTATCTGGTTCAGCAATTTAAACAGAAAACATCAATATGTGAAAGTTTCCACACTAATCTTGAGTAAGACATTTGAGATGGTTTAACCTGAAGACTAATTTTTTTAATCAATTTAAGAAAGTTTTTAAATTTTTATTTATTTATTTTTTCTTTTCCATCTCACTTACCCTTTATATAATGCTATTATTTACATATGAGGTTTTCTGAGTCTGACTTTCATTTCTTCTATTTTTTCATTTACAATTTCCATTTCATATTTTTAGGCTGTAATATGGGATAGTTTATCCATTTGATCTTTGAACACTCTAATTCCTATTGAATTAAAAATTTTAAAAATATTCTAAAGTTAATTTTACTATTTATAAAAGAATCACATGCAGATTATTTAAAAATAGTAGTAAAGGGTTTATGTCTAAAAACTAGCAGTTCCTTGTCTTGTTCTTCTGAAACCTCTAGTTCTCTGTCTTTTCATCTATTATTTTAGTATTTATTTTTTGTTTTATTAAGTAATATAGTTAAGTTAATGTTGCTGAATTTATGAATTTTAGTCATTTTATATTGACTGGCCATTCAGGTTGTTAAGGTTTAGTTCTATTATGATTCATCTATAATAGATGTATTTTTCTCCCTATACCTAGCTTTCTAATATAGTTTCATCATTTTTTTGTTAGTCAATGTCTACATTATAATTAAGTAATAATCCATAATTATTATTTACTAATGATCCAAATCAACTAATACAACTCTATTTTTATCCTCACACACCTTTTTATTTCTCCTAATAGCTCATTCATTTTATTATTTTTTGTTTTCTACTTACTTAGAATTATTTGTCTTCAAATTTCCCAAGTCATATTAAAGTAAAAATAATATTTACAAATATTCAAAAATATCAGATAATCCACCACTTCCTTTTGTGTTACATGGAGCTACCTTTCCAAGAACCATATCATTGCACTCTGTTCTAGAATGATGGATTTCTAGGCCTGAAGGCAGAGAGGATTTCCCAAGACCCCTTTCACCAACAACTCTCTGTACTGAATTTCCTTTTACCAGATTCCATGTTTTCCTTGGTCTTATTTCTTGCTAAAACATCTTTCAGTAATCTCTATTAAGAGGTGTACTGGAGAGAAATATTTTGATTCTCTCAATCTCTCTCTCTTGTTTAGCTTTACACTCTCTCTACTTCCTACCCCATCTTTATTATTTTTATTTTTGGGGTGAAAAATTTCAATGACACAGAAAAGTTGGAGTAATAGTATGATGGAAATTCATCTACCCTTCACCAGTTGCTGGGATTTTGTCCCATTTGCATTATTTTATAGATATATATTTTTAAAACCATTTGCAAATCAGTTCCAGAAACATGATATTTCATCTCTAAATACTTCAGCTTGCATCTCCTGAGTATAAGAACATTCTCCTACATAAATGTGATGCTATTATTACTCCTAAAAAGTCACAATAATTTTTAATACTATAAAATCCTTAGTCAAAGTTCTGCAATTTTCCCAAACACTTACAAATTTCACCACTATTTTGATCTGTTACAGCTATTTTTAAAAAATCAGAATCCAGTCAAGAGTTATGAATTGTATTTGGTGATTATCTCTGTTTAGTCTTTTTAGAACTAACATAGTTCTCCAGCCTTTTATTGCTTCCCACATTACTGACTTTGATGAATAGCCCAATTGTTTTGTAGATTATCCCACATTCTGAATTTGTCTTATTATTCTCATAAATACATTTAGATTCAATATTTTTGAAAGAATATTACATATTTAATACTGTGTTGAACATTCACATGACTGGAAATTTTTAATTTTTAGTCTCATACTTGATTGATTGAGTATAGAAGTGTAGGCTAAAAAATGATTTTCAATCAGAATTTCGAGAGCTTTGATCTGATGATTTCTACTATTACAGGTTGGTGTTGAGAATTCCTTTTTCTTGTATGTGACCTAGATTTGTTTGGTTTGTTCCATTTTTCCCCCCACCTTCTGGATACTTTTACAGGTTTTATCTCTGGTGTTCTCAAATTTAATAATGCTTTGCCTTCATGTGTGTATTTCTCTTTATTCATTGCGGGGTACTCAGTGAGGTCTTTCAATGTAGAGGCTTATATTCTTCAGTTCTGAGAAATGTCTCCCCATTTTTTTTTTCTCTCCTTCTAGACTTTTTACGAGTGGAATTGGATCTCTGGTTTGGTACATTAATTTTATCTTTTTGTCTTACGTGATGCCTATTTAAAAAAAAATACTTCATGGGAGAATCCTATAAATTAATCTTCCAACCATTCTATGAAATATGTAACTTCAGTTAAACACACATTAACTAGTAGGGTGAGGAGAGGATGTTTCCATGTTCTCAGCTGCAGTTCAAGTATCCCATTCTCAGCCCAAGGCTTCATCTCCCCTCACGGAACAAGAATTCACAAGCCAGGGTAGTCCAGCAGTCTGTCCTGGGGATCCACCTAGCTCAATAACTAAGGGATCGATGACATTTGTCATAGGTGCCTCAGAGGGTGCAAACCTCTTTTCAAGCATCCAGGCTCTAGGTCCTCTATCAAGATTATGAAAACATGACTTCACTAACCTTCATTTCTCATTCAGGGCTCAAGAGCTCTAGCTTCCAGCAGGAGTCAAATAAGTTTTAATTTGTTCTGTATTATTCCATTTTACTTTTGGTTTTGTGTCCTTTAGCAAGAAGCTGGAGGGGCTACATGTCTCCAGGGCCGCAAGTCCCCTGAATTCCCTACATTTCCCCCATTTCCATCTATTGAAATACTACTGATTCCTTATGTCATTTTATATGACACTATCTTCAGGAAGAGTTTACTGTCCTTACGAAGCATATAGTAATCCTTAGTCCTCTGAATTCCAATGACCTGTTGTTTTTTCTCACTGGTACCTAGAATGTCTAAACATGTACTGTACTTATTTTTAAAAATTTTTCTCTTCTTAGATTCTAAGCTTCTGAAAAGCAAGAACTATATCATAATTAATCACTTTTTTTTTGATGCCTTGGGGTACTTAGTACAGTATATTCCATAAAGTAATTGTTCAATAAATAGTGAATTATTAAATCAGCACAAAGGAGACTATTCTTAGCCAGTGTACATATGAATTGACTCAAATCAATCACTACTAAAAGAGAAATATTTCAAATGATAAGTATATAATACTATTGCCTCTATTTATTAAGAACAACTTAACTATTTGGTTTGAGATTATTACATTTTACTTCCTCACTTACACTTTTGTTTTTTTAAGTCTTACACAGAAAATTCACAGAATAGATAGAATTCTTTCCTGTTAATACACAATTTCATAAAGCACATAGAACAACGATCCCCAAATAATTGTACTTACTGTAAAAGATAAAGTCGATGGGGATACATATACATAGACTACTTTTGTTTTCTAATACTTGAAGTATTTTTCAAACCATAATTTTAATAATAAATATTTATAAATATAAATATTTGAAAATGTATATGTAGGCATGCAAATGTTTATAAATGCTTGATACTACAAATAGTATCAATATTTGTAATAATAGTAATAATAGAACTATTATTAGACCACAGTCACAGAACAAAAACATCACATTGTTTAGGATGCCAACACTGTATCCTAAATATTAAAAAAAAATTATTGATTGCATATCCTTATTGCATAAATTGATAGTTTTCTTAATGTTAACAGTAAGGGAGTAGGTCACTTTCTGAAGGAGAGGGAAGGAAGCAAGTGTATCCCAGAACCTAGGTCATGGAGAAATGATAGCATAGCCATGAAAGGCATGAATCTGGCTTTATTCTATTAATATTCAAATCCTGGATCCTAACAAGATTCCCAGATGTGCATCTTTGGCCAAGGTTTTAATCTTTCTGTACCTCAGTTTCCTCACTTGTAAAATGGGAATTATATCAACTACCTCATAAATTTATTATAGGAATTTAACCACATAGTATCCATAAAGCACACTCACCATGCCTGACATAGAGCAGTTGCTCAATAACTACTCACTATCATGGGGAAAGAAGCAGGCTTTGAAGAACCACATTATGGATACTTCACAGATTGTATGGAGCACTTGCAGGCAGAAGCAGAAAAGAAGTTAGAAAGAAGGAAGGAAGCCAGAGAATTCTGATCTACTCTGAAATTTTATCAAGAGTTAGACTCACCTCCTTTCTTGAGAATTTGGAAAGGGACCAAGATTCTGGTTCAATCTAGGTTCATTCATTCATTCCATAAACATTTGTGGAGCACCTACTACACACAAGGCACTGCTCTAGGAGGTAGAGATTTGGCAATAAAGAAAACAACAACAACAACAAAAACAAAGACAACAAAAAAGGAAAACCAGGAGAATTATATGGAAGAACATTACAGAGAAGGTGAATACCTACAAAACAAAACAAAACAAAACAAAACAAGAGTGATTAGGCTGGGGTTCTTCAGACATTTTGTTAAGGATAAGCTTCCTTTTGCTTTTCTAAGCCTGAAGATGAAGTGCTAGCAGTAAAGCTCCAGAGTAAAAGAGCAAAAGGAAACACACTGAGAAGCAAGAAGGGTGATGGCAACTGACCAGAGATCTCTCAGGTACATCTGAGAAAAACCAGCTGGGTCCTAATGTACTGATTAAAGTCACAGGGTTAGCAGAGCTTATGGAACTTCCTGAAGAATCTTGAAAACTCTTAAGAATTAGGGAAGAGTAGAGATAGCAGATGGAATCTTTTACATAATATAATTTTTGTTGAAGCCAACAAAGTTCTAGGAAAGGGGAAACCAGTGTTCTAGAAAAACATATTTATGTGGTATTCTTAAGACAAGGAAAAATATGAGTATGGATGGTGCTAGCGATGTTGTAAGATAAACCTCTTATGCTCCCTAAAAAGCAAGTCAGTATCTCCAAGAGATTGAAATTGAATATAAATATTCAACTAAGAAATCAAAACATAAAACATCAGAAATTCTAAAAATGATATTTTCCCTCCATTTTTGCTTAATTGTTTCTGCTGTTTCCTTTGGAGAAATTACTTTCTTATTATGTCCTGGCCTATTAGTACATTTTTACTAAAAAATTAAGACAACTTTAGATGCTACTTAAGTTATTGGAGTCTCAAAGTAGAATTTCCTAAAATATAAAGAGTACATCTGATGTCCCAGTAAAAGAAAAACCTCCTTAATCAATAAAGAGTTTTAACTTTATTTTCTTCTAGCTGTAGACAGATGATTTGGTATCTCTCACATAAAAGAAAATACTCAAGGAGATATGATTCATTCCTTCCTGGAGTGTGGTCATGAAGAATATCTTTTCTCTCTAGGATTTCTTTATATTTGTAAAGTTATAAATTCTCCAGTTGTCTATTCTTTGAGCCAAATAAAAACAAAATAAAAACGTAAGTTCTTTATGAACCACTATCTTGATTATTTTCAGAATATTTGCTAACTCCTCCATAATTTGCCTAAGATACAATATGAAGTATAGGCCTAAAATGAAAGCCTGAACAATAATGAAAGAAGACAATTTCTTTGTAGTTTCTATGAATTATTAATCACTTTATACATCTGAGTATTAGACAAAGCAGCATACAAGACAGATACGTATTACTATAAGAATACAGCTGTACTGAGCCAGCTCTTTCAAATCTACTTTGGAAAGTGTATTTTTCTTCTTTAATATGCTTACTAATTTTTCAATTTAAGGAAGTCACTTTGACTTAAACACTCATTTTTGAACTATGATTTCTACATCAATTTGGGGTTGTCCAATTATATAATAGTGGCTGTACACATAAGCTTAACATAATAGTAATTCATTGGACTTTATATTAACCAGTGAATTACCTATTATTCAGGCATTAGACATAAGAGAAGACTAAGACATAAATCCTGTCTTTGAGAAGTTCTTGTACAGTGGTATTCTGGTAAATGCTTAATAATACCCTTCAAAAAAAATTGTATGCATATACACAAAAAATCAATATACACATTACTGAATAAAGCACACAATTTACAAATAAAATACAGAATTTATTATAAATTTTATGCATGTAATATTTCAGTGTGACTTGCTATTTCTTGCAAAAAACACCACAAGTTTTTTTTTTTTTATTGTGTTTTTGGTTTTTTTGATAGGAATGAAGACAATCTAGCACCAGCATTTATTATTTATTTATTTTTCATTGTGTATGTTTATGGGGTATAGTTTGTTGTTTTTATACATGTATATGTTATATAATGATCCAATCAGAATAGTTAACATACCTATCACCAAAATATTTATCATTTCTTTGTGGTAATAATATTCAAAATCCTCTTTTCTGGCTATCTTGAAATATACGATACAATATTATTAGCTATTGTCACCAAGGGCACCAGAACTTTGTCTTCTATAAAACTCTAACTTTGTAACTTTGTACCAGTCTACTAACCTCTCCTGGTCCCTTGCTCCCCTCTCTTTCCCTGTGTTTGGTAACCACTTTTCTATTTCTCCTTTTTCCCCTCTCTATTTAGTTTATTTTTCTTTTCTTTTTTCTTTTTCTTCTTTATTTATTTAGTGCAAAAAGAACTCCCTGTCTCAGGACCCCTGGGCTTCTCAGGTGGCTTCTTTGCTGGCCTGGATGTGGGCAAGGACTTGGCCTATGCCTTAGGCCCATCTCAAGACCCCCAGGCATCTTGGCTGGCTCCTTATGCCATAAGTTTTTTATAATTCTATTGCCACAATATCCTACTAAGTCACAGCACAGAAAAATACTTGATTACTATTCAATTAAGCAAAGAAGATGCCCAGGTTATTCATGAACATGAGTGGTTCTGACATGAATGTCATTTGATATTTTCATTTATGTTAACAAGTAAAATGATAGTGAAATCTCAAATATGTATGTAAGAACTTGTTTGTTAGTAATATGAGCAACTTTGTTCTAGATTGGACAATGGTTTTCATATACTAGAAGGATATTTTTCCAATTTTGTGTTCTACTCGCAATGTAAAGGCTGTAGACATAAAAACTTTTAAGTTAAATCTGCATTATTAGCTATTTCTCCATAGTTTTCTTAAGTCTAGATAATGAACGAAACAAAATGTCAAGTCCTGGCTTTTAGCATTTGCCAACATCTGTGTTGTAAATATTCTTACCACGACTGCTTTCAAGTTATCAACATAATGCTATTAAAAACAGATTTGGGAAGAGATGAACAGTAGCACACCGTTATGTATTATTTCCACCACACAGATACAATGGATGTAAATAACCTAAAGAGCATAGATTGTAATAAAATAGATAATGACAAGTTTGTAAGTGTTTACTATCTTTAATATAATTTACTTAATTTTAAGTTTATATAATTTAATTTTTAATAAAGGCTGTGTTCACAATGAATTCACATCACTGCTCTTGGAGATCAACAAATGGACAGAAAATTAAAAACCAGTGGAAAGTGATCCAAGAGAGAATGGGAGTACTTTGGAGGAGTGCCTAAGTCTGTCCGAGAGTTTCAAGGAGAATTTCTCAGGGAAGGTCTTGTTCGAGATAGGTATTTGAGGATAAATAAATATTCTCCTAGTGGATGAGGAGGTAAAGAAACATTTCATTTCTATGTATACCAAGCGGCATAATGCGTGGCATAATGTGTGACATAATGAGTGGCATAATGAAAGAAAACACTGTGTTTTGTGAACTGCTAGTTGGTGGCTCTAACTAAAGCACAAAATACCTAAGAAATAACAGGCAGTGTGTTTAGTGAAACAGATAGGGATCAGTTCTGAAGCACTTCCTGTAACATGGTAAGGGATTTATCTACATCCAGTTGGTATGGAAACCATTGAAAGATTTCCAGCAGAATAATGACAAAATTTAAGTCTGCATTTTGTAATTTTTTTTTTGTCTTAAAATTTTTTTTCAGTTCTTTTGGGACTAGGCTAAATGTTTTTCTGCTCTTTTCTTGAACATGCTAATCACAGTTACTATAAAGTCCCTGAATGGTAACTCCAACATCTGTATCACTGGTGACTTTATTTATTCCTTTTGGTTTTTGTTAATTTAATATTGCTTTTTACATGCCTTGCAATTTTCACTGAACCCTTGATACTGTATACCAAAAAATTGGGAAGGCTTTGGCTGATGGTATTTTCTTCTAAAGAGGATTAAGTGTTTTTCTGGCACACTGCTGAATAGCAGCAGATAACCTTGATACCATTAAGAGGTGGTTTTAGGCAACTGGATAAAAGAGTTTGAAGCTTTTACACTCTGAGTTAGAGATATAGCTCTGGTAGTCATCAACATATGGATGACAGTCAAAATAACCACCACTGTGCACAGTGTCTACTGAAAAGAGAAGCTTGGTCTACACCATGCTGTACACGACTACAATATTACAAGCCCTATTTCACCTCTAGGAGAGGAAGGCACAAGCATCAGGTGTAATAAATATAATCATATTGTATGCAAGAAGACCCTACTCTATAAAGAAAATGTCTTCTATTTACCCAAAAGATTTTATTTCTTGAAAGGCCTTGTAAATCCCCATGTCAATGTATTATTATTATTATTATTTTTTCTTAAGATAGACCTGTGAAAATTTTTGGCTGTACTCTTGTGTACATTACCACCCCACAGACTCATATCAAAAAATTCTGAGAAAAAGGAAAAAAATGCAGAATATAAGAGGGTACCTCCAAAAACGTTTGTGGAAAAATAGAATTGAAAGATAATACAAATCTTCACATGAGCTTTTTGAAGTACCCCCTTTTTGAAATTGCATCTAGATAGAGTTAGAGTACTTCTAATTAGCACTAATTTACAAAGGCAAAGAGTTTTTGAAGAATTCTTATAACTCAGAAAAGGGAATCACACTAAATAGTTTAGAAATGTCTCTTATCATGTATTTTAGAAAACAAATACGTATCCAAGATATTACATTATTTCACTGACCCCTTGGCTAATGGTTTTTTGTATTGAATTTACCTATTTAAAAAAGTTGAGTTGGATCAGAGGAAACTGCCATTTTTGTAGGTCAAAAATGGTCAAATTTGGCAATTTCCTAAGGTCAACCTAACACTAATACTAGAAAGTATAAAACTGACATATTTTTGTAAACTAAAAAGAAAAAAAACGGTCTTGCAATGCTAGTAAGTTATTGTGGCTTCCAGAAGAAAATCGTTTGGAAATTAAAATGATGGAAAATGTCATCCTGACTCCGTTATATACCCACATTTTCTTCAAAGATGTTAAAATTTAACAGGCCTGGTGACAGATTTAGCATTTGGTCATTATTGTCATTTTGGGTTTTATTTTCTGTAAAAGGTCACTGGGTATTAAAAATATATAAAAAGAAATATTGTAGAATTTTTAAATACAATCCAGAGGAAAAAAATATAAAGTCAAGCACGCAGTAATAATCAAGAATCATAAAACATTCTAGAAATAAGTAATTTAATTATGAGGGTCAAGATCATAAATGTGTCCCCAAACGCTAAAATGCTTGGCACGGAAGCAATTTGCAAATGCTGCCCTTTAATATTATTGAATGTAATTAACAGGTCAGATAGGAACTTGACATTTAACTTTCTTTATGAAGTGTGCTTAATTCTTACAACATGTTCCTTTCTTAATTTAATGATTTAAATCATAAAATGCATAGAATGATCTCTTATTACTACAAAAGCACTTCATGCTAATGATTCAAATTTAAAAACATAAAATATTATTAAAAAAGAAACTAAACATGAAATATCAATGTTTTAATGGTCAATATTTCCTTAGGATATAAATTATCAATGCTTATGGAAAGTATCCTCTTGACCACAGGTTATACTTTTTCATGTTTCTTTTTAAAAAAGTTTTATATAAATGTCTCTCAACATCTTTATCATCTATTCTATCCTTGATATTGTATAGATGAGTTTCTTGTAAAATAGGAAAGACTTTAATATTATCTTCCATTCTCTTTTCCCCGTTGAAAGAATGGCTGCCTATCATGGCTGTTGGCTGGTTTGGAATAGCATGGCAATGGAAGCCCCCTCTGCCCCCTCTGTCCTGCCCCCCCCAATGTATAGCTTTTGTTATTTATGCAGTAGGTCAGCTCACTTACTGTGGGAAGTCATTACATATTCAAAACCTTCTAAAAGCATAAGGGTCCATACCATCAGTGGGGAGTCACTACACCTAACAGTCTAGCTCTGCAATGGATAATACTTACACTTTTGAAGTTTTCTATGAAATTCAGTGAATAAGTCCACAATAAGGAGAACGTATTCCATAATATCATCGTCTGCTATGTAGATTGTAGTTACTAAACAATTTTCCCATATATATATTTTATACATATATATATGTACACACATATATATATGTATAAAAATAAAGGCTGGGAATTGCATACTTCTGAAATCCAGCTTCTTTGGAAATTAAAAGCTCCCAAGGAACTGCAAGACCGACTCCACCAGCCACGCATGTGCAACCCAGTATTCTTCACTACCAAATTAATCTCTGGGGAGGCTAATTCTAATTTAAGTCAATCCAGTAAAATAAAATAACAAACCTCAAGAGGGGAATGTTAAGGTTACATGTATTTAAGGATGAAATGAATTATATTTCATTCAAGTGAACAACATTCATATGCAACAAGCATTTATTCGAGACCACGAAGTGCCAGTATGTGAAGTGCTTATACACATAGCATTTCATTAAAAGCCTAAATCAACTCTACTCAGTATGTTCTGCATCTTTACAAGCATTTAACAGATTAGAAAAATGAGAAATAATTTCATGAGGCCACAGTCTGCTAGGAAGTATCCTGGCTGGAATTCGAAGTCAGTTCCCTGACGCTGTCTAGTGCTTAATCTTTAGTTGCTTTACTAAAGGTCTGATACCATTAATGGCAAAATATAATTCTCACGACTATTTTCAGATCATTTGAAAATATAAGTTTATAATAATAATAAAAACACAGTTTGAGATTTTAGCTGTCAAAATGTGTACTGGGGAAATAATGAAAAAGCATTTTGGATAAATAATTTTGTATTATATTTTTAAAAAGTAGTGCTTTATCTCTAAATGGATATATAGTTTTGTGAGAATACAAAATGTCAAGAACTCTGTAAGGTCTGGAATTTTAAGGTACTTGTAAGTTAACAAGCTAGACTGTTACGGTTTCATGCAGGCTGGCAGAAGACATGAAACTCCTGGATTGGAAACAAGGGACTACTCACAGTAAAGTAAAATAGCCAGAGCTTCATCTTGGTTTGTGTTGGCTCCCCGTGTGCCCCACATCCCACAGGAGCAGTGCAGGCGGGGCAAAGTTGAATGCGTGTACACTCAGTGGGTCTCATTATAGGGGAAGAACAATGAGCTCAAGGAATTTTTAAGGTAAGCAGAAGTAAATCCTGCTCTTTGTTTAGGGTAGATATTTTCTCATTCCTGAATGTTGCCAGCTTCGAGCTTCCTAAGAAATAACACAGGTAAAGAGTAGTATGGCCGTGTATTCTTGGCATACCTAGCCAGAAAGTGCAGGAACTCTCTGTCCATGACAGATTGTGTCTCCCAACAATAGCTCAGAAAAAGACATAAAATCTAGGAGACCTACAAAAGTGATTTACAGTATTGAGGAAGAAAGGGCAGAATATTATAATTTTCTTGTTTATTTAATACCTGAAGTCTAGGTCAGCAGATGATACTAAGCAGCTTTAATTTTATCTCTTCAGTAAAATTTAATATGCTTTCAACTTTTTATTGTGCATTTCTTTTGTCTCCTAGATTTCTATAATGTTTTACCCAAGGGGAGTACCAGCCAGTAACCTTTTTCTATTAGTAGTAATAAGCATTGTCAATTGTGATGTGACTTTCTAAAACAGAGGGATATATTTTTAGCAAGGCTTGCCAGTTCCTGAAAAATATTAACGGTTTCAACTCTGCTTCCCTTTATTAAAAAGAATGACTGAAAATTAATTTCCAAAGTTTTAGAAGTTTCAAATCTCATCTATTTTTGTTGACGAATGCTATTTAATGTGATTTAGGTTTCCAAGTAGGTGATTCTTAATCATGAAGAGTTGTATTAATTTTCTATTCAAAAGGAAGCTATATAATAACAAAAGTACATCATAAAATCTAGATTAATAAAAATAATAAAACTTGGTGCTTGGTGGGATGGAGGAAAGCTTGGCTATTTATAGAATGCTTCCAGGCTAATTAAAATTAGATCTCCTGGAACATTTTAGTTATTTTTTCTGAGTATTCCATGTATTTTTTTGAAAGGATTTGTATTTTGTGAAAAGATCCATTTTCCGTAGGGTTTCCCCAACCCCATTTTTATAAATACCTTTTAACACTTTAGAAAAAAGACACCAATATGTTCAATCAAGTTAATGAATAGAAATATGTTTAATGAAACTGGAAGTTTGGAGTAATGCAGTGCTAGTTTGCTAATGTATCTATTTTAAATGTGTTAATGCTTCATGTACTTCACATTGTAGGATCATTACTGCTTCAGAATAGAACCCAAAGCAAATGCTTTAAAGTCATTGGTATAAGATTCTAATGCCTTCTAACTCACTCAACAGAAAAAAAGATAAAATAGGTGATATTGTCATGACTAAGAACAGGATGAAATTTTAGAAGACATCCCATGATTTTCACTTCTAAGTACCAAAAGGTTAAAGATGAATATGAGGGTGTTGACATATCTTAATATATTTCTAATCATAGGAATCTAATGAGCTAGCTATGCAAGAGGAGAGGTTTTTTGTTTGTTTGTTTATTAAGTTCTTTTTACCTTCAGTTATCTATCTAGTGCCTTGAGGTTGCTGCTGTGTGTTTTACATTGCTATTTTAGGCTATAAGAAACCAAAGCATAAAATATTATTGACATCATTGTAGCTGATCTGATTCAAATGATCTAATTCAGCCTGTATGTAGCAAGAAATGAATTAGGGGGAAAAAAAAAAAACAGGACACATACACAAAAATCCAACATCCCACAATGACTCCTGCCACACTTCTTGGCAAAAAGGATTTTATACCTTGATGATGGCATGATGGCATGATGTATCTATTTAATATTTTTCAATATTTATCCCCCCAAATACTTCAGTTCTGATCTTTAGTAACATTTATTTTCAATTAGAAAGCAATTTGAAAACCTATTACTTACATTAATAAATAAAGCAATTTTTAATGTTTTGTTTCATTCAACTATCACTTTCTAATAAATTATGCATGTCAAATGCACATCAAAATGAAATAACTAAGTTCATATAAACCAGCAAGGTAATCTTCATTTTTATGATGGCTATTTTTCTGTCATATGGAACCAAATATAAGAAAAATTCCTTTATTATCCTGAGAGGAAGGCATTTCTAATCTTTTTGGGATTCCTATGATTAGAAATACATTAAGATATGATAATGTCCTTGTATTCATCTATAACCTTTTGGTACTTAAAAGTGAGAAGTATGAGCTGTCTTCTAAAACTTCAGTCATGTTTTTAGTCATGACAGCATTACCAATTTTATTTTCCCAGAAGGTTGTTTTCTATTTCAGCAGAGCTGATTCAGGATAAAATGTAAATGTTCGAGTGAAATAAGTTTTTAATAATATTTTCACATTGTTTGAATAGGGAGGGACCTCACTGCTAAATTAGGTTTAACCCACTCTGGTCAGGTCCTTTTCTTTTTGAAAGATAGCTCAGGCCCTGCTTGGGGCTGGTGATTCAGGGCTACTCTGGAAACCAGCAGTCTTGGAGGCAGACTGTGCAAGCTGGCAGAGGCCCTCTATAGTTACTGCAATCTGACTGGCTCTATTTTCCATTTCACATGACATTTCTTTAAATAATTCCATTGAAAAATGCTTCAAATACATTGGTGTACAACATTCTGATTTATTAACCACTTTTGCATGTTCTATTGTAACTATCAAGTGTAAGGTGTCTGGGCTAAAAATATCCGTTTGCCATATAGAAACCCATATTTCCATCAAAGGACAATTCAAGTTGCTATATTATTCAATTAACTATTCATTTTCTGAGTAATGATTCATTTCTCTCTAATTTTAACACTGTGTTGACTTACAATTTTAGAATTCCTGTTTATATTTCATACTTGGAAAATTCACATATGCCAGTACAGTGCTGTCCAATAGATCCTTCTGTTATGATGAAAATTTTTTATGCTCTGTGCTGTCCAATGTGACATTCACTAGTTACATGTGGCTAATGAGCACTTAAATATGGCTAGTGTGGCCAAGGGACTGAATTTTTAATTTTATTTAATTTTAATTAATTTAATTTTAAATTTAAGTAGCTACAAGTGGCTACTGGCTACCATATTGGGCATGAAAGCACTAGTGAAAAGATATATATGAAAATATTCAGTTGATCAGAATTTTTTTAATATCTGTTTTTTTCTTCAGTTCAAACAATCATAGAAGGAGAAAAAGCCAAATGACTTAACTTTTATTAATAATGTCATTTTGATAGCAAAAAAATTATGTTTTCTAAATCTGCCACTCATTCCCTCTTCATTTTTTCTGTCCCACTGTAGAAATTACCATTAATTTTTCTATTTTGTGATTTTGGGTGAATCGGCTTTTCAATGAATGAGATGGACTGGGAGCTTGGATGGCATTTTCTATATGACTTCCTTCTTTGAGAGTATGCAAAAATAAATGAAGAAAACATTAATGGCATAATAATCTTGGATAGTTTTGAGAAAATTTCAATATGTAAACATCCAAACAACACCAAAGAGCATTGAGCTTAAGAAAAATGAAAAACACTTCCTGACTCAGTGCTTATCCTTCTTATAATCATTTTAAAGAATCAACAAAAGAGGGAAAAATAGATCCATATACCCAAATCTTTGATGATTTAAAGACTACTATTTTAAAGCAGTATCTTATGTTGTCAGTTCGGCTATCTTCCTTATTGTTTCTTTATAAACTAGTAGGTTGACCTCTAGAATTGCATGCTTAAGGAGGCTTTCAGCACTCACGAAATTGCTAAGGGATTATTTTTTTTTAAGATACATAAGATTACTGTGTGGAAAAGGGTAGAAGACACCAGAGATATTTTATGTTTAATATTACCCAATCTTTTCAGGCAGCAGCAACAATGATGAAACAACATTCTTGCCACAAGGAATGTCTTAAATATAGAAAGAAGAAAACAAAGGTCGTACAGAACATCAAAAGAGATGAAAGGTCGTTTTTTAAAAGTCTGTGATATGTTTAAATCTGAGGCCAATGAATAAAGGCTTCCTTTAATTCCAGTGATGAATGGCAACGAGATGAAATAAGCAGAATGATGGAGATGAGGCTTGTGCAAAGATTGGGAAAGGTAGGAAATAACAAGGGAGCAAGTCAGGCCAGCGTATAGGATGCAGATTCTTTCTGCCTGGGTTTCCCTTAAATCTCCTTGATTAAGACTCTTTTAGCCATGCAGCTTACAGTGGGCTTTGCTTTCTGAAATCCTGCTGTTCTTCTCCTACACACTACGTCTGGACTCCTGTGCAGGCACATCAGTTATGCCCATTTCATTTGCTGATCCACCAGTGGGACTTTGCTCCCACCTCTGCCCCACTTTAGAAAGCAACAAAGTGTTCCCAGACAAATCCATCTCCCAATTCTATGCCTCTCTATCTCCTTGCAACCTTTCCCATTACCCTGTTTCACATTTTACTTGTTTACCAGGGAGGAATTGCCTCTTTTCTTCTCATTTATGACCAAAAGAAAAAAAAAAAAGAACTAAATCATCAATCATAGTGATAGTCAAATTTGACAAATGTTTCAATCCCTTTTGAGGTTGAATTTCTATGTTTCTAATTTTATCTCGAGTAGCCTGCATGTAAAAGTGTTATAATACGTCTCTATCAAGAACAAGATAAACAAAGAGAGTAATTATCACGTTACTGCTATTATTACCACGTACCACCAAAAAACAGAAAGATGTAATTTTATATTACATTCTGTCATAGCAGTATAGTAAAAGAATTTTGAGTGACATTCTGGGATCTGTGCTAAACACTTTACATAGATTGTTCTATTTATTGTTATGAAGCTGCTACTTTCATCATCCCCATTTTACAACTGAGGATACCCTTGCATGATTTCAAAGGTAAAAATCATAACTACCTAAAGGAACAGTGGCTCATCATCTGATGTTCTTTAATATACCCCATAGTTTCCATCATATTTTTCTAAAATTTATGTCCCATTTTCTAACTGCTACAACTACTAAAGGCTTCTATGTTGATTCCTACATAAGGGATACTATGCATGCATTTTTAATCATCTGAGTTCCAGAGGGCTGGGACAAACTGGCCAAGGGGTTCATCCATGACAGAAATAGTAAGAATTGTGTGTGAAATAAACTTCTCAAAGGGTCATACACAGGAAGATATGTCCTTTTACAGGAGCCCAGACTGCATAATGTGACACAGAGAGAAAAAAGATGCTCAGAGAAAAGGGGACAAGCCATCAACCATATAACACAAGTCTGAACTATTCATGCTACAATTAACCTAGAGCCCCTCACATTTCTACAAAATAAACAGAACCCTCTAAATGCTGAGTGGTGCTGTATTTTATCTGGAAAAACAGGAAGGAGCTGCTACATCAATTCTAGGGATTAACCAAATTGGCATATTCTGATTGGTGGAGGGGCCTGCTGGCAGAAAGAATCTTGAGGAAGTAAATTAGTTTGCTAGAGCAGCCACAACAAAATACCACAGACTGGGTGGTTTAAACAACAGACATTTATTTTTTTACAGTTCTGGACACTAGAAGTCAAAGTTCAAGGTGATGGCATGTTTGGTTTCTTCTGAGGCCTCTCTCTTTGGCTTGCAAATGGCTGTCTTCTCTCTGTGTCTTCACATGGTCTTTCCTCTGTATGTGCACGTCTTTCTCTCTGTGTCCTAATCTCCTCTTTGTATGAGGACACAAGTCATAACGGATTAGGGCCCTCCCTAATGACCCTGTTTTAAATTAATTATCCCTTTAAGGCCCTTGTTTCCAAATACAGTCACATTCTGAGATACTGGGTGTTAGGGCTTTAACATATGAATATTAGGGGGACACATTACAGCCCATAACAGGAAGTAAGGCACCATAAATCACAGGAAAGGGTGAGAAGGCCCTGAGACATCACAGGACTGGAGACAGAGTCTGGGCCAAGTCTAGTCAGACTGCCATAGGTCAGAGTCCCGTTCAACATTTGGATGACACTTGGATTATTTTATAAGATAAAGATCTTTTCCCACTTTATAGGTGAGAAGGGTAAGGTTCACAGATTTTAAGTAACTTGCTCAAGATCTCACAGATTCATAAATAGTAGACACAAGATTTGTCCTAGCTTTATCTGATTCTAAATCCTAGTCTCTTTCTATCAAATCATGCTGCTAAATCTGCTTTTCTCTAGGGTCAAATATCCAACATAATTATAACTAGAATACAAAAAGTTGTGTTATTTAATTGTATTATTTAAAATTTGTATTTCATTAGCTTTTTCTAGTATTTATTTTTGATTGTAGACTTTAACAAAAAGCCAAAACCCTGATTATTTCACTTGAAAAATATATTTTGTGTGCCTGAAATGTGCCAGGCACTATTCTACTGATTGTAATATACAGGTAAATAGAACAAAAATCTTTGCACTCATTGAGGTCACGATTTTTAGTTAGTGGCTTAAGATGGAGACAGTGAATAACCAAAATAATTAGACTGAGTGTATATTAATGTATATGGAGGTAGACACTATGGAAAAAATCAATAGAGCCAAGGTTTGGGGGGAGGGGGATTCGGTATGTCAATTTTAAGAAAGTAGTCAGTCAGGGCAGGCTTTCCTAAGAGGCTGAGATTTATAGCACTCTCTGAATGAAAGGTTGTGTTCTGGATTAAAAAAATAATAATTAATAATAGCTTAAGAAGACTTGCAAAATTCTACAGTGACCCAAGCTCTTAGTTAACTTTGATTGGGTATTTTATTTATGTGTGTTATTTTATTCGTGACCATACGTGTGTCAGAAAACCAACTAGAATTACACCAGAGTTAGTAATTCACATAATGGAAGGAAGGGCAGCGTTAGGTACCCAATAAACATGCCCTTCCTGTTGCTCTTCTTACATGCCCTCTCTTTTCCTCTGTCTCTTACACTTTCTGTTTCTCATCTCTCTTTGTCTTTCAGGCACCTCTACCTGGCAGGGAACACAGTCACCTCTGTGGCCACTCCGTAGTCACATTACTTGGCAGCTAGTAACAGGGAGGAAAAAGCTTCTTTCTCAGCCTCAGTTTTCAAACTCATAAAAGAGGACTCTGATGAGCTTAGGTTCCATGCTTCCCTTTGTACCTATCATTACGGATAGGGGTCAAGAGATCATGGCACCCCCAAGCCATATGAGAATTTCTCAGACAAAAGAGGGTGATATTCTGGACAGATAAAAGTAACTGTTCAGTAGAATGGACATAAACATCTTTCTTTAAACAAAGAGAGGATTACAATTCACAGTCAGCTCCACCAAGTTAATCAATAAGGATCTTTTGTGGATCTTTTGCTCATGTGTATGTAGTGTTGAAATTTTTATTTTCTTCCTCAGGGCTACATGGAAATAGAAAAAAGGATGGGGTGGAAGGGAGGCTAGGGATGTGGCAGCCATGCATAAAAGGCTTCAAGTCTGTTGCCCACATCTGCAATTAATGTGTTATACTGTGGTGTGGCAGACTGAGAATGGCTAGCATGGTATGTCCACATCCCAATCTCAGGAATCCCTAAATGTTACTTTCTTTGGAAAAAGGTTTTTTTTTTTTTTTTTTGCAAATGTAATTAAGTTAAGGATATTGTGATGAGGAGATTATCCTGTACTATCCAGCTAGGTTCTAAAAACCATTGCAAATGTCTTGTAAGAGAGGGGCAGAGGGAGCTGAGACAAGCACACACCAAGGAAATGGCAAGGTGAAGATGGAAGCAGAGATTGCAGGGATGCAGCCACAGTCAAGAAACGTGGACAGCCACCAGAAATCAGAAGAAGCAAGGAAGAATTCTCCTCCAGAGCCTCCTGAGCAAACACAGCCCTGCTGATACCTTGATTTTGAACATCAGGCCTCCAGAACTGTGAGAGAACAGATTTTTGTTTTGATCAAGCCACCAAATTTGTGGCAATTTCTTACAGCAGCCATAGGTCACTAATACAGATACGGAAGAGTAAAAGGCAGCAATTCAACTGGAATTCTCAACAAGATGAGAAGTTAATGGCAATGTGCATTAAAACAAAACAACTGAGCCAGGCTTCTGGGAGGGGGCACAAAAAACGGAGCAATGATATGCCTCGTCATTCATGAGTGGGGCAAGAGAACATTACAGGTTTGAGAACTCACTGATCTTCAGTCTTTAACATTTAGTAAGTGAGCAAGTGAGCCTATTATTACTTCCCAGAACTTCTGATTCTCTCTAAATTGAGGTACAAGTTTGAGAATCAGGGGTTGCAAACCTGGACCACATTTAGAGCCAAATATACTATGTCTTATGCTTCCTCGCATCAGCCTTCCCCCTTGATGTGTACCTTACACAAGACTTTGCTCATGACTTTTACAAATCTTTGTATTAGAAAAAAAATGTAGCATTGAGTGTGGAGGCTACTTACTCACTGTGGAATGAGTTTAAACCAAGGGATAGATGTCGTAGAAAAAAGAAAAAGCTATCAGTGCATAGAGAAATCAGTAACAAATAAGCATGAATGTAAGGACATCTTTCTTAAACTATAGTTTTCAAGGCTGGGGTAAGGCATTGCTCTGCTAAAAGGAAAATGACAGCAGTGTTTTTCAACCCATAGAGTTAATAGTAGAACACTTTTAATGTCAGGTTTTTCCTCCAGAAATCTTCATCAAAATTTTGATGTCAATACCCAATTTATGATAGAATCCAGGGTATCATATCTGTTTGAGTTCAAGTTGTACACTTATCTGTTTTACCTCTAACAAATTAGTATTTCATGAAATTTTGCAAATGCTACTTTCAGGCACTCTCTTCTCTGAACAGTTTGACAAGTATGGGTTTATGTTATCCTATGTGCAAGATATTATTTTTTGAGTTCAAGAATGTGTGAAAATAGAACATCAATGGAGATGAACTATAAAGTCTTTTTGGAAATGGTTTCAAAATTAGACATTAAAATGAATTATTTAATGGAATCACTTGATATTTCGCCTGGTCCCCACCCCAACATTCTGGATAATTGTCTGTATTACGGACTGAGCACTGTTTAATTCCTAAAGTTCCCCAAGGTATAGAAATGAACGGCCAGGTTTGGAAGCCACTCCCTTGGAGCCTTATTAGGCCCGGACTATGGAGGAAGGCTCCTAATGAGGTTAAAAGTTCATCAAAACTAGTGTACAAGAAAACAGGACCTGTAAGAAAATTGAAGTGCCATGAGAAACTAGGCAGCTCCTGAGGTCATCAACTTGAACAAGTGCATAAAATGCAGTAGATTCTTTTTAAAATTTCACTACAATACTCAATTGAACAGAATGAGGGCCCAATAAAGGCTTACTGGGCCAGTAGGAGTTATAGACGACCAATGCTGTGATTTAAAAACTGTACTTGTTCTGAGGTCTTTCACTTTTCAGATGCTTAAGCAACATCTGGCTACTATATTGCTCTTAGGAAGAGTATTGGTAAGAGTGACACATTATTATGATTATAGTCCTCACTTAACATAACAACATCATTACTGACTAGCATATTACAGTGGCTTTTGTCAGGGAAAGTTTATTCAATGACCCATTTGCTAACCCAGACACATAGTTTTGACAGGCGTAATAGATTTATGGATACACAAATTCAATTAGGGTCTAATTTTTGCTCATTAAATATTTATGAAGTGCTTACTATATATCAAGTACATTATAACTCTTATATTTGTAGGTTTCAGAGTTGACATACGACTAGCCCTGGATACTCTTCATTTATAAATAACTCATGTTTGAAAATGCTGAACAGTAAATAAATAGCAGCACATTTTACTGAAATGTTAGACTCTAAAAAGTAATAGTTCAACTTACAGTAAGCTGGTAAACATTTTTCAAGTGGGCAGTTTGCCATAGGAATGCACCAGTGTTTTGACACAGGTATTCACCAGTGAAACTATCATCACAGCCAAGATGATGAACATATTTATCATCTCTAAAAGTTTTCTCATGCCACTTCGTAATTTCTCTCTCCCTCCCCTGTCCATACCAGCTCTCATCCCCAGGCAACCACCGATCTGCTTTCTCTTAGATTAGTTGGCATTTTGTAGAATTTTATATAAATGGAATAGTACAGTATGCACTCTTTTTCAGTTACCTCCTTTCACTCAGCATAATTATTTTGAGTTTCATCTATATTTTGGCTTTCATCAAGTTCATTCATTTTTATTGCTGAATAGTAGTCTGTGGCATGAGTTTTTTTATCAACTAATCTGCTCTATGTGCACTTGCAGAGAATATATGTATTCTGCTGTTGTTGGGTGGAGTGTTCTATAACTGTCAATTAGCCAGCTCGGTAGTATTGTTCACATCTTGTATATCCTTGCTGATTTTCTGTTTATTGGTTCTGTCAATTATTGAGAGAAGTACTGAAACTCTTACTATAATTTTTGATTTGCCCATTTCACATTGCAGTTCTATCAGTTTTTGCTTAAAGTATTTGAGGATCTGTTATTATAAGATTAACTATTTAAGATTGTTATGTTCTGTAATGTTATGTTATTGTTAATTGGCCACTTATCATAATGAAAAGATTCTCTTTACTAATATGCTTTGCTTTTAAACTTACTTTGATATTAATATTAACAAATGACTTTTTTAAACAGCTGTTCATAAGATATGATTTATGTATCATAAAGTTCAAGTTTAAAATATACAATTCACTGTTTTTTTAATATGTACAAAGTCATGCAACTATCACCATAATCTAATTTTTAGACATTTTTATCATTCCCCTGAAAAAGCTTGTACTCATTAGCAGTCACTCTCCATTCATCCCTCCCCCTGCAATCCCTCACTTGGCCTAGGCAACAATTACTCTAATTTCTGTCTCTCTATATTTGCCTTTTCTGAATGTTTTATATCAGTAGGACCAAACAACATAAGGTCTTTTGTAACTGGCTTCTTTCGCTTAGCACGATGTTTCTGAGGATCATCTATGTTGCAGCATGTATCAGTGCTTCATTCCTCTTATTGACAAATGATATTCTATTGTACAGATACCTATACTACATTTTGTATATGCATTTATCAAGTAATGAGTATGAATTGTTTCCACTTCTTGGTTATTATGAATAATGTTGCTTGGGTATTTGGGTACAAGTTTTGTGTGGACGTATTTTTCATTTCTTTGAATGCATTCCATGAAATGGAGAATTGCGAGATTATATGGTAACTTGGTTTAGCATTCTGTGGGAGTGTCAATTATTTTCCAAAGTGGATGTACCATCTCACATTCCCACCAGTAATGTATGAGGGTTTGAAATTTTTCAAATTCTTCCCATCATCTCTTTCTTGATTGGTGTTAGAACAGTATATATATTTTGCATCCATTTCCATTTAACTTATTTTTATCTTTATATTTAAAGTGTGATTTTTGTAGGCTGCATACACGTGGGCTTTTTATTATTTGGTGTGACAATCTCTGACTTTTAAATGCGTATTAAGAGCCATTTACATTTTGTGTAATTATTGACATAGGTATGAACTATCATCTCATTTCCCCCCTTTTTTTCTCTTTTTCTGTCTTCTTTTGGATTAATTCAATTTTTTTATTATTTAATTTTATCTTTTTTATTGTCTTGTTAGCAGTGACTCTTTGTCTTGTTTTTTTGGTGGTGGCTTTATAATTCATAAGTATAAATCTTTATGTCATTGCAGTCTTCTTTATGTGATATTATACTACTTAATTTATTGTATAAGAATATTACATTAATTTGTTTCTTCTTCTCCTCTCCTGGACTTTTAGGCCATTGTTTTCATACAATTTTCTTTCATGTATCTCTTATGTCCTACACTACATTGCTACTATTTTTGTCTACACAGTCAACTATCTTTTAAAATGATATAAATATTAAGAAAAAAATCTTTATTCCTTTGTGTAGATCTAGATTTTCATCTGCCATAACCATTTTCCTTCTGCCTAATGAATTACAATAAATATATTTTCTAATATGGGACTATTGCTGATAAATTATTTCAGCTTTTCTACATCTGAGTAAATGTTTATTTCATCTTCGTTCTTTGAAAGATTTTTTTTATCTAGGTATAGAATTCTAAGCCCACACACAGGCTTTTTGTTTTCTTTTCTTTCGGTACGCAAAAAATTGCTCCACTATTTTTCTGCACACATCATTTCTTATGAGAAATCTGTTACTACCTTTTTCTTTCTTTATTTAAAATTTTATTTTATTTTGTCAATATACAATGTGGTTGATTATTGTGGCCCATCACCGAAACCTCCCTCCCTCCTCCCTCTCCCCCTCCCTCCCAACAACCTCATATCTGTTCACTTGTCATATCAACTTCAAGGAATTGTAATTGTTGTGTGTCTTCTTCCCTGCCCCCCCCCCGGTTTTTTGTGTATTTATTTATTATTTTTAGCTTCCACAAATAAGTGAGAACATGTGATATTTCTCTTTCTTTGCCTGACTTGTTTCATTTAATATAATTCTCTCTAGCTCCATCCATGTTGTTGCAAATGGCAGTATTTCATTCTCTTTTATAACAGAGTAGTATTCCATTGTGTAGATATACCACATTTTCCGTATCCACTCACCTGATGATGGGCATTTGGGTTGTTTCCAACTCTTAGCC
Organism: Cynocephalus volans; assembly: GCF_027409185.1. Classification (NCBI taxonomy): domain Eukaryota; kingdom Metazoa; phylum Chordata; class Mammalia; order Dermoptera; family Cynocephalidae; genus Cynocephalus; species Cynocephalus volans. The sequence continues at coordinate 68,260,246 of NC_084464.1, forward strand.
ATTGTAAAGAGTGCTGCAATGAACATTGGGGAACAGGTATACCTTCGACTTGATGATTTCCATTCCTCTGAGTATATTCCCAGCATTGGAATAGCTGAGTCATATGGCTGATCTATCTGCAATTGTTTGAGGAAACTCCATACCATTTTCCATAAAGGCTGCAGTCCCACTAACAATGTATGAGAGGTCCTTTTTCTCCACAACCTCGCCAGGTTTTATCATTCACAGGCTTTTGGATATTAGCCATCCTAACTGGGGTGAGATGGTATCTCAGTGTGGTTTTAATTTGTATTTCCCGAATGCTGAGGGACGTGGAGCATTTTTTTCGTGTGTCTGCTGGCCATTCGTATGTCTTCCTTTGAGAAATGCTTATTTAGCTCTTTTGCTCATTTTTTTAATTGGGTTACCTGTTTTTTCTGTTGTAAAGCTACTTCAGTTCCTTGTATATTCTGGAAATTAATCTTTCTCAGATGTATATTTTGCAAATATTTTCTTCAACTCCGTTGATGGTCTTTTAACTCTGTTAATTGTTTCTTTTGCTGTGCAGAAGCTTTTTAGTTTGATATAATCCCATTTTTTAAAATTTTTCCTTTGGTTGCCCATGCTTTTGGGGTTGTATTCATGAAGTCTGTGCCCAGTCCTACTTCCTGAGGTGTTTCTCCTATGTTTTTTTAAGAAGTTTTTTTTTTTGTTTGTTTCAGGGTATATATTTAATTCTTTAATCCATTTTGAGTTGATTTTAGTATATGGTGAGAGGTATGTGTCTAGTTTCATTCTCCTGCATATGGATATCCAGTTATCACAGCACCATTTGCTGAAGAGGCAGTCTCTTCCCCAGTGTATTGGCTTGGTGCCTTTGTCAAATATCAGATGGTTGTAGGTGTGTGGGTTGATTTCTGGATTCTCTACTCTATTCCATTGATCAGTGTGTCTGTTTTTATGCCAGTACCATGCTGTTTGGGTTATTATAGCTTTGTAGTGTGGTTTAAAGTCAGGTAGTGTTATGCCTCCAGCTTTATTATTTTAGCTCAGCATTGCTTGGCTATGAGTGGTTTTTGTTATTCCATATAAATGTCTGTATAGTTTTTTCCATTTCTGAGAAAAATGTCACTGGAATTTTGATAGGGATTGCATTGAATTTGTATATCACTTTGGGTAGTATGGACATTTTCACAATCTTGATTCTTCCAATCCAAGAGCATGGGTTACCTTTCCATCTTCTGGTGTCCTCTTTAATTCCTCTCAACAGTGGTTTGTAGTTCTCATCATAGAGATTTTTCATGTACTTGGTTAACTCTATTCCTAAGTATTTTATATTTTGGTGGCTATTGTAAATCGCGCAAGCTTTCTTGATTTCTCTTTCTGCATGTTCACTATTGGAGAATAGAAATGCTACTGATTTTTGTGTGTTGATTTTGTATCCTGCAACTTTGCTGAAATCATTTATCAACTCCAAGAATTTTTTCTGTAGAGGCTTTAGGCTTTTTGATATATAGGACCATGTCATCTACACACAGGGACAGTCTGACTTCATTTTTACCAATCTGGATGTCCTTTATTTCCTTCTCTTCTCTGATTGCTCTGTCTAGTACTTCCAACACTATGTTGAATAGGAGTGGTGAGAGTGGGCATCCTTGTCTGGTTCCTGTTTTTAAAGGAAAAGCTTTCATCTTTTCCCCATTAAGGATGATATTCGCAGTGGGTTTATTATATACGGCTTTAATTATGTTGAGATACTTTCCATCCATAACCAACTTATAGAGAGTCTTTAGCATGAATGAATGTTGAATTTTATCAAATGCTTTTTGAGCATCTATAGATATGATCATATGGTCCTTGTGTTTGAGTTTATTAATATGGTGTATCACATTTATTGATTTGCATATGTTGAACCAACCTTGCATCCCTGGGATGAATCCCGCTTGATCATGGTGTACAATTTTGCATATGTGTTGCTGTATTCTGTTAGTTAGTATTTTATTGAGGATTTTTGCATCTATATTCATCAAGGATATTGGCCTGTAATATTCTTTTTTAGTTGTATCTTTACCTGGTTTTGGTATTAGAGTGATGTTTGCTTCATAGAATGAGTTTGGAAGAATTGCCTCTGTTTCAATCCTTCAGAATAGTTTGTAGAGAGTTGGTGTCAATTCCCTGTTGAATGTTTGGTAAAATTCTGCTGAGAATCCATCTGGTACTGGGCTTTTCTTTGTTGGGGGCCTTCTGATAACAGCTTCAATCTCTTTTATTGTTATTGGTCTGTTCAGATTTTCTACATCTTCTTGGCTCAGTTTAGGTAGCTGTGTGTGTCCAGAAATTTATCCATTTCCTCCAGATTTTCAAATTTATTGGCATACAGTTGTTTACAGTAGTTTTGAATGATTCCTTGTATTTCAGAGGTATCAGTTGTAATATCAGCTTTTTCATTTCTAATTTTTGTTATTTGGGTCTTCTCTCTTCTTTTTTTAGTTAGCCATTCTAATGGTTTCTCAATTTTATTTAACTTTTCAAAAAACCAACTTTTTGATTCATTGATCTTTTGTATTGTTTTTTAGATTTCAATTTCATTAAGTTCTGCTCTGATCTTAATGATTTCTTTCCATCTGCTAACTTTGGGTTTGGATTGTTCTTGTCTTTCTAGTTCTTTAAGGTGAAGTGTTAGGTTGTTCACTTGCCATCTTTCCATTCTTCTGAGGTGAGCATTTCATGCGATAAATTTCACCCTTAGTACTACTTTTGCAGTATCCCTCAGGTTTTGATATGATGTATCATTGTTTTCTTTAGTTTCAATAATTTTTTGATTTCCTGTTTAATTTCTTCTTGGACCCATATGCCATTAAGTAGAATGCAATTTAATTCCATGTGTTTGTATGGTTTTCAAAATTTCATTTGTTATTGATTTCTAATTTTAATCCATTGTTGTCTGAAAACATACATGAGATAATTCCAATTTTTATGAATTTGTTGAGACTTGATTTGTGACCTAACATGTGATCTATCCTGGAGGATGATCCACGTGCTGATGAGAAGAATGAATATTCTGAGATTGTTGGATGGAATGTTCTGTAGATATCTGCCAAGTCCAATTGGTCTAGAGTGTTGTTTAGATCCTTTGTTTAGATGATCTGTCCAATATTGACCATGGGGTGTTCAGGTCCCCTGCTCTTATGGTAGTAGCATCTATTTCCTTCTTTAGGTCTAATAAAGTTTGCTATATAAATCTGGCTGCTCCAACATTGAGTGCATATATATTTATGATTGTTCTGTCATCTTGATGGATCAATACTTTTATCGTTATATAGTGGCCCTCATTTCTGTTTGCATGGGAAATCATTTTCCATCCTCTCACTCTTAGTCTATGTGAGTCTTTATGGGTGAGGTGGGTCTCTTGAAGGCAGCATATAGTTGGGTCCTCCTTTTTAATCCAGTCAGCTAGTCTGTGTCTTTGAATTGGGGAATTTAATCCTTTTACATTAAGAGTTGTTATTGAAAAGTGTTGATTTGCTCCTAGTATTTTATTGATTTTTGTTTGGATGTCTTAAGTGTCTTTTGTTCTTTTCTTTCTGATTTACTGTTTGTTTTCTGTATTTGTTGGTTTCTTGGGCTGTAGATAAACTTTCATTTTCTCTTCATTTTTGCCATTTTTATTTTACTAATAGGTTTTGATTTTTCTTGAGTTTTTATGGCAGTGGTGGTTATTTTTCAGGTACAAAACCCAGTGCTCCCTTGAGAATTTCTTGCAAGAGTGGTCATGTGGTAGTGAACTCCCACAGTTTTTGTTTGTCTAAGAAATATATTATTTGCCCTTCATTTCAGAAAGATAGCCTTGCAGGATAGCGTATTCTTGGCTGGCAATGTCTGTCTTTCAGTATTTTGAATATGTCATTCCATTCCTTTCTGGGTTTTAGGGTTTATGATGAAAAGTCTGACGTTAGTCTGATTGGAGCTCTCTTATAGGTGATTTGATGCTTCTCTCTTGCAGCTTTTAAGATTCTCTGTCTTTGATTTTTGCCAATTTGAGTATGACAAGTCTTGGAGAAGACCTTTTTAGGTTAAATACATTTTGGGATCTTTGAGCTTCCTGAAACTGAAGATCTGTGTCTTTTCCTATACCCGGGAAGTTTTCTGCCACTATTTTGTTGAATATGTTTTCAATGCAATCTCTTTTTTCCTCCCCTTGTGGAATACCCATGAGTTGGATATTTGAGCGCTTAAAGTTGTCTGGTATCTCTCTTAGATTTTCTTCAATGTTTTTAATTCTTTTTTCTTTTTTTTTTCTGCCTGTGTTATTTCAAACAGCCCATCTTCAAGGTCAGAAGTTCTCTCTTCTGCAAGCCTGCTGGTTAAACTCTCTGCTGTGTTTTTTATTTCGTTGAATGAATTCTTCAGCTTGGCAAACTCTGCTACATTCTTTTTCAGAGCATTGATTTCTTTGTACATTTCTTATTTCAGTCCTGTATACTTTTCCTCATTTCCTCATGTCGTCTAGCTGAGTTTTCTTCTATCTCATTTAGTTTCCTTAGAATTATCACTCAAAATTCCTTTTCAGACATATCAAGGGCTTTTTGCTCTATAGAATCTAGAGCTTGAGAGTTATTGCCCTTTGGTGGTGTATTTTCTTGATTCTTCATATTTCTGGTATCTTTCCTTTGAATTTTAGTCATTGTGGCAGGGGATTTCATGGTCCACTGGCTTGACACTATTGTCTGGCTAGGATGCTGTTGGGGTGCCAATTTGGTATGGCTGCATCAGTGTCTGCTTGGTTGCCCACTAGTGCCTCAGGTGCGTGGTAGCCCTGGGTCTTGGGTCTTTCTGGGGAAGCACCTCCGTGGTCCGCATGCAATCAGCCAGGCTGGGGATGGAGTCGGGCAGTGGTGGCAAGGCCTACCTGCTGGGTTGTGCGCTGGCAATGCAGGGCACGTGGTCATTGCGGATCTTGGGTTTCTCCGGCTGGGTGCCTCTCTGATCAGTGCTCACTCCATTACCTTTTTCTTTGTACCCCTGCACATATATACTCCTCTCCTCTGTCTGGTACTGAAGATTTTCTGTTTATTAGTGTTTTGATTAGTTTGATTATGACAGTTTTCTTCATGTTTCTTGTGCTTAGGGTGGCTTGTACTTCTTGAATCTGAAGGTTTACTTTTCATAAAGAGCTGAGAGAATTCAGCCATAATTTTTTCAAATATTTTTCTGTCTCTCCCTTTTTTCTACTCCTAGAAAAGAGTAGAAAAAGATTGGCTTACTTGAAAACTTGGATTGCTTGAAAACTTGGCTGCTGGAAATTGTACCACAGCTCACTGGTGCTCTTTTTATTTATTTATTTATTTATTTTTCTGTGTGATTCATTGTGGATAATTTCTATTGTTACGTCTTCAGCTTCACTAAGATTTATTTCTGTAGTGTCTCATCTGCCATTAATCTAATCTTGTTTATTTTTCATTTTACATATTCTAATTTGCATCTTTAGAAGTTTGATTTGTGTCTTTTTAATATGTCTTTCATGTTTTTACCTAACATTTGAATAACCTGAATATAGTTATAACAACTGTTTTAGTGTCTTTGTTTACTAGTTCTAACATCTGTGTCAATTCTGGGTCAGTTTTGATTTACTGATTCTATCTTTATTATGTCATGTTTTCCTACTTTCTTGCATGGATATTTGCTTGGATGCCATACATTGTGAACTTGCTTTTTTGTATAAAGAATATTTTCTGTGTGTGTGTGTGTGTGTGTGTGTGTGTGTGTGTGTATGCATGTATATATGTATGTATGTATGTATGTATGCTCTAGGCTTTGTTTGGGGGTACAGTTTAATTATATGGAAATTATTTTTCCTTTCTAGTCTTGCTTGTAATATTTATTAGGTAGGACTACAGCAATGCCCAGTTTAGTGCTCATCATTCCCCACTATTTAGAAAGGCCTTTATACTCTACTCAATGTCACATTAATAGTAAATGATGTTTTCCAGTATGGCAATCGGGAACAAGCATTATTCCCAGCCCTGTGTGAATGCTGGGCATTTTTTCCTCTGATACTTTAGGCCGTATCTATTTTTTCCCTGAAATCAGTTATTTATTCATATATATTTGATGATCAATATCCTGCAGGTTTTTGGAATTCCCTCTCTCTGCATCTCTTTCCTGTCTTGATCTCCTGGGACTCTCAGTTCTGTATTCTCATTTCAAGGAGACTGCCAAGCTCCACCTGGGTTCTTCCTCACTACTTCATGGCCTGGAAACTCTCTCAAGGCCATTAGCTGGGGCAGTTGTAGGGCTCACCTCATTTGTTTCCTGTCTCTCAGAGATCACTGTCTTTCACTCCTAGATATACAGTGTCACAAAACAGTCATTTCATATATTTTGTGTATTTTTGGTTGTTTTAGGTGAAAGGGTAAAACCAGTTCATACTTACTCCACTTTGCCAGAAGCACTTGATATCTGAACTTTCATTCTGCTTATAAATACAGCTGTGTATCTGGCTCCTTCACTACATCATGAATTTTTGAAAGATAGGTTCTTTGTAGGTTTTCATCTTTATATGTGCCCTCATAGTTTGCACAATATTTGGTACATATTAAGCACTTACCAAATGTTTGCTGATTTGGAACAGCCAAACAAAAATCCAATTTGGGATTTGTTCAATGTTGTTCCTTGTTCTTTCCACAACTTAGAAACATGACAAGTTAGATTCCTGCCATCACCACTTCATTTTATAACTATACCAGATAAGATACACAAGAGTCAATAACTTTTCCAAAGTTGGAGTCCAACATAAAATGTAGTCCTTTTGCATGACTTTAAGCAAATTACTTAATCAACCTATGGCTTAGTTTTTGTATCAGCAAAATTAATATAATAATATTGGTTCTAACTAAATGATTATTGTATGGATAAAATAAAAGCACAGATTATACTAAATAGATAGTGTTCCCTTAGCAGCTATCTAAAATATTAATGAAAACAATGATTTGGAGAACTTCGAGAAAGATATGGACTAGAAGTGCCCAGAACACATTCTACACACAGAAGAAGATTTTAATGGGCCCACTGTCACTGACACCACAGTCACCAGAGCCACTGTCCAGTCCCAGAACCATCACCTATCACAGAGCAACTCCCCACAGAGCAGCAGTCCTGCAGGTTGCTGATCACTGCAGCCACAGATTGCATAGATATGAGGGAGGCAACTGTGACCACTGCTGCCATTGTTGCTGCCATGAGTTAATCCAGCTGCTGCCAAAGACACTGAAGATGTGAGAGAGGCTATTGCAGCTGCTAGTGCTGGTGCAGCCTCCACAAGGTAACCCCACTGCCACTGCAGACACTGCAGATGCAAGGGAGGCATTGCAGCCAAAGGATGCTAGAGATGTGAGGGAGACAGCTACAGCCACCAGCAGTGCTGCCACCTCCACAAAGTAACTCAGCTGCCACCAAGGACACTGCCAGGACACTGCAGATGTGAGGGAGACAGTTGCAGCCACTGGCTTGGCTGCCATCCCCACAAGGTAACCCCACTTCCATTGTGGACAATGCAGACATGGTGGAAGCAGTTATAGCCACTGGTGACCTTAATGCCCTCACAAGGTAGCCCTGCTGCTGCCAAAGACACTGCAGACACCAGGGAGGCAGTTGTAGTCACTGCCTCAGTGACACTACTGCTGCTGCCATGAGCTAACCCCAATGCTGCTGAAGACACCACAGCTGTATGGGCCACCACTGCAGACACTGAAGCCAAGCAGACTGCTGCTGTAACTGCCACTGCTGAAGTCACCACCACCACTGGCACTGCCAGGCAGCCACCACTGTCATGTGAGCAGTCCACCACTGATGCAGCCACTGCTACAATGTGGGCAGCCTGCCAAAGTCACCTCCACAAGCACCACCACAGCAAAGGTGACCTGCTACCACAGTTGCAGTCACAGCAGCTACTGCCACTGTTCAGGCAAACCACTGGCTACTCAACTGCATTGACACAAGGAGGATCACCAACGGAGTCCAGGGAAGTGAATAACAGAAACAACTGCTCTACCAAATGACTAGACATCAAAATAAAGAGACTAGAAATATGAAAAAACAAGAAAATTGAGTTCACCAAAGAAATACAATAACTCTCAAGTACCAGACTCCATTAAAATGATTGAAAAGAAATTTTGAGTAAAAATCTTAAGGAAACTCAATGAGATACAAGAGGATGTAGTTAGATGATACAATGAACTGAGGAAAACTATCAAGGATATGAAGAAGAAAATCTACAAACAGATTAACACTTTAAAAAGAATGTAGCAGAACACTTGGAAATGAAGAAGTCATTCAACGAAATCTGAAGCTCATCTGAGAGCTTGAGCAGTAGGCTAGAGAAAACAGAACAAAGAATTTCTGGTCTTGAAGACAGTATCTTTGAAATACTCAGGTGAACAAAAAAAATCTTTTAAATGAAGGAAATCTAAGGGAGAGACCACACGACTGCAACTGCACAAACATCTGAATCAGGGGTGTTCTTAAAGGAGAGAAGAAATGAGAAGTCACTGAGAACATATTCAATGAAATAATAGTGGAAAACTTCCCAGGTATAGGAAGAGAGATGGACCTTCAGATTCAGGAGGCTCAAAGATTCCCAAACAGATTCATTCCAAAAAGATCCTCTCTGAGGCACATTATAGTCAAACTGGCAAAACTCAAAGACAAAGAGAGAATCTAAAAAAAGTAAGGGAAAAGCATCAAATCACCTATAAGAGAGTCCCCCCTCAGATTAACATCAAAATTCTTAACAGAAACTCCACAGGCCAGAAGAAAATGAGGTGACACTAAAGGAAAAAAGCTGCCAGCCAAGAATACTATACCCAGCAAAGCTATCCTTCAGAAGTGAGGGGAAAATAGTGTATTTTCTAGATAAACAAAAACTGCAGGAGTTCACCACCACACAACCAGCCCTACAAGAAATCCTCAAGGGAGGTCTGCACTTGGATTCCAAAAAAATAATAATCACTACCATGAATGCACAAGAAAGAACTAAACCCACTGGAGAACAAGAATGCAAATGAGAAAGAGATAGAAACTGTGTCTTACCACTGCCAAATCTCAGCAAACACTAACGACAAATAATAAAAGGGAAAGAAACAAAAAAATATTTAAAACATCCAAATGAAAATTGATAAAATGCCAGAAATAAGACAGTACTTTTTAGTCACAAACTGAAATGTAAATGGGTTAATTCCACACTCAAAAGACACAGACTTACAGATTGGATTAAAAAGCTATATCCAACTATATGCTGTCTTCAAGAGAGTCTCCTCACCTGTAAAGACACATACAGACTAAGAGTGAAGGGATGGAAAAAGATATACCACACAAATGGAAATTAAAAATGAGCAGGAATAGCTATTCTTATATCAGATAAAATAGACTAAAAACCAAAAAGTATAAAAAGAGACAAAGAAGGCCACCATCAGATGACAAAGGGATCTATCTAGCAAGAATTCATAATAATCATAAATACACATGTACCCAACACCAGGGCACCCAGATATAAAAAGCAAACACTATTATACCTAAGGAAAGAGAGAGTTGGGGAACCTATCACCCCTCTCTTAACATTGGACAGATCATATTGGCAACAAATCAACAGATAAACACAGAATTTAAGCCACACTTCAGACCAATTGGACTTGACAGACATTTACAGAACATTTCATCCAACAACCACAGAATATACATTCTTCTCATCTGCACATGGAACATTCTCTAGGATAGACTACATGTTAGGTCACAAATCAAGTCTCAACAAATTTTTAAAAATTTGAATCATTTCAAGAATCTTCTTAGACCACAAGAGATTAAAACTAGAAATCAATAACGAGCAAAACACTGGAGATGGGACAAATGCATGGAAATCAAACAACATGCCTGTGAACAACATATGGGTACAAGAGGAAATTAAACAGGAAAACAAAAATTTCTTGACTAATGAAAATAAAGACACATCACACCAAAACTTGTGGGATGCTGCAAAACAATACTAACAGGGAAATTTATTGCAATAAACACTTACACCAAAAGAATAGAAAGATTTCGAATAAAAAAACCTCAAAGAACTAGAAAAACAAGAACAATACAATCCCCAAATTAGCAGATGGAAAGAAATAATTAAGATCAGAGTAGGACTAAATAAAATAGAAACCCAAAAATGATACAAAAGAACAATGAAACAAAAAATTGGCTTTTTGAGAAGATAATAGAAATGCAAATTGAAACCAAATTAAGATATCATCTCACCATAGTTAGTCTGGCTGTTATCAAAAAGATGGAGAACAACAAATGCTGGTGAGGAAAGGGGCACCCTCCTGCACTGTTGGTGGGACTGTAAATTGGTGCAGCCATTATGGAAAACAGTATGGAGGTTCCTCAAACAACTACAGATAGAACTGTGATATAATCCATCAATTGCATTGCTGTGTATATACCCGAAGGAATGGAAATCATCATGTTGAAGGATTACATGTATCCTCATGTTTATTGAAGCTGTATTTATAATAGCCAAGAGCTGGAACCAACCTAAATGTCCATTTTTGGATGACTGGATAAGAAAAATGTGGTATATATGTGAAACAGAGTAAGGCTAGGCCTGTGAACCAAACTGACTCCATTTTCCCTGCAGAGGACACTTTGTTACTTTTCCACTCCTCGGTCATGAGACCCGCAGGGCAAATGATTACCCCATGGGCTGCCCTGACAAAATAGACTGAGATAAGAGAGGAAACAGATATTTACTGAGCTGCAAACCCCCTCCCCAAGGCTTGTTTACCATAATTGTAAAAGTTACAGATTAACCTTAAGAGCCCTTTAGGAATTCCCACCTGTGCACAAGGCATCAAGGTGACTGTTACAATGATGGGGTGACAATGATGAACACTGCTGCCATTTTGGACCTACTAAGCATGTACCCATGACACAGCCAGGAAGAACAGAACAGACCACCTCCAGTGATGCTGGCCTACACTCCTTAACTCCTTTCCCTATAAAAGACCCTGAACAGCTCCCCTCAGGGGACTAGCTTTACTGTTGCTACCCACCTTATGCAGAAGTCTATCTTCTCTATTAATAAGGCAATGCTTGCTTTACTGTTAGGTACATTGTTCATTTCTATGACTTTGGAATCTGAGAGCCTGATTTAATCACTGGCAAAAATTGGAAAGCTTTGGGCACCAAATAAGACTCTAGGTGCAAGAGGCAAGTGGCCACTGGAACTATTTTGCTCCCATGTCTCTGCTGCAGGTAGATCTCTCCTGGAGTTCCTGGTCTAAATTCTGACAAGGCAATGCTTTATTCTCTTTACCTTTCTCTGATTTTCTGAGCCCTCTTCTGCTGTTTGGTTGGATTGTATCCACTACTATGTAGGTGCACCCTGGAGGGCTCCTGGCTATGCTTTGTTTTTCTGACTTAAATCTAGTTGATACTTTTCTTCTTTATGCTGAAAACAGTGGGGAGAACTGCTTTTATCAATTACTGTTAATGGAATAGTTTGGCCCTGCCGATTGGGACTAGGCTAAACTGCACACCACTGCTCCTGTTTTCTCTTTGTTTGTTTGCTTGGTTAGACATTTAGTTGAGTACCAGTAATCTGAACAAACTTTCCAATCCTTGCATCAACTTTTGGACTTTCAGGTCATTTGTTTAATGTGAGAGGGCAAGCCAAGCCTGGCCTGTCAGTAACATACGCACAATGGAATACTACTCTGACATAAAAAAAATGAAATACTTCCATTTGTAGCAACATGGAATAATTTAGGGAATATCATGTTAAGTGAAATAAGCCAGGCACAGAAAGAGAAATACCACATGTCATTACTCGTAAGTGGGAACTAATAAATAAACAAATAAATAAAGATACAACAATCACTATCATACACTAAACTTTCAAAAAGAAAAAACAGAACTGGGGTTACCAGAGTTGGGAAGGGATGGAGGGTAAGGGAGAAATTGGTAAAGGGTCATGAAAACTCATCACATAATATAATGTTGAGTATACTAATTATCCGGTTTTAAGCATCACATATTGCACACAGATAATGATATTCAACTCTGCACCCCACAGATAGGTATGATTAACTCTGTTATAATAAATAAAAAACAACCTATGTTCTATTTGTTGAATGTGGAACATGTTCTATATGGTGGATATAGAACATTTGATGTTCAAAAGACTCCAACCCTTTCAAAGAATTCAGTGAAAAAAGCATATGAGAATAGTCACTATTTCTTTGCTCAAAAGAAAACACAACATTCTTAACTAGACATCTGCCTGTGTATACAGGTTAGGAATGTTGTTAACTATGATGGATACCAACCCATGACTTACTTAACAATGAGCACCAAAAGTATTTATACTCACATATTGCTTTATTCATGGTTTTTATTCTTTTCCCTTTTTTTTTTTTGACATTTATTTGCTTCTTAAAAACACAAAAGTTAAAATGCTATGCCTATTCCTCTTGTATAGTACATTCCTAATGCATCTAAGGAAGTTTTAATAGTAATTTGAATTTGCTTGCATCTTATAATTTAAAATACCACAGAAATATTTTTAAAATGAACTTGCTGTTCTTAAATCTTTACTAAGTGTTTCTTTCTTTTGAGATTTAGTAATTTTGTTTTTTTCTGTTAGGTTTCAGGGGTACACCAAAAGTTAACCAGCTCTCCTTGAAGATGCAGTCAAGCTCACTTAGCCACTTGCTTCCATTAGGTAACTTATTCCTTGGCATTTGTAAAATACCAAACTTTTTGAAAAAGGTATGAGCTCTTTCATTTCCTCTGTTAGCGCAATTAGCCTCAAGTCATGGTGAGTAGGCAGGGCCTCTGATTCAATGATGGGCATCATAATGGTAGGATTTGGCTAACCAACAAACATTAAATAAACACAAGCAGCCTGAAGGAACTGGTATGTGTGAAAGGATTGTCTCTTTCAGCTTTAATTAACTTTTGTCTTTACCCAGAACATGCTGTCTTTTAAACCTGGCCAACTTTTTAAAAGATCTGTGCCTTTGGGCAGGCACTAAATGGCAAACTTGACTTACCAGAGAAGAATTCAGTTTGCTTGTCCTTGTTTACTTACTCACAAAATAATCATGAATAGATAACATGTTGAACCTCATCTAAAAAAAGGATAAACTATTTAAAATGAATGCTGTTTTATTTTTAATTGGGCAATTCAATTATGCATAGTCCTAAACATTCTGAAGATATTATAGGTGAGAGAAATTCAATAAAGTAGTAATTGTTTTTCTAAAAGCATTCGTATTGTTCTCTTAGAGAAGGTTTGCAAATAATTGTGGAAATAAAACAAAAACAAGGCCCCAAACTGTTCTTAATACCAGTAGACCAAGCAGAGTTCTGGAGAGGATGGTTTCTAAAAGAAAAGTGGTTACCAACAGAATAGAAAATCATACATTTTAGGAATATTTTATGACATTCTTGTTTTCAGCTTATTTGAAATGGAATCATGGAACTATATAGAAACCCAGTATTTGGCAAAGCACCAAGTATAAAATCTAAATATGTTGATAGATATAACAGAAATAAGCTTATTAAGTAACACTTTGGGAAATGCCATGAAGAAATGCTTGAGTAGTTTTGAAGATTCCTTTAATAACTGAGAGGCTAAGATTACTGATTTTTGTCTTACATGCTGTTGGGAAAATAGAATAGTTTGGTCAGGGCCTTTGCCTCGGGTCCAGTTGGGTGTAGTTTTAGCACATCCGTTGTAAGCAAATTGTGTGTGGAGTTAGTGCACATGCACGCCAATGTATCTTTTTAGTTTTGTTGCTATTCTTATGTGTGTGTGAGAGAGAGAGAGAAAGAGAGAGAGAGAGGTGTTTTAGTAGAGAGAGAGAGAGAGAGAGAGAGAGAGGGGTTTTAGTGAAGCAGGCTGGTGGGCCTCTGCCTTGGGTGTCCGCCTGCCTTGGGTGTCTGCACTGCAGGGCCATGCTTTCCAACCTACAGCTTCCAAGGACCTTTTGGCCAGTTACCTAGCTCATAGACCTGTGTTTAAGGGGTCTGGTGACATAGCCTGGTGTGTGAGGGGTCTGGGGACCCAGCCTGGCATGTGAACGGTTTGTGACCCGATCTGTGAATGGGCTTGAGGGGTCTGTGGGCTCCAGACCCACCCTTGCTCAACAATTGACCCAGTTGGTGCAGGATTACTGGTGGGTAAAAGAGGCCGACAACTGGTGTGGTCGCCTAGCTTTACAATTGGTGTCACGAACAGAATTAAGAGCACTAGAACTGGCGATATCAACAGGATTAAAGACATTAGTTGATGGCTCCACACATGCTGTTTATTAGTAGTATTAAAGGTATTTTGAGGGTTGAGATTCAGGCAAATAGTCAGGGTTGAAAGGCATTGTAGGTGAAATTTGCAGCAGCTTTGCTTTCAGAATCTCTTCCCCAGCTATCCTTTTGGACTGTTTTCATATGCTATAGGGAATAGCTATTTCAGTTGTCTTTTAGTTAAGGTTTCTGAGAGAAACTGTTTTTAAGCTTTAAAATGCAAGGATGGTGAAGAGATGTAATGCCTATATGATGCAAATCAGGATGCAGATTAGAGGAAGATGTTGTCAATCACAGGGGCTAGGCTCCTTTGGGTTTGAATTTAACTGACACTTTTGACTATTACATAGTTTAGAAAACAAGCACATGGCTACTTAGCAATTCTTATAAACACCTATTTGATTTTATGCCAGTGACACACAGTATTTGTTTATGTTTTCTATTATAATAATATGCTGGTGATATCAGCTTATAAAATTCTAATGGTTCATTTTAATCTAGGAGATTTTACACTCACCAACTAATATGTTCCTAAATATTTATGAAACAAAATTGCAAATCATTGCATTAAGGTATTCAGTACTAGATGTCTGAAGACTAACACCATAAATGTCAAATAAAGATTACCTAGCACAGGTTCCTTTAACCCACTGATAGAAAATCTACGAAATGTATATATATATATATGTACTAATATGTACATATATATATGTTCCTAAATATTTATGAAACAAAATTGCATATCATTGCATTAAGGTATTCAGTACTAGATGTCTGAAGACTAACACCATAAATGTCAAATAAAGATTACCTAGCACAGGTTCCTTTAACCCACTGATAGAAAATCTATGAAATATACATATATATATGTACTAAATGGAACTGTCATTAAAGTGTGATGCAGTAGAGAACTATGGAATTTGAAATAATATTAACCTTTACTTGAATTTTGGCTTTGATACTTTATTTTGTAAAATGGTGATACTAATATGTACACCATTGATAATACTATACTAATATGTACACCTCATGTATGTTATACATGAGGTGGGAGGGAGAAGTTAAGTTAATCTGCACAACTAAATAAGGATGCCATGGTAACATAAAACTACACAGAACCTAATTTTTCCTACATTTGATTTGTCCTATTAGGTCTTTAAAAAACTTTTGCTGTAATATTTGTTATTACTACTAAAAAGATAAGTTCAGTTACAATATCAAATAATGGAAATATAATAACAAAAAATATCATGTATTTCCCTCAGTCTAAGGGGTAATAAACAATAATGAAAACTCTTGGTGTTCTTCATTGCAAATGAGCAATTTGTAAATACCAATGTAAAGTGATTTAAACAGGCTGGCTATTAGCTCAGCTGGTTCGAGTGTGGAGCTGCTTGCACCAAGGTCCAGTTTCGATCCCTGTGCCGGCCAGCCAAAAAAAAAAAAAAAAGATTTAAACTGACAAAGGATAAATTTCACTGGTTATGTTTCATACAGTTCAGTGACTCAACCTAGCATAAATCGGGTATATAATAATCTTTAAGAATAAAGGAAATTGAGCAATTTGGGGAAATGCCCTAGAAAGATGAAATCCTGCAGAATCTCTCCATAATCATTTCTCAGATTTAGCTGTGAAGAAACTGGACACTTTTTCTTCTCCAATTTTTTGTCCTAGGAAGAGTCTTCCATGGACTTGTACATCCCAAACAAAACAGCGCTGACTCTTAGTGTCACAGAGAAAGAAGCTCCAATGCGATGCCAAAAGCCCTGAACACCAATCGGCATTTAAAGTCTCTCAAACATGTAGCAATGAAGGGTATAGCCCAGAGAAGAGTAACTCAACCAGTCAAGCCAGCAGCAGGATAAGCATGGGGAGGAGGGAGCTCTTCCGCCTACTTTTTGGATTCTACTCTTACCTCCTGACTCTATGGTCTGCCTTTGGGATAAATTCTATCAACTCTTCCATGAACAGCTCCATTTTCTTTTTAATATATATTAGTGTAATATATTACCTCCTTCCAATGGCCCAATTCTCCTTATCATCTGTAATGTCAGTCAGAATAAGAGAAAGCCTGGGAACTGAGCAGAGAAATCAAAGAAAACTAGAAGTGGGAGTAGAAAAGAAGATTGGAGACTCCAAGACGGCAACAGAGTTTGTCTGTTTTGCTCAGTATCATATTCTCCCATCTCTGGTAAAAAAGAAAGAGCTTGAAAATGTCATGAAATATATAAGTAATTGGACAAGCAATTGTTTACACATTAATATTTTGATCCCCAAAGCTCTTGTATCTCTAACTTTTAGGGTGTGGAGCCAATAGATGTAGGTCTCTCAGATTTTTATTGTGAAGATTTTGGAACAGTGTCTGCACAGAGATGGAAGAGGAGGGTAAAATGGAAGTCCAAGAGTTCCTGGAGTGTTTGTGCTGGCCAGCAGTAAACATGAGCTTATGATCAGGTTCAAAGATGAGATCATTAGGAGGCAAAAATGAGACCATTAGGAGCCATTTCAGAGTTGGAAATAGGCAAATTTCCAAAATAAAAACTTTAGAGGTATCTTTTTTTATAAATGAAAGTACACGAGTCATACAGTATTGAAATCAAACCAGTAACAACAGAGTATACCATTTTTTTAAAAGTATGTGGGGGACACTTACGATGTAACACTTATATGAGAACCTTAAGTTGTTTTATGATGTTCTTCCAAGACAAGTGCAAGTTGTGAATTTCTATATACAATTGAGTGGATAGGGACTATATTTTGGTTCATACTTCTACACCACATTTCAGATATGCCTTAATTTACTTTTTTTTAATTTTCAAAAATCGAAACCTACATTAAACCAATTTTTAAAATAAACTTGAGTAAATCTAGATTAATAAAATAGAGCTATTTTAATAAAATGAGTTTACATTACAAAAGTCATTTCTTAGTTGTCCACAGAAGAGTACAGGGAATTTAAAGTGGTGAACTCAGTGGTGTTAAAATTAGAACCAACTCACAGGGAATTTAGAAGGACCTACCTTGTTTTTAATTCAAAGAGTATCTGTATCATTTCCCTTGTAAGTGAATCATATTGCCAACTCTTTGACTTCTAGCCTTTCTTCAGTGTCTTTGGTAATTTTTACTTATAATGAAGCTAAATGTTCATATAACGAGCATGCTTTTTCAAACCATTTTTATAGTTTGATATGTTGCATTTGAAGCTGACGTTAACTGGAGGGTACCTAAAATATTTATTTTATTTAGTTATTTTTAAATTAAATTAAATTAAAAAATTTTAACAAGGATATACATATTTATTTGTTCAAATAAATTCATAAGCTGAATTAAAAAGTACTATGTAGAAAGTATGGCTTCAAATTTTCAAAAACCGGAGAGGTAAAACATTAAAATTTAAGTATTTCATTTTATAATCTCTACAATTATTTGAAAGAGCTCTCTAAAGTCTTCCAAAAGCATGCAAATATCAAATTAATTTCAACAGAGGAAGATGAATAAACTTTTCAAAGGCAAATTCATTTCTAAGTGAATCAACAAGTCCACTTAATAAAAAAAATCAAGAACAAATTGAATATCTAAATGTAGCAACATAAATTGCATAAAAACCAATAAAACAGACTATAAACACAAGGGCACTTCAAAAAGTTCCTGCAGAAATAGAATTGAAAGATTATGGAAATCTTTCCATGAATTTTTTTTCATTTTTTTAGTGACTAAGATTATAGAAAATATTTTCTTTGATCACATAACAGAAGGAAATTTAGAAAACTCACAAATGTGCGGAAATAAAAAAATACTCTTTTAAATAAATGATGGGTTAAAAAAAAATCACAGGGAAATTAGAGAGTACTTTGAAATAAAGATCAAAGCACAACATATCAAAACTTAAAGGATGCAGGGCTCATACAGTGCCAGGAGGAAGATTTATGCTTGAAAACACCTATCTTAAAATAAGAAAAATCTCAAATCAGTAATGTAAACTCCTACCTTAATAGAAAAATAAGAGAAAATGAAACCAAAAGCAAATATTAGTAGGAAGTAACAAAGATCACATCAGAAATATATGAAATAGGGAATTAAAAAACAGTAGAGAAAATCAACAAAACCAAAAGTTGATTCTTTAAAAAGATCAACAAACTTTGCAAACCTTTATCTAGACTGACCAAGAAAAAAGAGAGAAGACTGAAATTACTAAAACTAGAAATAAAGTAGAGACATTATTACATTGTCACTATGGCCTTTTGTGGTAAGATTTAGTTTCTTTTTATTGTTTGCATTTTTGTACTACCAGTAGGTTTTGTTCTTTCTTGTGTATTTGTAGTAGTGATTATCATTTTCTGGATTCCAGATGCAGGTCTTCCCTGAGGATTTCTTGTAGGGCTGGTCCTGTGGTGGTGAACTCCTGCAGTTTTTGTTTGTCTGGAAAATATGCTATTTCTCCCCCATATCTGAAGGATACCCTTTCTGAGTATAATTTTCTAAGCTGACAGGTTTTTTTGCATATTTTGAATATATCATCACATTTTCTTCTGGCCTGTAGAGTCTCTGTTAAGAAGTCTGCTGTTAGTCTGATAGGGGCTCCCTTCCAGGTGACTTGATGCTTTTCTCTTACTTCTTTTAAGATTCTCTCTTTGTCTTTGAGTTTTGCCAGTTTTACTATAAACCGTGTCTTGGAGAGGATCATTTCGTTTGAATCTGCTTGGGGATCTTTGAGTTTCCTGGATCTGAAGGCTCATGTCTTTCCCTGTACCTGGGAAGTTTTCCATTATTATTTCACTGAGTAGGTTTTGTGTGACTTTTCTTTTCTCCCCCCCTTCTAGAACACACGTTGTTGGAATGCTTGTGTGCTTAAGGTTTTCTGCTAGCTGTCTTAGATTTTCTTCATTTAAAATTTTTTCCCCCTGTTTTTGTGTCTGCCTGGGCTAATTTGAAAAAGTTATCTTCAAGATCAGAAGTTCTTTCTTCTGCTTATTCTAGTCTGCTGCTTAAGCTCTCGGTTGTGTTTTTTATTTCATGGAGTGAATCTTTCAGTTCCATGAGTTCTGCTAGGTTCTTTTTAAAGTTATTATTCTCTTTGTAAATTTCCTTTTTTCATATACTGGATTTTTTTCTTGTTTCATTATGTCATCTGAATCTTCTCGTATCTCAGTGAGTTTCTTTAAGATTGTTGCTTGGAATTCCTTTTCAGTCACTTTAAGGGTTTCCTGCTCTATAAGGTCTGGCATTTGAGAATTACTGTATTCTTTGGGTTGTGTCATATTTCCTTGGGTTTTTGTATTTCTAGTATCTCTATGTTCATGTCTGGCCATCTGGTAGAGCAGTTGCTTCTTCTACTACTCTGGAATGGGCTTTGAGGGGAGAGATGTCCTTTGCTTTTCACCCGTTTGGTGACTCCATTTGTGTCGATGCAGTTAAGTGTCCAGAGGGCTGCCTGCACAGTGGCTGTGGCTGCTGCTGTGGTGTTGAGCTGCTTTTTTTTTGGCAGCCATATCTGTGGCAGTGGCTGTGGTGGGTCATTTCCATGGAAGCAGTGTTTTTGGCATGCTCTCTTTCCTGCTTTTGGGCAAGGAGTACTGCTGTTGACTCCTTGCCTAGGACCCCAGGCATTATGCTCTTGCCTGGTTCTGGGCAGAGGGGGCTGCAGCCCTCGGCTCCTCACCTTGGACCCAGGGTGTGCTCTCTTGTCAGCTTCCAGGCAGAGCCTAAAATATTTATGATTAAAAAATTCATTTGGCTTAATAAAATATAAATTCCAAGCTTTATTTTTAGAAGAGGGCTCAAATAAAAGAGGCAAAAAGTGTTGTATGCTACTATGTGCTATCACCTATTGACAAAGAGGCTGCAATGCTAGAGGCTTCTGCCAACACAGATAAAGAGCAATGAAGTTATTTTGCTTTTCCTTTGCAAATAAATGTTGAACCAGAGAATGCCAAGAAATCTTGGGAAAATACAAAAAAAAAATTCTATTACTCATTTGGAATGGAAGCCTTCAGACATCCAAGTGTAGATGGTGAAAAAAATTACCTAGAATGTTTATATTCTCTGATGATAGAAACCTCAAACCACTTTTGGGAAAGAACATAACCACACATATTTGGTATCTTTCTAGGATTCCAGCACTCTTATCTTAAGGGTATGAAATAAATAATATCATAACCTCTGTAAAAAGGAAGATTGCAAGATTTTAATTTTAAATCAGTTGTCATACTGTTTAAGAAAAATCATTTACTAGAGTTCATCTCTGAAACAATGAGCATCTAATAAAATATATTAATAATACCTCCAAGAGTCAAACTTTTGAGGATGCATTTAACACCATGGACAAACACAGTATCTGGCACTAAGGCACGTAGGCCAAGTTGGCACTGCCTTTTACGCCTGGAATTGTGAAAGTGCCATGATCAGTCTTGATCTCAAGTGTAAACCCTTACCATGACTCAATGAAACAAGCATTTCTCCTCCAAATTATAGCTGAAGAAACTTAGAGAGGTGATGATAACTTACCCAAGACCACACAACTGGCTTATCTCACAGCAAATTCAATTCTCATGTGACTCTTCTATTAGAGGGCATAGCAAACACGACTCACAGAGGAAAATATGAGGGTACTTTCAAAAAGTTCGTGGAAAAATAGACTTAAAAGACAACAGGAATCTTTCCATGAACTTTCTGAAGTAGCCTCATATTATAAAATAAAATGGGCTGTTAAAAATAAAAATTAAATTAAAAGGCAAATTCTAAGGATAGAGGTGCCATGTGATAGCATGAAACTTTTCTAAAGTCTTACAAAGCACTGAAGATTCCTCTTTGCTGGGATGTAGAGCCACCATTCATCAAGTGCTTTTTCACACCTTTCTTTTCTCCTTCCTTCACTTCACCATTGGTCCTATATAACATATGCCACGAAGAGGCATTTGATTATATCTTTAATCTCTTTGTCCAGCCAGTTTAAAGGATGAAATGTCAGAAAGAATATATAGACTGTAGATGCGAGGCCAAATACATCTGCCTTGATTTCAGACTCTTAGCAATTTGGTTCCTCTTACTTCTGCAACCTTCTTGGTGCTTTGTTCACTGACAATCAACCACTCAACTCCTGCTTAACCCCTGGTAGTGTCTGACACATTTCCACACTGACATTTCCTTTCCCTCTGTTTAGCTCATTGCCCAAAATGTACTCCAGTTTCTAACTGCTTTAAGGAGGGGAAAGAGTGCACTTAGTTTACTTGGCAATTTGGGATATTGGTAGACATTTAAACTAAATATCCTGTCAACCTGCCATCCATCAGCAGGAGCAGAAAAATTTCCTTTTTGATAATAGTAATTTAAATATATAAATGCAATATAGTACACCTATTTTTATTTTATTTTAGTGACACCATAAATATTTATATAATCTTTCTTGGGTCCATTTCCTAGTATTCTACTAATATACAAAGTTCCCCAGCTCAGAAGCCTCCTGCCATGGGGACTTTAGGAAAAATACCCCTTAGAGTTTAAAACTTAAGATTTTCAGTTTTAAAGTTTTATTTTTACAGCTAGACTTTTGTCTTAATAAATGTAGCAGTAATATAAAGATGAAGATAGTATGGGAACAGTTAGTTTAATAGGGCTGATTTTTAGATGGGCATGTGGTTTAAAACATTTTTAATTAGTATCACAAAAAGAAAAAAGTAGGGTAATCTGTAAAATATGGTGGCAAATATACTTCTCTTAGATGGATTAACTTGGGAAAGAAATTCAAGAGCAACTGAGAACAACATTTGACTAGGAAGTGTATAAAATGCTTTATTTTTCAAACCACCCAATCAAAACAATGAAATTAGAAAATATAGCACTGTAAAACTGATATGTGTTATAATTAAACTTATATTAATACTAATAACTAATATTCAATGATGTGATGCTTCAGGTGCTGTGCTACATTTTTTATGTTAACTATTGCAATTTGTTCTAATTACATATAACCCCAAGACGTAGGTACTAGTCATCCCCATTTTACTGATGATAAAACTGAGGCACATAGTCCAATACCACACAGCTAGTACGTATCCAAGCTAGCAGTTAAACCCATGTCTTTCTTACTCTAAAACTGATTGCTTAGCATTCATGGATGGAACCCAAGTACAAAATACTATAAACACAGAAGAAACTTACTAAATTGCAGTGATTCACTTCCTCTCCTGAGTTAAGTTTCAGTACACTAACTCTTTGCATCTTATAAAAACAGGTAACATGTTAGAGGTATTTCTAAGTATATGATCTAGCCTCAGTACATTTTTATCCATGAAACAGAGAATTGTAACCAGTGATTTAAGAATAGTGGTCTGAATAATTAAATTCAGTTATATTTAAGATACTTTTTCTTCAATGAAAAATGTGGAAAAATACCTTCAGAACCAGAATGCAAAATACTTGTTAATTTTGAAAAATATTTAACACTGTATTTTATAATATGTCACTAATATTTCTCTTATTGAAATGACTGAATTTAGTCAGGATTACCCTCAACACAAATCCAGCTATGGTTCTCTAGTAATTTTCTTCTAACAGATAGTATTCATTTAAATCTAATTATGCAATCTTCTTTCTGAAACCTAGAATTTAGCTGTTTGGGAAAACAGTAAACCATTTAAAATAAATACATACCTCTCGTTATCCACCGTTGCCCTTGTGTGAAGCAGCTGCAGTCAGAGTGCCTGCCTTCGTTATTTCGACTTGGGCACACCTACTGAAACCCGTTTGTGTTTTCTCAGTAGCATCATCATGCATATGAGGCATCTGTCCCATTTAGCAAGCATATGGGCCTCTCCCTGTACCTCAGTTTCATTTATTACAGGAGATGACAGCCTTAAACTTTGAGGTGCCTGGTAAAGTTCCTAAAGTGACAATTGCGTAAGCCACTAGACAATATTTTAAAATAGAACATCCCAGACATATGTTTCAAATTTGAGAAAAATATGTTCGATCCTTTTTACATGATGCAATAACACAAAGACAGAAATTTAATTTTATTTACATCGATTACCTAACATGCCTTTCATTCCATCTCTACACAGCAGAGCAATATTTAAAATTTTAAGACAGAATTTTAGAATTTTATAATTTATTCTCACAGTAACTCTCAACTCAATGTGCATATAAAATAATTTCCCAAAACAAAGGATAAAGCAAAAACTAATAAAATGTGGATAATATTCACAATATACACTAAATCTCCCCTTTAAAAAAAAAACTTAAAAAAAATCCAGTGTTCAAAGCTCAGGCTAACTCTTTTTTACAAATTTGTTTTTGAATGTTATATTAAGTGTAGACACATCCATACCATTAATAAGACCTACAATTTAAAACAAGCAAGTAAAAATAAATAAATAAAATAAGTAAAGCTTGCATTTTCCCATTTAGAAATTCTCAAAATTTTTCTTTTCCAAACGTTTAAAACTGGAGGGTGGTTACTACTGATGAAACTCTGGGGAGAGAGACAAGGAACCCTGCTATGATCTGATTTTTCCCTCTCTTTAGAAACTTATACTGAAAACTTTTCCACAACAGGAAGAGAAATGAATTATGTCCTCAGAATACAAACATGATACTGAGCACTTATAATGATTCTTGTATGCCAAATTAAGAATTTTGAACAATTGTTGTGGAAGGGATATTATAAGGATCTATTTCCAGGAAGAAAATTAGGAAATCATTTTTTTTGGTTGGTTTTTGGGTTTTTTATTTGTTTGTTTGTTTGGTTGGTTTGGTTTGTTTTTTTAGAGTGGAAAATACTGAGTTTCTGTCATGTAATAGGAAATCAAAGTCTGGCTACAACAAATTGTGCTCGTTGGCTAGTGATATTTCTGCTGACTGATTAGGTACTGTGTGAAAAATGAGCTGTCTGTGCTTGTTTTTTCCAGGAAGTGGTCTTGCTGTATTAATGAGGTATCAGTTATCTTAATCCTTGTTTTTTCAGGAATTCAGATTTATACTCCTGAATGGCTTTCTGGTCAGCTAAGTTGGTTAGAGCAAGGTCGTGTAACACCAAGGTATAAGGGTTTGGATCCCAGTACTGGCCAGCCATCCAAAATAAATAAATTAATAAATAAAAACAGTTGGGTGGCCATGCCAGGACATGTCACTTCATGGGTTTAAGATCAATTGACTCGTTTGAGTTGCTAGTTTTATGCTCCTGTTATAGACTATAATGCCATTTCATTTTTGTTTTACATAAAACCATAATATGTGTAAGAGATTAATAATAATAGCCATTACCTATACAAGCTTGGGCTTGTAACATATGTAAACTACTGAATTGCTATATTAGAAGGAAAATACATTTAATTATTATGAATGGTTGTTAAGGATTACTTGACAATATCAAGCATCACCCTTTTAAATTATAAAACGTGAATCACTGAAGCAATTAAAGCACAGCACTCCATCTCATTAAAGTATGAAAACAAACCTTAAAAATGACTCTATCAAGTAAGTTTTCTTTTATTCAGTTAAAAAATAATAAACCATAAAATTAAATCTAGCAATAGGTATAGGCTTCCCAGCTAAGAATAATTTTTGAAAATAGTTATTCAAACCGGAATTATTTTAATATTTAGATTCAGATTTATTAAAATATGATTTATTTAATTTGAAAACACATGCATATCCCTAAAGAGTTTTTGTGCTTTAGCAATCTTAGCCTCATGTCCTGGGGTATAGTTTCTCATTAAGAATATGAAAAGTATTTATTACTCTAACCATTACAGTAATTAGATGATAACATTTAATAATAATTTATCTCATTTAATGACTTTGTCAAGAAATGCACTTTGTCATTCAATACTTCCATAAAGATTATTTCTTTTCAATTATTTTGAAGTGGTAAATAAAAAAATTCTAACCAAGAATTTAGTATGTGTGAGAAATAACTCAAAATATGGGTAAGAGAGCTTTCTTACAAAATATGACTCTTTTCATTGCATTTAAATTTTGCTTTATAAATTAATTTAATCTAGAAATCAGTATTGTATGTGATGCATCCATCAAGTAATAAATAGTGTGAATATTCAGCATAATTAAATACATAAATATGAACTGTTTCACATTAACACTTCATATAATTTTTGGTGAATATGTTAGGATGAACCACAAGAAATTGACAATATTTATTGCTTTTTAACCTATAAAATGATAATTTCACATGGTTCAACTTAATAAAAATGTTTATTGACAGAACACTACATATTTATGTGTATCCACAGAGTAATGTTCATGTTTCATTTGTAATTATTACCAATACTAGAATGTTTAAGTTAGTATACATTTTATATTTTTAAAAAGTATATGCATGAATATACAATTGAAGAAAATAAACAAGATACAAAACAGTACTAGACATGCTATTCGAGACCTAAAATTCAGAAAAGCGCAAATTTTATAAAATAAGAAACCATTTTATTTTGTCTCTCACCTCAACAAGAATTGCAAACAACCAGTATTATTCACAATGTGGGAAAAGTAGTATTCCTAGTCATTGTGAGAGTATAAATTTGTATAACCATTTCAAAGAGTAATTGGACATTTATAAAAATGCAGTGTGTGTATACCCCATAACCTAGCAATATATTTTTAGAACTCTATCCAACAAATTACTAAGGTGAAAGTGCAATTGGACACTTTTAAAAAAAAGTGTCTGTGTGTATGCATACAAAAATTGGAAAGTCTTAAAAGCTATTAAAAATAATTGCCTATGTGATTGGGATAATGAGGGAATTTTATTTTTTAAATTACATATTACAGCCACACTAGAAAGAAAAAGTATTGAGGTTACTTAGAATCTTACATTTTTGTGTATGTTTAAAAAACATTGTCTATATTAAAAATGTGTTGCTTTAGAATATATAAAAAAATTATACATCCCTCAACCACCACACCCAAAAGAGGGAAAGAGTATAAATTTTGTGACTGTGTAATAGCAGTAATTATATGGAATGAGCTTCCATTGTTCAGTGTGGTGAACTTATGTTTCATTTTTTTCCTTACAATTTCATTCAGTTGAACTTATTCAGGCAAAAATAGTGATTACTTATATCTGGTCACTTATATCTGTTTTCCTGCTGGCTAGATTCTTGTCTAAAATCAAACCAAGACACATATACACACAGAATCTCCCTCTCTCTTTCATTAATACACACACACACACACACACACACACACACACTCCTAATCTCTCATGTAATAGGTACCAAGTACTCCTTTAAGATAGTTTGAAAAATGTAAACAATGCTAGCTCTTAAGAGAGGAGATTGAGTGTTACTCATAAAATCATTGCACTCCTATGTTTATTGCACCTCTAATTACAATAGGTAGGCAATGGAACCAACCAAAATGTCAATGTCCATAGATGGATGACTGGATAAGGAAATTGTAGTATAAATGTGCAATGGAATACTACTCAGCCATAAAGAAAGAATGAAATTCTACCATTTGCATCAACGTGGATGAGCCTGGAGAAAATTATTCTAAGTGAAACAACCCACGTACAAAAAGAGAAATACCACATATTCTCACTCATAGCTGGGAGCTGAATGCGTAAATAAACAAATGAACAATAAGGAGAGACAGAGAGAAAGAAAGAAACAACAATCACAATAATAAGTTGAACTTTTAGAAAACTAGAGATGGAAAAAGGGAGTGGAAGGGGAGAGGGAGGGAAGCTAATGAGAAATTGGTCAACAGACACAAAGAATGATTGTGTATTGTAATGATGAATAAGCTAAATATACTGAAAATCAACATTGTACCCCACATGTATGTATAACAAAAATAAATAAATAAATAAATAAATAAATAAATAAATAAATAAATAAATAGAGAGGAGATCGAATGTCCTCAGAACAAAGAAATGATTAAGTTTTGTATTGATGAATAATGAAATTACCCTGATTTGATCATCATACATTTTTTATGTGTATTGATATTCAACTTTGTACTCCACAATATGTATAATTAATATGCTTGAATAAAAAAAAGTGAAGAAAAAGAGGGAAGAGACATAAAATTTGTGGGTGGAAGACACGAAAAAATCCTCAAAACAATGCTAGCTTTTAAATTACATTCATTTATTTAGTTCCTATAATCCAGTGATGAAAGGCAGAGAGAGAGAGAGAGAAGAAGAAGAGAGAGGAAGAAAGTAAACTGGAGAGTGGAGTGGAAAAATATGCTATTAAGTTAATTAAAATGTGTTGAAAAATATTCCACACCTCCCAAATATACGAGTTTATTTAAGTGAATCTCCTATAAAAGTCTTTTTCATGATTAGGGGTCATATTTAATAACTAAATAGAACATTTTATTTACCTAATAAAGATTTTTGATAAAATTAATATATATTCATTGGAGAAATTGGTAAAATATTTTTGAAAATTAAAATGATTAAAATTAAAATTAAAATGATTAATTCTATCAAGTCACTGCTAGAAAAGCAAAAAATCAAAGAATCTGCTAAATCAAACAAAGCTAAATTTATTAATGACTGTAAATGGGAAATTAGAACAGGGTTATGTATAGAATCTTAGAACATGAGCCGAGTAATTTTGAGGTGTGTCTCACAACTAATGAAATTAGTTGAGATCATGACAAATTTGTAACATTGTAACTCTAGCTTGGTGGGTATGAAAAAGTGGAGGTTCTGAACTCTGCCTTTATGAGTAAGCAGTTAAAGCAATTAGTCTTGGTAAGTAAACTGCTTAGTTGGTTCAGTCTTAATTTCTAGAAGCAGGAGCAATAATTTAGATATTCTTGCTGGTTCTCTTGCTTAGCAAACACACACACACGCATACGCACACGCACACGCACACGCACACACACACAAGCACGCATGCACACACACCAGGAATGTATTCTTTGCCACAGAAATGTTTATCACAGGAAGAGAAAATTATTTTAGTTTTGTCTTAATTCCAAATTCAAAAATAATCTCAATGAAATTTTAAAAATAATTTTATTTCCCATATTTTCCTTTACATAAATACCTGGATACATTTTTATATAATTGTAAGTGCTTTATATTTATAAATATATATTATAGAAGCAAGTTATTTTCATTATTCTTAAATATTTCTAAAAGTACACTATTTTGGGAGTCCCCACCCCCCCAGAGAGGTTGCAGCTTCTGCCGACCACCTGGGACCTGAGACAGCAGCAGAGCTGCAGAGTTCCTGCCACCCTCTGCACGCATTGGATCCTCAGGCCACCAGCCAGGCAAGTCCTCACCCTCTGAGAGACGCCACAGCCACTGCTGACCCCCCAGGACCAAGGCAGCAGTGGAACAGTGGAGTTCCCACCAACCTCCACATGCTGGGACCCCCAGGCCACCAGCCAGGCAAGTCCCCCTACCACTGAGAGAGGCTGCAGCCACCACCAACACCCTGGGACCGAGGCAGCAGTGGAGCTACAGAGTTCCTGCCACGCTCTGTGTGTGTGGGACCCCCAGACCTCCAGCCAGGTGAGTTCCTTCCCCCCCACAAGAGAGGCCACAGCCACTGAAGACTTCCAGCACTGAGGCAGAAACAGGCAGCTGAGCCCCAACAAAACTCCCTGGGTTTAACAAGTAGATTAGGATAGCCATACCTGCAATGACTAAACACCATCGGCGAGATACTAGAAGTATGAAAAACCAAGAAAGTATGACACCTCCAAAGGAATACAACAACTCTCAAGTTCTAGACCCTATAGAACAGGAAGTCCTTGAAATGGCTGAAAAGGAATTTCCAGCAACAATCCTTAGGAAACAAAATGAAGATACAAGAAGACTCAGTTAGACACTACAATGAAATGGAGAAAAGTATACAGGACCTGAAAGAGGAAATGTACAAAGAAATGAATACCCTGAAAAACAATGTAGCAGAGCTTGTGGAGCTGAAGGATTCATTCAATGAAATAAAAAACACAACAGAGAGCTTAACCAGCAGGCTAGATCAAGCAGAAGAGAGAATATCTGACCTTGAGGATGGCTTGTCCAAAATAATATGGGCAGACAAAAACAACAAATAAATAAAAAAGAAAAGAGAATTTAAAAACTTGAAGAAAATCTAAGAGAGATAACAGATAACCTCAAGTGCGCCAATATCCGAATCATAAGTATTCCAGAGTGGGAAGAAAAAAGAAATGGCATTGAAAACGTACTCAAAGAAATAATAGCAGAAAACTTCCCAGGTAGATGGAGAGATACGGATCTTTAGACACAGGAAGCTCAAAGATTTCCCACATATTCAACCCAAAAAGGACCTCTCCAAGACATGTTATCATCAAATTGGCAAAACTCAAAGACAAAGAGAGAATCTTAAAAGCTGTAAGAGAGAAGCATCAAGTCACCTGTAAGGGCATCCTTATCAGGCTAACATCAGACTTTTCATTGGAAACCCTAAAAGCCAGAAGAGGATGGGATAATATATTCAAAATACTAAAAGACAAAAATTGCCAGCCAAGAATAGTCTACAAAGCGAGGCTATCCTTCTGAAATGAAGGACAAATAGTATATCTTCCAGACAAACAAAAACTGTGGGAGTTCACTACCACACGACCAGTCTTACAAGAAATTCTCTAAGGAGTACTGAGGCTAGTACCTGAAAAACAACCATCACTACCATGAATGTTCAAGATAGAACAAAACCCACCAGTAAAATAAAATGTTAACAATAAAGAGAGAAAAAAAGTTTATCCACTATTCCAAGAAACCAACAAACACAGAGGACAATCAGTAAATCAGAAGGAAAGGAAAAAAAAGATATTTAAAACATCTAAACAAAAATCAGTATAATGCCAGGAGTAAATCAATATGTTTAAACAATAACTCTCAAAGTAAAAGGTTTGAATTCTCCACTTAAAAGACAAAGACTGAATGATTGGATTGAAAAGATGAACCCAACAATATGCTGCCTTCAAGAGATCCGCCTCACCTATAAAGACACACATAGACTAAGAGTGGAAGGATGGAAAAAGATATACCATGCAAATAGAAATATAAAAAGAGCTGCAGTAGCTATTCTTTTATCAGATAAAATAGACTTTAAACCAAAAACCATAAAAAATGATAAAGAAGGACAGTATATAATGATAAAAGGATCTATCCAAGAAGAAGACATAACAATTATAAATATTTATGCACCCAACTTTGGAGCAGCCAGATTTATAAAGCAAACACTATTAGACCTAAAGAAAGAGATAGACACTAATACCATAATAGCGGGGATGTGAACACCCCACTGTCCACATTGGACAGATCATCTAGGGAAAAAATCAATAGAAAATCACAAGACCTAAATAACACTTTAGACCAATTGGACTTGGCCAAAATATTCTGAACATTTCATCCAACAATGTCAGAATATTCATTCTTCTCTTCAGCACATGGAACATACTCCAGGATAGACCACATGTTAGGTCACAAATCAAGTCTCAAAAGTTTTTTTTAAAAAAATGAATTATTCCATGTATTTTTTCTGACCACAACAGTTTAGAACTAGAAATCAGTAACAATTGAAGCTCTGGGAACTATACAAATACATGGAAAATAAACAACATTCTACTTAATAACATATGGGTCCAACAAGAAATTAAACAGGAAATCAAAAAATTTATTGAAACTAATGAAAATAATGACACATCATATCAAAACTTGTGGGATACTGCAAAAGAAGTACTAAGGGGGAAATTCATTGCACTAAATGCTCACCTCAGAAGAATGGAAAGATGGGAAGTAAACAACCTAACACTTCACCTTAAAGAATTAGAAAAACAAGAACAACCCAAACCCAAAGTTAATAGACAGAAAGAAAGAATTAAGCTCAGAGCAGAACTAAATGAAATAGAACCCCCCAAAATGATAAAACAGATCAATGAAACAAAAAATTGGCTTTTTGAAAAGATAAACAAAATTGACAAACCATTAGCAAGGCTAACTAATAAAAGAAGAGAGAAGACACAAATAACAAAAATTAGAAATGAAAATGATGATATTACAACTGATACTTCAGAAATACAAGGAATCAGTAGAGACTACTATAACAACTATATGCCTACAAATTTGAAAATCTGGAGGAAATGGATATATTTTTGGACACACACAAACTACCAAGAGTGAGGTAAGAAGACATGGAAAATCTGAACAGACCAATAACAATTGAAGAGATTGAAGCAGTATCCCAACAAAGAAAAGCCCAGGACCAGATGGCTTCACTGCAGAATTCTACCAAATCTTTAAAGAAGAATTAATACCAATTCTCTACAAACTATTCCAAAAAACTAAAACAGAGGCCACTGTCCCAAACTCTTTCTATGAGGCAAACATCAACCTGATACCCAAACCAGACAAAGATACAACAAAAAAAGAAAACTATAGGCCAATATCATTGACGAATAGTGATGCAAAAATCCTCAATAAAATAGTTGCTGGTAGAATAGAGCAAAACATACATAAATTACACACCATGATCAAGTGGAATTCATCCCAGGGATGCAAGGTTGGTTCAACATACACAAATCAATAAATGTGATACACACATCAATAAAATCAAAGACAAAAACCATATGATCATCTATCTAGAAGCTGAAAAAGCATGTGACCAAATTCAACATTCATTCATGATAAAAACTCTCTACAAGTTAGGTATAGATGGAAAATATCTCAACACAATTAAAGCCGTATATGATAAGCCCAACTGCCAATATCATCCTGAATGGGGAAAAGCTGAAAGCCTTTCCCTTAAGAACAGGAAAAAGACAAGGATGCCCAATCTCACCACTCCTATTCAACATAGTATTGGAAGTACTAGCCAGAGCAATCAGGGAAGAGAAGGTAATAAAAGGCATCTAGATTGGAAAAGATGAGGTCAAACTGTCCCTGTTTGCAGATGACATGATCCTAAATATAGAACAGTGTAAAGACTCTACAAAAAACCTCTTAGAGTTAATAAATGATTTCAGCAAAGTTGCAGGATACAAAATCAACATGCAAAAATCAGTAGGATTTCTATATTCTAACATTGAACCAACAGAAAAAAGAAATAAGAAAGGTAGCCCATTTAAAATAGCCACCAAAAACATAAAATACCTAGGAATAAATTTAACCAAGGATGTGATAAATCTCTACAATGAGAACTACAAACCACTGCTGAAAGAAATTGAAGAGGACACAAGAAGATAGAAAGATATTCCATGTCCTTGGATTGGAAGAAATACCATTGTGAAAATGTCCATACTACCCAAAGTGATCTAGAGTTTCAATGCAATCCCCATCAAAATTTCTAAAGTCATTTTTCTCAGAAATGGCAAAAACAATCCTAACATTCATATGGAAAAACAAAAGAATACAAATAGCCAGAGCAGTCCTGAGCAATAATAATAATAATAATAATAATAACAATAAAGCTGGAGGCATAATACTACCAGACTTTAAACTATACTACAAATTGATAGTAACCAAAACAGCATGGTACTGGCATAAAAACAGACACATGGATCAATGGAACAGAATAGAGAATCTGGAAATCAACCCATGCACCTACAGCCATCTGATCTTTGACAAAGACACCAAGTCTACAGACTGGGGAAGAGACTGCCTCTTCAGCAAATTGTGCTGGGAAAATTGGAAATTCATATGTAGGAGAATGAAACTAGACCCATACCTCTCACCATATACCAAAATCAACTCAAAATGGATTAAAGAATTAAATATACATCCAGAAACAATAAAAGTCCTTAAAGAAAACATGGGAGAAACACTCCAGGAAGTAGGATTGGGTACAGACTTCATGATTTTGACCCCCAAAGCACAGGCAACCAAAGGAAAAATAAACAAATGGGATTATATCAAACTAAAAAGCTTTTGCACAGCAAAAGAAACAATTAACAGAGTGAAAAGTCAACCAGCAGAGTGGGAGAAAATATTTGCATAATATACATCTGAGAAAGGACTAATAACCAGAATATGCAAGGAACTCAAACAACTTAACAGTAAAAAAACAAGTAACCCAATTAACAAATGGGCTAAGGAGGTGAATTAGGCATGTCTCAAAGGAAGATATATGAATGGCCAACAGACATATGAAAAAATGCTCACCATTACTCAGCATTCGGGAAAAGCAAATCTAAACCATTTTGAGATACCATCTCACTTCAGTTAGGATGGCTAATATCCAAACGACTGAGAATGATAAATGCTGATGAGTATGCAGAGAAAAAGTAACCATCCTTCAGTGTTGGTGAGAGTGCAAAATTGTGCAGCCTTTATGGAAAATGGTATGCAGGTTCCTCAAACAACTACAGATAGATCTACCATATGACCCAGATATTCCACTGCTGCGTATATACCCAGAGTAATGGAAATCATCATGTCGAAGGAATACCTATACTCCCACTTTTATTGCAGCACTATTTACAATAGCCAAGAGGTGGAACCAGCCTAAATGCCCATCATCAGATGAGTGGATAAGGGAAATGTGGTATATCTACACAATGGAATACTACTCCGCTATGAAAAGAAATGAAATGCTACCATTCGCAGCAACATGGATGGACTTAGAGAGAATTATATTAAGTGAAATAAGGCAGGCACATAAAGAGAAATACTGCATGTTCTCACTTATTTGTGGGAGAGCATAAAAATAAATAAGTAAATAAACAAAGTAATGGGAGGTGGGTGGAGAAAAAAGACACAACAATCACAACAATTCCTTGATTGTGTTAAGACATGTGAACAGATACAATATTGATGGAAGGAAGGGGAAGAGGGAGGGAGGAAAAGGTGGAATTGATAAAGGGACAAGAAAATCAACTATATTGTATATTGATAAATTAAAATAAAATAAGAAATGAAGGAAATAATATGTTATTTTGGTGCACAGAGTTATGGTGTAGTTTGGAATGTATATTGATTTATTTACCTGGTCCCTTTTATTAGACATTTAGTTTGTTTGCAAAATTTGCCTATTATAAATAATATTTTAATCAACATCTGTGCACAGAAATCTTTGACCTCATTTCTCATTATCTCCTTAGTACAGATTTCTAGAAACAAAATTAATTGCCAGAGGGTGTCCATCCCTAATACAAAAATTATGAGTGAAATTATTTACAACTTTACCATGATCACAGTTTCAATTTTCTTGTAATTTTTGAGAATACTATATGACTGACACTATTCCAGACACTGAATAATTTACACATTTTACCTCTTATGGTTTTTTTTAAATCAGAGATGAAATCAGGAGTGATTTTCTTTAGAAAGTGATTACTCAGCCTTACCTTTGCTTCTCATTAAATGAATATCAAAGGTTTTGTATTAAGCACTTCATCCTTCCTCTTTTTAAGGTTTTTGTTTTGTTTTGTTCTCGTTTTTGTTTTTTAACTTTGTAAATTGCTATGACCTATTATGAATCCAAAAAGCTCTGGTATTCTTCACTACTATCAAGGACTTAACCTGTGTTCTGGCCCAATGCCAATTTGAGTAACTGCATATTTCCTGCTTTCTTCCAATCAGATTCACTAGGGAAAGTTATTCAAATAACAGTATAACTTTACTTTTACAGATGAATTTTTAAAAGCAGACTGGATTTTAACAATAAAAGTTAATTATAACCTCAGCTCAGCTCAGGAGACCTGCAAAATAAGGTGCATGCCTCTAAAAAGTTATTCTATGCATAGTGCCAAATAACACATAAATGCACATAACACATCATAATTATTACTGTTAGACACATTCTAATGTATTAGGTAAGTATTTTATTTTAGTGAAATTGCATTACACTAACACATTTGTTGGAAATATTTTTTTCTGAGTGTCCCAAATCAATGCTGGCCAACAATCTGAGGAGTTTTCTATTTACAGATAATGGGTAAAATAGTGATTTCATAAGTTATTACAAAACAAAGTCCTCTAATAGATATCATTGGTAAAGAAAATCTTACTCAGCCACTTTCATGGTCTGCAATATTGGTGTATTTTTGACTCCGGCCTGTGTTATCTATGACTAAAGAATGATATATCAGAGAACACAAATTACTGATCACTCCTACTACTTATAGCTGTTAGATGAGATTTCAGTGGTGATTATTTCTAGGCTTATTGTCATTTTAAACAAATTATTTGCTTAACACCATTGTATTTCAATGAGAGTAGGAGGATAGGTCTTTTCCACCTGGAGTTGAAGTGTTGCTTTATTTTATCATGTAAAATATCAGTGAGATCAATTTGTTGATATACATTTGACATCTAATTGTGAGATTTATGTTGTATCTAACACATATTCCTATTTGACTTTTGTAAAAGAGTTTTGCATATTTTATGCAAATGTATATTCACTTATCCTCAAAGATAGACAGCATATATCTAATTAAGTAAAACTTTTATAGAAATTCAAATAGGCTAATTTTATTTAAACTGATAACTTTCAAGGTTTTTTTTTTTCTTTCCTAAGCTAGCATGCTGATTCTAAGAGAATAATTTTCAATTACAAGTTTTACTGAAACAAAATTGACTGGTTTACATAGAATATGTCCATAGAATATGACCTATGTTAGAATATGTCTCAGAAAGTGAAATATTCATAGATTATATTTATAGAAATCATATATCATGATGTTCGAAAAGATGCACACAAAATTTTCCCTTAAATATGTTTTATCTATTAAGTCCAAGACACATGTAAAAATAGTGAAGATAAATTACAGATGCAGCAGCTTGCAGTTGTTAAGTGTGGGGTTTCTGAACTCAAAATCCTTGGGTTTGAATCACCCGTTTACCACTTAGTTATGTGAGCAAGTTTTTAACCTCTCTATGCCTCAATTTTCTCATCTGCAAAATGGTTATGAGTTGTTATCTTGTAATTTATATAAAACAGAATAGTGCTTGGCATATAATAACCTCTTAATACCACATTAGTAGTACCTTATTTCTAAAAGTTATATGTCTAATCGTTAGTTAATATTTGTTGAAAAGCCAACATATACAAAGCAGTATGTGTAGATATTAGGAATTTTCAAAGACAAATTATAAAAGAAAATCTTGAGTATTTAAGATAGAAGAAAGAGTAGTAGGAGAAAAGCATTGGACAAGTAAGAAGGTAAATAAAGTTACTAGAGAAACTGGCAGTAAAGGCAAAGATCAAAATTTTGTAACAGATTTATTAAATATAAAAGAAATTTAAAAAGTGAAATTACTAAGCACACAAGAATGGAAAGAAAAAAAACCTGTAGCATTAGCGTTTTGAAAAGAACTATTTGTATAGACAGGTAAAAAATGTTTTGAACACCTATATATAGGGATTAGCAGAAAGAAAACAACCAAATAAATTAGAGATCTTGCAAATTATGTTTTTAACATTTTGTTTTTACACACAAAGACCAGGCTTTTGGGCTGCTCTTATAGTGCTGGTTTGCCATAATTTCTTTACTTCTAAATTTCTTGTGACCAGAAGAATAATTTGTAAGATCTCTCCTTGGGGTTGAGTTTCAGAGTTTGGTTAGTAAACAGAGTAACTTGAATGGATGCATGCCACATCTGTACTGGTAACCAGTGAAAACCGACCTAAGTACATTTGTCTAACTTAATCCTCACAAGGATCAAGTAAAGTCATCATTAAGCTTACTTTACCTTCAAGAAAAAAAGTGCTTAATGACATAAAGCTCGTAAGTGGCAAAAGAATTATTTGAAGTCCTGCCCAACTTCTAAGTTTATCCTTTTCTCTGGAAATCACACTGCCTTAGTAAAACTCACAGGAGAGACTTTATGTAGCACAGAAATCATGGCTAATTAGAAAAAATGGGAAAAGGAAAACACTGAAGATATTAAAAACACTATTCATTTGAAACAAACACATTAAGATTAAAAAGCAGGTGACGAAGGCACATTTCTTTTCAAACTCTGAGAAGAGGAGGAGAGAGCTAAAACAAAAATTATGCAGCTAACAAAATACTTCAGTAACTATCCACTTACACACAGTGAAAGTGTAGTTTCCACTATTAATTAAGAATTGCAAAATTTGGGCCGAGCCCGTGGCGCACTTGGTAGAGTGCTGCGCTGGGAGCGCGGCGACGCTCCCGCCGCGGGTTCGGATCCTATATAGGACTGACCAGTGCACTCACTGGCTGAGTGCCGGTCACGAAAAAACGACAAAAAAAAAAAAAAAAAAAAAAAGAATTGCAAAATTTCATGAGATTATTATTATAAAGTTAATTGAAATTCTTGGGAAATAATGTTTTATAAAGGTGGAGTAGAAATAATTATCTGTTATTTATGTTGATTTGGGTGCTACTGAATTGATTCAAGCATATAACTTCTTGTAAAATCAATGACATTTAATACCCAGAACAAGATTATGGATTGTACTGACCAAAATTAGAAATGTGCTTTCTATTTAAGGGTGCTTTTCAAAAGATGTCTCTATTAGAAATAAAATAGTTATCCTTGTAAAAGTAAAGTACCCATACTAGCAGGATTTCCTCACTGAGCACTCACTGGAGTGCTCTTTTACCTTTTCCTCTACTTATTTTGAAGAACTTGCCCTTTAGTTTTATCAGGATATCCTATGCATTAGATTTGAAAGATGCTTAAGTGAGTGCAATTTAAAGCAGCAATTGCTAAAGAAATCAATCAAAGCTCTCACGGTACACCTTACTTGGGATTTTTTGAAAATAATGGCAGATCAACTTAAAATACTTCACCTAATCCTCAAAATAACCCCAGGTTAAAGAAAGACCACTTTCTCTTTTAGTCTGTTCTCGTGATGAGTTCATTCATTGATTTTTAAATTAAACTACCTTGTGTTCTTAGGATGAACCTAACTTTTCCATGATGTACTTTCTTTTGTTAGGTTATGATTATTCATTGATGTACACAGTTTACTAATATTTTGTTTAGGGCTTTTTTGCATCTGTGCTTATGAGTGACAGTGTTCGATAATTTACCTTTTATTCACTTGTCAGGTTTTGACATCCAATTTGTGTAACTTCAAAAAAATAAATCCTTAAATGGTCCTTCCTTTTCTATATTCTGGAATAGTTTGTGTAAACACTGGCATTTGTTCCTTTAATGTTTCTCCTAACATACTAGTGAAGTCATTAGGGTTAGGAATTTTCTCAGTAGAAGAGACTGTTAATTTGCAATGTCTCTTTAATAGTTACAGGATCACTTGCATTTTTAACTCTTCTTGAGCCAATTTTGTCATATTTTTCTGGAAAAATTTTCATTTAATCTAAATTTTAACATTTATGGGCATTAAGTTTTTAATATACTCATTCTTTTTATGATTATCATTTCATCTCCTTGGTGACTTTTGTTATTTGTGTTTTCCCTTTTTTCTTAATTATTTAAATCAGAGACGTGCCAAATGTATTACTTTTTAAAATTTATTTTAAAGAATCAACTTCTGGTTTTTTTTTTTTTTTTTTTTGAGCCTCACTCAAATATATTCTATTTAATCAATTTCTGTAATTATTCTTTTTCTCTTCTATTTTCATTGGAATAGTTTGATTTTCTTCCTCTTGTTTCTTGAAATACTTACTTGGTTCATTAAATTTTAGCCTATCTTCTTTACTAGTATATGCAAAGTTTATTTCTAGGTATTTGCTTTAACTACATTCCCAAGTTTTAATATGTAGCACTTTTATTACCATTGAATTACAAATATTTTCTAATATCCATTATGATTTCTTCCTTAAAGCATTGGTTATGTAAAACATTTTTCCTATTGCTTTATAGA
Source organism: Cynocephalus volans (assembly GCF_027409185.1). Lineage (NCBI taxonomy): Eukaryota > Metazoa > Chordata > Mammalia > Dermoptera > Cynocephalidae > Cynocephalus > Cynocephalus volans. Next base: position 68,299,312 of record NC_084464.1, read on the forward strand.
TGAAATACACTGAGGTCAGAAAAAAATTATCTGTATGCTTATAGTTCTCTGAAATAGAATGGATTTGCTTTGGAGTCTTTTCATAATAAATTTTTCTAAATGATTTCATGTGTTTGAGAAGAATAATTCTGCTGTTGTTGAGTGCAGAGCAAAAAATATTAAAATAATTACAACTTGCAGCGTATTGAAGCTTTTATCATTTTGAAATTACTCTGTCTCTAGTACAGCTTTTTTTGTTTACTGTTATTCTGCTCAGATATTAGCATAATTGTTTTATTTTTAAAAAATTTGCCTCATATATATTTCTTTTTACTTTACAATATGTCTTTTAAAGTAGTCTATTTATAATTATTGTAATTGTTGATATATTTGCACTTAATTACTACCATCCTATCTTGGTTTTGATAATCTATTTTTTTTCTTAGATATGTGAAAATTTTTTTTCTCATTTCATGCTTTGCTGTCTACTACAATGAAAATTATACTCTCTCTTTAAATTCCTTTTTTGTCTCCTGACCCATTAAAGTCCTTAATCTATCATAGATATCATACTCAATTTATCAAAGCCTAAAGTCTAAAGTTAATGTCTGTATGTATTTTTTGAAAAATAGGGCATTAAAACATTTTAATTCCATACATTCGTCCTCTTTTTTGATGTACGTACTACTGGTTTACATATAAATTTATATTTAAATTCTGTTACTTCAAATGAGATAAAACATAAGTATTTTGTTGATTTGTCTTTTGAAGCATATTTTAATGCTTGTATTCATTTTTGAAATTCATAATTTCCATCTGGAATCACTTTTTTCTATACCATTTGAAAATTTTCTTTAATGATAATCTGCCGGTGGATATATCAATTGGTTTCCTTTGATAATTCAGCTCTCATTTTTAAAAGATTGAGTTTGAAATTTCATATATGATTTCATAATTCTAGATTGCTAATTTTTTGTTTCTGGAACTTTGAAAATCTCATTTCTATCATCTTACTTCCATTTTTGCTGATGAAAATTCTGAACAACAATTACTTATTAGAAAATGCAAAAGACCTTTTAAACCCCTCCTCCCTCAATCTATAAGTTAGGTAGGAGTTGTAAAAGTGTGGAAGAATTTAATGTAGAATATTTCAAATGAAGAAATATATCATGCTCCTGAATAGAAAGACTTGATACCAGAAAGATGTCAGCCCTCCCCAAATCAATTTGCAATTTTAATCAAAATTCTAAAAGGTTTGTGGTTTGTGCATACATGTGTGTACATTCTGTAATTCAGATGGAGTTATGGTCAGCCACAAATATCCCAGAAAATATCACAGAATGTTAAGAACGGTAATATAAGGTTTTCTCTACACAATACCAAGACATTACAAAGCTCTGGTGATAGATATCTTTGACTTTATTTAGGAATAAAAGCTAAAAGAAGACAAAGCTCAGAAATGAATCCATGCACTTAGTACATGACAGTATAGACATTATAAATCAGTGGTAAAGCACTATTTAGTAATGTGTTAGGACACTAAACTTAAAACAGAAAAAAGTAAAATTTAAAATCTACCTTACAATATTTAAAAGTAAATTTTAGATAAAGATCTAAATCTAAAAAAGTGAAATGTAAAAGGTTGAAGAAGTAGATATAGGATGACATATGTAAATCATTATGTAGGGTCAGGCATTTTAAGTAAGATACAACATGGCCAAATCATTAAGGAATGCAATGTTTATGGATGCATGTAGATGCAGTAAAAGTGTAAAAACATAAACAAGAACTCACCAACTTAGGTAAACAAATTACTTCTATGAGGGGAGGCCAGGATAAAGAAATGTGGAAAGGGAGCTTCAACAAAACTGTAATGTTTTATTTCTTCAAAATGAATTGGCTAAATTAAATGCTGCAAAATGTTAATATTAGTTCAATGTGGTTGGCAAGTCCATGGAGGTTTGTTACACTATTTTGCATATCTCTCAGTGTGTAAAAAATATTTCATATTTTTAAAAAGTTGATTCAGAAATATAAACCTTCATTGCAAATTGCACCAGATGCCAAAAACCATATCAATTATTTTTTAATGGTAATGTGCAGACAATATTTTTGCTCCTAGGATATTCACACTGATTTTTCCAGATGTTACCTCACAAAAAAGTTGACAATCATAAACAACTGTAGTGTTATCTTTGAATTATGAGAGTTTTAAAGCCCTATATTATAAGAACTGTTCACAACGGCAATGGGCAATGGCAATTTACCAATTTACCTATGTGATGACAATTTCTGTACTGCTTTATAATTCTAATTCAGCATGCTTCCAAGACAGAAATACAGGTCAAAAAAGTACTAAATATATAAGATGCCAAAAGAAAAAAAAAAAACCCTCACAAAACAAGAATAATCAAAGTCTAAAGAGTTTGGGTACCACTAAGAAAAACTGAAATCTTTTTAATATCACATTAATATAAGCTCAAATTACTGAGCCCTCACGATGTGATGGGCAGTGTCAAGAATTTTACACACATTATATCATTTGATTATCATAACAAGCCTGGGAAGTACAATTATTATTCATTTCATTGATGGGGAAACAGAGCCTTAGTGATCCAACATCATGCCTGACATCACAGTAGGTAGCAGATCTCAGCAAATGCAGCCTAGTCTGGCTCCAAAGGCTTGTCCATTAAGGACAAATTTATAATTATCAAATTATCGGCTGTATTTTAAGCTGTTGAAGCAACTGTATGTACATTTTTGTGGCAAACAATTTTTATCTAGCATAGAATTTAAAAAGAATCAGTTAGATGTAATAGCTTTTTGCTTGACTGAACGAGAATTAACTAATAGAGCAAATATTTTTAGAATGAATGTCTTTTACATCAAAAATATTTAAAACTTTAACAAATGTTATGAGAATAACATAGAATCAGAATAGTAGAAGCTTTGTAAATGATGAGACCACTGAAAATTTGAAATATGGCCATGATTTCCTTATAAAGTACCAACCAAAGTAGTTCTTAAGATTTAGGAAGTTGTCATAGGCACAAAATACATGATTTCTTAAAACAGTATGTCCCTGAAGACTATTTGACCAGAGAGTTTTGGTAAATCTTACAAATTCTGCTAGGAATTAAGAAAAAAATTCATGTAGTTTTTCTTTGCTTATTTTCTATACTATCTTCTAATTATGTACGTATGTTGTAACTAAACACCAAGAATGTTGAACTCAAAGTATTAAAAAACATGCTAGTAGAAAACGCCAGGTAAAACAGAATGAATGATTGGACACGGCTTGTAATCCAGTGGAAACCCAACACAAAAAGGACTGAAAGGGCGGTGTGTCAACTTACATATGAGATTAAATCTCCTGCTGCAGAATATTTCTCAGACAATAACATCACGGGGACAACATACACTCAGAACTATGTTTGACATAAGCAAGTATTTGACATAAGCAAATCCTAGAAAAACAAAACACAAAACAAAACAAACCAAAACCAAAAATTGCTTTAGTTAAGGCATGCCAATTGAATCCACTGATATAAATTATATATATAATGTGCTCACTAATTTAAGGAGAAAAAGATGATTTTGATAACACTTTTCTTCCAATTTCATTTCTCTTCCCTTAGTTTCATGGCAGATTTTACTTGCCACAATTTTCTTTTCTGTGTATGCCCTCTTTAGATCAATGCAACTTATAGTTTGTTCTTCCCACGAAGATCATTTCTACATTTTACCTCTTTCTTCTTACTATAAAGCAAATATTTGAGCAATGGATAATATACTATATCCTTTTGTTTATTTTTGATCTGCTCCACTTCAATCATCTTATTTTTCCGTACACCTGAGTGCTTTTTTTGCTAAAATACTGAGAATTATCATCCTTTTACTATCATTGAGTCCCTTAACATTAGAATGTTCAAAGGGAAGTGAAGGAAAAAAGAAAGAACAAATGATACAGTCTAGCGGGTGAGAGCAGGGGATGTGGCAGGAGATGGAATGGGTGTGGGTCACAGATTTGCCACTTTAAGCTGTGTGACCTTGACAATTATCTTTCCTCATTTGTAAAATAAAAACATTAATTTTCCCTCTAAGATTAAATAGGATTTAAAATTCCATTTTCCAGAACATAGAAAATAACTAGGTTTTCATAATTTTACTTATTGATTGAGATCATCATAATTTGGCCTTATTATTATTCTGGAAGTGAATGTATGACAGATAATGAAGTTTGAAACATATCATTCAACTCTTTCCATCAGTATAAATCACTGAGAGTTGGCTTTCTTTGAAGAGCCTGAAGATTATGTAATAATGAAAGATTATGTAATTATTACATAATTATGGAAATTATGTAATAATTTTTAGTAGGTACACTTTAGCATTCAACATATATCTTTCAGCATTTTATTTATTCAACAAACATTAACTTAATGCCCATTATCCACCAAGCATGATTCAAACAGTGATAATTTGTTATTAAACAAAACAGGAATATTCTTATACTCACAAAGCTTACTTTTGAGTCTGTTCTTCTTAAAGTTTACATTATAAACTATTACTGATGGTTTTCTATAAATAAGTAAAATAATTATGTGATTGGAAAAATAAATAGTGCATAATGACAAAAGAATCTACATAAATGTTTAAAGAGTTTGAAAAATATTTAGTACCTAGCATGGCTATAATTTTGGTTATGTGTAAGATTCCCTTTATAATTAAAAAATATTTTGGTTTTTTCTAAAAGGGGACATATACTTGATTTTCACAGATTATCAAAGGATGCAATTTAACCCCACATATTGGATGCCACAGGAAGGATTTTTAAGAACAGATGGTCACATTTGAAAATATGTCATGGAATGTGAAGATTGTCCATTATTTAATGAGAGTTCTTTATTACTCTGTAAAATGCTGATAATACACTTGAATTTCCATGCTACCTGTATTTTGTTCTCATGCAAAATATGCAGAACAAATATAGCCTCAATTTTCTAAATTATATAAGTGATAATAGAAAATAAAACTAAGCAGTCTGGTCTTTTATAAAAACCAGTTTCTGCTTTAAAACAGCATCTTTAGATGTATAATTTCTTTGTTTAAATAATTTCTTTGTAAATAATAAAAAGAATCCAACTTTAAATATATACTAAGTAGCAATGAGGATACCTAACTGAACATATACACATACAGATTTTTGACCACAAAATGAAATAGGAAAAATGGGGATTCTGTTTCATTTAGCAGTTAGGGGAGGTAAAGAAGAAACCGAATGAAGGAAAAAATGATTGTTGAACATGATACAACATTCTATGCCAAACACACTGCTACATGATTTCCCACCTTTGCATAATGGTGTTCTAATAGCTCATTAGGTGTATCTGAGTTATATCTTATGTCATCTAATACTTATCACAACCCAGTCAGGTAGGCATTCATATCTCCATCTTTGCACCAAAGACACATAGAATCAGAGTCTTTAACTGCAAGAGCTTAGAGAAGCCTAAGTTTGTCTGATTACAAGGCAAAATCATAACTGATCATCAAGACTCAATCATTTTCATTCTACAGACATTTAAAAAGCCGTTTAGCAAGTATCAAGCCTTTCTCAAGTATATTAGTGCTCTTTCCCTCCTACTGCTGGCCTCTGGACTATCATGCATTCTCTGGGAAATGCCAAATGCCAAGTTCCACTTTCACTCATCGTACCTGACATGCATTGTATTCGTGCATTTCTGTTGCTTTATAGCAGAATACCTGAAACTGAATAATTTATAAAGAAATGAAATTTATTTCTCACAGTTTCAGAGGCAGGGAACACATCTGGTAAGAGCCTTGTTCTGGGTGGTGACTCTATAGTGATGTAGAATGTCACATGGAGAGAATGGGCTGAGTAAGAAAGAACTAACCTCCTCACTTCTCTCATAAAGCCATCATAACCATGCCCGTGACCACCCATTGAATCATCAGTTCATTACTCCATGAATCAGTCCTTCCCTAGGGCATTGTCCTTGGATCCAATCACCTCTCAAAGGCCCCACATTTCAAATACTATGATAGGATTTCCCACACTCTTAACAGTGTTTCCGTTGGGTCAAGTTTCCAATACACGAACTTTTGGGGGCACATTTAACCCATATCATGCATTAACCTAACACTGCCATATTTTGACATGATTGTCTCCTAAGTAAGCACAGCACAAAATAGCCTGATGATAGCTGATAGTGTGTCAGTATGATGTCTGTACTCATATATAGTATATATTATACAGATATGACGTATATATTTTTTCAGATAAAAATACATGCATTGGAAAAGGGACTTCAGTCTTTTGAGTCAAAGGGGAAATATTTCATGCCACGATTAGAGAAAATATATCCAAGCACAGTGGTCATTTTGATGAATCCATATTGTACTATTATGAGCATCTGCATGCTGCTTGTTCTGCATATGAGGAGAAACATAAAAATGCAAAAGCAGCAAAAAAAACCCTGCGGTTTGAATCACTTCACCTTAACACTCTTGAGCATGAAGTTGCTTCATTTGTGCTTTTACTGCCAAAGCAGCTGAGAAGATATCAGACCACATTCCATACCAATAAAATTTGTTCAAAGCCATGTAACACCACTAGAAAAGAGTAATTAGTTATGGTTAGTTTGGTGAAAAAATGCTATAGGTAGTTCGTAAGTATAAAACATAAAATTTTTCAGTACAATTGTATTTTATACTGTCTGTTAAAGTAATCTAAAAAAAGACAACTTTATGATATTAGAGTGATTTCTAGATTTAAAATTTTATAGTTATTCTGCTTGGTCACCAAAATCATTGTAAAAGCAAATAATTATTTTTTTTCTTCCTATTACATTCACGTCTTGGGTGATGAGGCATTTTAGCTTATTTAATATTTAAAAGATAAAATTAGAAACCATACTTATGTTTTTGAATGCTATTACCTTGTAGTTTTCTTTAAAAAAAACTATATATTTTTATAGTAGTATATACCTTCAGTATAGCTAGATATACACTGAAGTATACATATGGCAAAAAAAAAAGAAGAGCTGCTTAATATATTTAATTCTTTAATTAAATAGTTATATACTTAAAATGTTAAGTTGTTAAAATTCTCTGGACATGAATGAAAAACTACAGGAATTTGATGAGAAAGATGAAAACCTGAGCCTTGATTTTTGTGAACTATTTGGTAGCCAAAAAAAATAAAAAATGGAATAGAAGGAACAAGTGAGCAACTGCGTGGACTTGAAGCATCTTTTCTGAGGCTTGCTACTCTTTTACAAAGCTGTGCACATCGATCACGAATTTACAGTACAGTGAGTTTTTAATGCTTCAGTTCTTTGTCCTCAAGGTATCTGTTACAAAACACTACACTTAAAAAAAATAGGCATTAAATAGGCAGTCAGTGACATAAGCAGGCAGAGATATAAGCTACATAACGTGCCATTTTTTCTTTCTTTTCGTCATTTTGAATATCTTGAGGGCTTTCATTGAAGATTCCTACTGCTGTAATCTAAAAAGAAGTATTCTTATTCTAAGCTTACTAAGCCTTTTTCCTTTACATAGTTCATGATTTTGTTAATAATGTATATCTTTAATATAATAATAAAGACGTATTATTATCTTTACAACATCTTAATGAAACAAAGTAATGACTTCGAGTTTCTCATATGAAACCAAAATATTTTTAAGCACATGATCACAGATCTGCCTCTTTTAGAAGATAACTTTTCAGTTGTTCCTTTCCAATTAGAGCTTCTCAAATAAATCCCTTCACGTATGAAACAAAAACCTTCTATCAACACTACCATCACCCTGATTTTCTCCATATTATTGTATCTATTCAGGGTTGAAATGTACTAATATAATGCTTAGAAGACCAAAAAAAAAAAAAAAATGCTGGATGGGCAGTAAACAGGGGTTCGAGGGATGATCCTTAATTTATTCATCCTTCTACATTCACATCCTTCTACTTTCAACACTTAATAGTAATTCCACTGTGACTCAATAACTGCTAGGAAATATTATTTATGAGTATTGATGTTATGTGTAAAATAGTAAGTTATGCATATTAAAACACGTGCTAAGTTATGTATATGCTAATATATAAATATAATATGCACATAGGTGTATATATATGTATATACACACACATTTCTAAGTAGTAAGGCTTCTTAATAATATGCCTATAAAAATGATTGCAAAAGCTGTTCTTTACATACCAAGTTTGAATTCAGAATTGTAATAATGCTTCTTGGATTTGTCCTAGTGTCTGAGAGATTCTCTAACCTTTGAGCGGAAAATCAGAGTTCTTGGTCCCTAATTAATCTTGGTACAAAACTTGCACAAAGAGAATGATGACTAAGAACTTAATTTCATATTTTTGTGATTCAAATCCTGTACTGATAAAACTGCATCAGCATTGCTGCATATTGTGAGAACAGAAAGTCAGGTGGTCCAGCCTAAAAATATGTTTTAAAGGCAGTTTCTCTTATTAACATGGGGAGCTTTCAGGTGATCACAAATGCTCTTTTCTGCATTTGTGCCCTGGTTCCCCACTTTCCTCCCCATAAGCTACAAAGCAAAAACTTTGCTTGTGCCTCAGAGTCATCATACCCAAAACAACCTGGTTCTACATTAGATAGAGAGTATTTATGCAGTACTACAGGCAGTGTTATATTTACCTTCTGTGACATAAACTAATGGGGGAAAAAAAAATCTTTGATGTGCTTTTTTCAGGATCCCCCTGATTCTGGACCTTTTTCTACTTAACAACTGGATCTCCTTCCTTCAGATCTAAGTCCTCAAATCAGCTTACCTTAATATAGGAGCATTATCCAGGTGGTCCTGAACTAATCATATGAATCCTTTAAATCTGGGTCCACAGGTCAGAGACAGTAGTCAGAGACATCCAAAGCATGAGGAAGATTCGGTGCATCATTGCTGGCTTGGAAGATGGAGGGGGCCACGTGGCAAAAAAAAAATAGGTGGCCTTTAGAATCTGAGACTGACACGTGTTTAATTCACTCTGCCACGTCCTACTCATCCTTGTGCCTTTCCCAGATGGGAGGGTGGAAGCATGAAGGTAGTGTGTGCACAGGAAGGGAGAGACACAGAGACAGAGAGAGAGAATGGCAAAAGGACAGATATGGTGCTTCACCTTCTGATAAAAAGCAGATGTACACATCTAAGGCAATTATCTAAAAAATTTATGAGGATAAGAATGGGAAAATTAGATAGGTTTCCAAGCCTGAGCTTTTTTGACAACTACATTGATTTAATTTAAATATTGATTTTGTTTTCAGATTCAAAATGTATTTCCCGAATCATGTATTGAATCATGATGCCCTATTTCCTTTTCCTCCTCCTCCTCCTCCTAATCAATTCTTTAGCTGTTGTTCAATGTGAGTGTGAATTGGGAACAAAACAATTTGTCAATTGCTTGCAGATGCAAAGGCACAATTCTTTTGCCGGCAGCTCTGTACCCTATGGAAACAATAATTATTAAGCATGAGAATGGAAGTCATCCCAGCACCTCTTTTAGAGAGAGACTGAATGGTCATGGGCATCCTTTCAAGAAAAATTATTAAAAACCTATAACCCTCCTATCATATGTGTTGATAGCACTACCTGCTGTCAAGAATCCCAGAGTCTTGTATGTCCTTACACTTTCAAGCTTACTTGGAAAAATACAATTGAATAATAATAATAGCAGACACTTAATCATACTTACTATGTGCCAGGCATTCCTCATAGCACTTTTACACGTATCTCATTGAATCTTCATAACAGATCTGCAGGGTAGGAACCACTATTATCTCCATTTTTGAGATAAGAACATTGAGGCAGAGTGGTTAAATAATTTGTGCATAGTCACACAATTAATGAATGGTGGAACTGGGATATGAACCCAAGAATTGGCTTCAGAGTCTATGCTCTAACTATTGATGCTGTGGCAGATTTTATTTTCCAAAGATGTCTGCAACAATATTTCATATCCAATTTATTTTTCTTACAATGTGATACTGACATACTTCCCCTCAAAAGATGGGGTCTATGGTCTCCTTTTTCTTCCATCTGAGCAGGATTTGGGACTAAAAGATAATACAGTTTCCACATGATTCTCTGTTGGGATACTCATCCTTAGAGCCTGAGCTGCCTGACATTCCTGGGGCCACTACACCATGAAGAAATCCAAAGAGGTCCAGAAGAAGAGACCACACGAAAAGGCCCTGAGACTACACGAAGATTAAGAGATGCCCAGGAAGGCCCCAGGCACTTCAGCATCCCCACTATTCCAGCTTCCATTCACCATCTGACTCCAATAACATGAAAGACTTGAATCAGACCTGCCTAGCCATTCCCAAATTCCAATGGGTAATTGGAATACCCTTTCTACAAAAGATAAGTCAGCTCAGTTAAAAATTAAGCAATATAATTACTGTATCTACTAATCAAAAATGTACTATAATTATAAGTTTATATTTTGGTATATGTACTGGTTTCTCAAATACTAATATCCTTATTATGATATCATTCTGTTTGAATCTCAAAAGTTGATATAATCTAGTTATGTTTTGTCTTGCCTTCTATTATTTCAAAGGATGGCTTAGTTTCTATAGAAGCAATAGTAACTAGATTGTAGGAGTTTCAACTTTTCATTTTTATTTTTATTTTTTTTGTAACGGACAAATAAAAATTGTATACCTTTATGATGTAGGACACGATATTTTGATATATGTATACATTTCGGAGTGGCTAAATGAAGCTAATAATTTACTTATTGTCTTTCCTTCTGTCAAGTTATTTCTTCAGGATGAAAATACTCTATGTTCCTGCAAAATATTTCCTTTTTTTGGTGAAATATATTCTATTTTGTGAAGAAGAAACCACAGAGCACTATAAATAATCCATCCAGAAGACCCTTACCTGATAACAACATTATATCAACTGTCATATTAGGGGAAGATCTAAAGAACAAATTAAATTCCTATTCAGTCATTCAAATAAGGCAACTGCTTGGAAGTTCACCCAGGGGGCATCATCTAATCAATCAGTGGGCATTCTACTTGAGAAGAAATGTTTCCACTGGCAAACTTATTTACTTTGTGGTTTTAAGTATATACGTTGAGTAAAATGTTGGAATATGAGCTCAAATACTATTAGTAGTTTAAATCCATAAAATTGATTCATCTTAAATATCTGAAGGTTGAATTTTTTCCTAGGGGACAACCACATTAAATACCCACTTTTTATGTATGTCCTCTAGAGAGAGCCAGATATCGATACTAATCTATTAATATAAATGTGGTGTATTCAAATGTGCCCTAAAACAAAATATAAAAACTAGATTTTAATGTTAGGTTATAAAAATAAAACTATATCCAGAATTCTAGTTTTAGTTTCATAAACACGTTTTTTACTAGAAGTCAGTGTAATTACAATGAAATTGAGCTTCAGCAATAGGTTAGCATTCGTTTTCTGAAGAAGTATTGACTAAGGGCAAATGTGATTTCTCTCAGTGACATGATCCATTTTCTCCTAAATGTAACTCTGTAAAATGGCACCACAGGAGTCATTGTGAGAGTCATATTTTTGGAATGTGTGCTCATTAAGGATAAAACACTGGGAAAAAACAGATAAATGAGAAATACATTCTTTAGAAGGATTTTTAGGTTAGATTTGAATTACAGCCTAAATTTCTGTATTTCAATGGCTGGAAAAATTGGATATTTTAGGATTTGAAATGAGATAGACTATAGGAACATGAAAAAATATTCAGATTGTCACTTCATACATTTTTAGCTATTTTTAAAAATTAAATTCAGATTTTCTTTTTCCCTTTCTTGATAATATTTATGTGTATTGAAGAAACATACACATTCCTCTTCTCTAAAAAGAAAGTAGGGAAAAAAAGAAAATTAAATGAAATTTAAGTAAATTTGACATAAAAATGTGTTTAAAGCAATTTGTTAAATTCAACATCTATTTCTTTATTTCTAGGACTTAAATAACAATGATCTGTGATGATGATTTCATTAATGCAAGTTTCTTATCTAAGTTGTAGCCAGTGGCCTCCACTGGAAAAAAAAGTAAACTGTCAAGCAATGGGGTCACATTTAAGCACTAGCCTCTTTTTACTATATTTGCAGAAGTCAAAATGTACTAATATCAGACTAACGTTTTGTAGTCCCTTCATGTAGATGGTGGTAGAGCAGGCATAATAAATCAATAGGACAAATTGTCAGACCAGTAATGTGGCTTCTGTTGTTCTGCTTCTCATTAAAGGCAGTGGCAATTGAAGAAAAGTTATTACTGCAACCAGAATTCTTAATGAGGTCTGCTACCAATTAGTTTACTGCTCAAGTATATGCTTTGACTTTTGGTTAGCTAAAAACTTGGGCAACTTTTCATGCAAAAGTGTATTACTACATACAAGCCTGAAATGTGTAGTTAATCTAATGTCTGAGCTAGTTGTTAGACTCGGTCTTTGCAAAATACCTTAAGAAAACACTGACCTTCTGCTTCCTGCTATGCTGTTGTCAAATCAATAAAAAAAAAACCTAAAGCCAATGTTTTATTGATAACTGAACTAATGCGGTTTGCAAAATCTTTTTATTAAGCTTTGCAAACCAATGTCAGGTTAAACTATTGTGCCCAGAAAATGTCAGCCTCAAAAACTTACCTGACAAATGTGGTGGAGCTTCTTTGACATGTTCTAATCAAGACTCTACCTGACAACCACTTCTTTTCAATCACTTCAAGGCTATGAATAAATATTGCAGTAAATTTTATACTGTAACTAGGATTTAGCCATATAAATCATGGGGGAAATCCTGGTGCAGCAGCCATTGAGTATTTTTAGCTTTATTATGTCAAGAACGATTCATAATGTAAAGAAAATTTTGTAAAGTACCAGAGAAGAAAAATCTATAGCCATGTTACAGGATCTCAAGAAAATTAATGTTAAAAATAATACTCAGAATAGTACACATAAGTGATTTGGGATAGATTATTAAATAGATCCCACTTATTACAAATTTAAAAAGAATATGTGCTAGCCAGTTAGCACAGTTGGTTAGCGCATGTGCTGACAACACCAAGGTCCAGGATTCAATGCCTGTACCAACCAGCCACCAACAAAACAAAACAAAACAAACAAACAAACAAAAACCCAAAACATAAAACATAAAGACATGGCAAAAAAAATACTGACTTTAGGAACAAAAACCTTCTAAAACATTTAGAAAGTGTCTGAGAATTGAATAAAATAAGCAATGTCAATAAATAAGAACAGAGTAAAACAACGCATTACGATCTAAAGATCAATGACTGAGGGTTCTTTTGGGGATGCAGAGAGAAGGGACATCTAGAGACAATGTGTTTGCTGATACCTCAGCTTCAATATCATTTCCTCAATCTAGTTCTTCTCTACTTGGATGTCTTATTTATTCCCAAGTTTAAACACACTGAACGTTTTTCTCATTGCCTTTTGTATTCCTATCAGTTCAGATTCCCAAATGCCACAAAACTCCATCTTTTATTCTTTTGAGATTTACATTCACAATCAAATCTGATGTTTCTTCATGTACAACTTGGGTTACATTTCTTACTCCAGTTAGAATACAATTGAATCAGAAGTATTCTAGCTCCTGGATGAAAATACCTATATCATAGTCTCTATGTATTTTACATAAAGAAAAAAGTTATCTTCTTTAAGTATTATTTTGGAAAGTCAATGTTTATATCTTTATTTCATAGCATATGGAAAAAAATTTTTGTATCTTCCATGATTCTATATGGATTTGTTTTTCATTCTACTTTGATGCTGCTGGCTATGATGCTAATGCTAGTTTACCTTCCTATATTACCACAGTGACTAATTTCACTTGCCTTTAGAACTTTCTCTTATCTCCTTCCAAACTTGAACACAAACCAGACTTTCGGAACTCTCTAAAATAACCCATATGATTCTGTGTCCTCCAGATTATCAGGTCATGCACTGTTCATTACTAGAGTGTCCTAAATCATAGTCCAGTCTTTGAGTTTGAGTTTAGATAGTTTTTGCCTGTCATTTGCAAAATAGGTAGTCTTGCATGTCATTATTTGGCACAGTTCACCAGTTTTGCAAAAAAAAATCATAGTTCATTCTTGCAAGGTGTGGTTTCTATTTCAATTCTCAGTCCCCTACTCATCATCTAACTACTAGCAGAATTCTATCAGTATTAATGTAGTCAAATCCCATAATCAGTTAAATGGAATTAACTCATGTTCTGAAATGAATTAGACAGTAGTTAATTCTAACAAAGAAATATTTTTTTCCTCTTGGTAACCTTTTAGTGCATAGAGGTAGCACCATGGCACACATGTGGCACTTCACCTCCACTACTGCTTCCCTCTTTTCCTCACTTCCCATATCATCTCATTAATCACCCGCTCCCACGCCCACTCCAATGTCAGTCATAGGGTTTAGTCCTGGGTTTCGTCTGGCTGAACTACAACAAGATCAAAGAAAGAAAGCAAGGAATGTACTTATTCCTTTATGAAATTCTGGTTGAAAATTTACACTAGCTAACTTTCAACTCCCATTCAAATGACAGATTCTATGATTCTTTTAATCCTGTGGCAAAGAAATGTCAAATGGACTTTTCAGAGTGAAATAGTTGTTTACTTACTCAACAGACATCAGAACTTTGAGCTGCTGATGCCCTCTATCTTAGTATAATATAACAGTCTGTTGTGATTGAAATTAAAATGAATGAACACAATCTAGTCCATGAACTAATTAGCAATATTAATAATTATATGAATGACGTTAATACGGTTTTGCTTTACCTAAAATTCAGAATTGTGTGGGTTTGTTTGGGTTCAAGTGAATGTGGTGGGAGGTTAGCATAAATATTACACACAAAAATAGTAATGTTTTATCTTTCCAAGTGCTATCACTTGCCGATAAGCATTAGGTATATACTTCAATTTATAGTTTTAGCAAAATAATAGGCTTTTGCTGATCTTTTATACTTTTTACGGTGACCTGTGACTTACTCTGTATTTGCAAGAGGCTGGCTGGGATTCTCCTTAGGCTCAGTGGCAATGAACAAGATGGAAAGTAGCTGGTCCACGGAGTGTTCAATCTCATGACCTTGGTATGATTAGAGGACTGGTAGAGACATGGCCTTTTTGAACATTTCTATCCCTGATGTAATTAAGTTACTGAGGAAAAAAGTTTTCTCCCTTTGTTTTTAATAGAAAATGTGGAATTAATTTACCCAACTAAGTAAAAGAGTTCTGGACTCTGCTTTCACTTTGGGTGTAGTCAATCCCATCTTTGACCAGGCTTCATATAACTTGTCCCTGGACACCCACCATAGAACCATATGTTGATAATAATCAGTGGATGGAAAAACCCCAATAAGTGTATTTTATAAATATGTGCTACTAGAATGTTTGTTTGTGTTAAAGGTAAATCAATAAATAAAACACAGTATTTTATTATAGGAAAGGTTTTCAACCATCCTGCTCAACTTAACAAAGCTCTCATAAATATCAAAGTTCTTTAGTGGGCCAAACCTCACTCCTCCAAATCCAAAGGCACGCTGTTTTGAGATGAAATCATGCACCCTTCAGACTTCTCATCATTTGCCAAAACAATAGCTGAACTTGAGCTAGTTAATTATACATAATGCTTCTGATGTATAAAATACTTCCACAAAACAGTTGTTGTGGGTTGATCTGTGTTCCCCCAAAAGATATGTTTAAGTAACAATCTGTTAAACCTCTGAATGTGGCTTTCTTTGGACATAGGGTCTCTGTAGATGTTATCAAGTCGAGATGAGGTCATTAGGGTGAACCGTAATCCAAAATGTTGGTGCCCTTACCAGAAGAGAAAAGATTGTCATGTGAATATAGTGACATGCAGGGAGAACACATGTTGACAGAGGAAGATATTGGAGTGATTCAGCTGTAAGCCAAGGAACACCAAGGATTGACAGCCAACACCAGAAGCTAGGGAGGGGCAAGGAAGGTTTCTACCCAGGATCTCAGAGGGAGCATGGCCCTGCTGACACCTTGATTTCAGACATCAAGAACTGTGAGAAATAAATTTCTATTGTTTTAAGCCACCCAGTTGGAAAACAATACAATGGTATTATCTATTTCTAAAATCCAATTTCCCAAAGAAAGGCTAGTTTACTATTAAAAAATAAAGATATTAAAATGCAGAATGCCATGATATTATGCAATGAAATAAAATTAACTTACCATATTCATTTAAGGTGATATTCAGAACCCTCCCACATGAATTTTTTTATTCTAATATTTTTGGGTAAAAACATTCCTATTAAATCTATGGGAGTTGTCCTGATTTAAGCCATATATTTTCTATAACGTAAACAGTAGCTCTAAATTAGTTAGCAAATTTTAATTTTGGTGCTTCTATTTAAGACAATTTACCTGATGATATTTTGGCCACGGTATTCAGAAACAAGGAATATATGGTGGTTGCTGAAACATTAAATAGAAGCACAGAGGTATAAAAGCTATACTTGTAGATAATATGCAGCTTTTCTGAAAAATTTCCCCTCAAACAAACTGATTTCTCTTGTTTTTCTACAAAGAATGTAAATGTTGCCCCCTCGATGATGACTCTTTAGCAAAGTGATGATAATATTTCTTGAGAATTACATTTGACAGTAATGAAAAACAGCATCGCTGATGATGGTGTTCAAGTTTGAAAAAAAAGCACTTATTTTGGAAAATGATATGATGAAAATCACCACTTCATGATTTTCTTGTGCCCATGTAGTAGTCCAGAACTATTCCAATGCACATTAGCTTTCTTTGTTTAATCTCCCATTTGTCACTTATAGTGTCAAAATATCACATTAAATGCATTGCTGTACCATAGAAGGATGGCAATTACAGAAATGCTAAGCACTATATTAAAAAACTCATAGTGTGCCAGATATCCAATAATACACTAGCCTTTTTTTTTTTTTTGCTATAGGAATAATCTACATACCTCTTCCTGAAGAAAAATAAAATACATTAGATTTGAAAAATAAAATACTATGTTTTTAGATAGCCATTTAAATACATTTGGTTTGGAAGAAATTTTTAGTTCACAAAACCCCTCTCTATTTTTATCAGGCACTGCAGCTTTGGGTATTTATTAGTTATTAGCCATATTTGTACCAGGTCAAAGCTGCAGTTTTGTACACAATGCCCTGAAATGTCACCTTACTAAACTTTACATAGACTTACAAGTCATTGGTGCATTGGTAATAAGTATAGCCTCCTCTTAATGAAGCTAGATCTTTATATTTTTAACACTCATTTGGAAAACCAATTAACTCTGGCTCTATTGAACAAATTGAACAGGAAATAAATCAAGTGTTAAAACATTGATGACGGGCCAGGCTTTCTGTAATTAGGGTGCTGATATGCTCAAGGGTGTCTATGTAGAGTTCTATATTTTGATGGACAACTTCCACAGATTAAAGATATCAAATTTTTTAGCACTTCATCCCCACCACACATCTCAAAACCCAGAGGCTTGAATCTCAGGTAAAACCCCTAAGAGTGCCACCCACTTTACAATAGGAACCTCACTTACTATTTTGTATTCAACTTACCATGGTATATCTATTGTGATAAATAAGATGCAACACTATTGTTCTTCACATCAGTTCCAATTCAAAAAGGACATTTTGCTACCTCCATTTACAAAAAGACCTTTCAATTGTTAAAATCAGAATATCAGGCAGAGAAAACATCTTGAAGTAAAAGAAAGGGACAGCAGGCAATACAAGGATGGGGTGGGGAGCAGGTTAAGAAAGGGATGTTAGGGACACTTAAGAAGTTACTGAAATTTGATGTATTAGACTTAGGTGATAAGAAGAGGGAATGATTAAAAAGAGAAGAGGAAGCTCCCACAGTAAGAAATTAGGACTGTTAACTGCACTATTTCTGAGAGACTGAGGAATGAGGTCTACTGAGAGACCAGTGGATGGAGGACTGGTCTCTACAGGTGTACTTGGTTTAGGCTAGAGTGAGTTTGTTTGGTTTTACCAGGGTCTAGATGAAATGCACTTCAGGATTATATTGTTGTTACATGTTCACCAGATAATTTCGACCCTGGACAATGGAAACTACAAGAAGGTCACTGGAAACGTGTGCCCCTTTTGTAAATTGTTAAACTGATGTTTTATTATACTCATCCATTTCCTGTGGGTTTGGTTACTATAAGCTCCAGAACTTGAAAAGTCTAGAACGATAGTAAAGTTAGTTTCCCAGATCCCAAAAGTGAAGAAAATTAGCATAAAAGATTATACCATTTGGTCTTACCTTGCTCAATTTTTTTTTCTTAGTATTTTAAACAATGTTTTTCCTAGGATGTCTTCATAGTCTGATTTTTAGCTTAAAGAAAATACACAACCTTCTGTATGTTACTATGAATTGCTTTATTGAATTCCAAAAGGTTTGGGAAAATCTATAATATCTTCAGTAGTAAGTTTTGTGCATAATTGAATTAATTACTTCCTCAAAATTCTCTCTTCCCACTTAATTGTACCCAATATCTTTTTCTCTTAAAATTGTTTATTTGAACTGTAATATCTTAATGCATTTTAGTAATGAGAAGCTTTTAGCCCTTTTGAAAGGCAGGCAGTATTTAATTTGTAGAATATAAAATGATTTCATTCTTACAAATGATCTAAAGGAAATGAATGTTCAGATGAGACTATGGGAGGGCTTAAGAAAATAAGGGATTGAGGGAAAAGTTTTTCTTATGCAGTTTTAACGAATAATTTAAATGAAAGATTTTTTTATGTTAGTTTCTTTTCCTCAAAATATTGTACAATGTAACTTAAGGAAATAAAACAAAATGCCCGAGATCACTTTGTCCCTAATGAGATTTTCTTCCCTTCTCTGTCACCTTCCTGAGAGATATCCTAAATTCTGGAGTTGATACGTACCTTCTCTGTCCATGTTTTTATGCTGAATAAGATATATCTATAAACAATATCAACGTTGCATTTTCAACATTTTGTTTCTTGTTTTATTGATTAGTAACTGAGGGCACTGTTCTGAGATTACATGAAATACACAGTCTTGTTTTTTCCAAATAAGACCTTACAGTAAATTCAACTTCGGTTTATAGATATTGTTTTCAACGTTAAGGAAAGCAAAGTTTCCACTTTCCTAGAACTTATGTGAAGAAATACAGGAAAATAAACAAGTGAACATGACAATTGTTGATATTAAGAGATATGAGGGAAATAAGCAGAAGGACGAGGGAAGTTGTCCCCGAACAACTAACTTCCAACTGAAACCAACCGATAAGAATGAAATGGCCAAGCCAAGATCTGGGAATGAGCAGTTTGGGTACAGGAAGCAGCAGGTGTCAGAGTCCTGAACAACGAACAAATGTGAACTTTTCAACAAAAAGAAAGCACTGCCAAACACCCTCTGAAGTACATAACATTTTATCATTTATTTTCAGGTGAGGCACAGGAAGATTCATTAGCTTGTCCAAGCTAGAAAGCAGGAAAACCAATATGCAGGTCCAGGCAATCTGTTTCCAAAACCTTATGCTCAGTACAAATATAGCCATTTGGCTGAGCCAGCAGGAGAATTAATGGAAATATTTAGGAATGGAAGCAAGAGACCTCGGTTTGCTGTGAAAAGAGGTTGTGGTTTTTGGTTTATTTTTTCAAATTGCAATGGGATGACATTGAAGATCCGTAACCATTTGAGCGATACTTGATTAATATTCAAACAGGATGATTCCTGTTGCTGAGAATGGATTATTGGAGGTTAAGAGTGAAAGACTAGAAGACTTTCATGGGATTCAAGTCAGAGATGTTCAGAATGTGTCTTGTAAGCATAACTAACATGACTTTCTGATGGATTTGATGTTTTCTGATGTGAGGTTAAAAAAGAAAGGGGGAACATAGGATATCTCTACACCTTTGGCTTGAGCAATGAATAAA
The DNA here is from genome assembly GCF_027409185.1 of Cynocephalus volans. Lineage (NCBI taxonomy): Eukaryota > Metazoa > Chordata > Mammalia > Dermoptera > Cynocephalidae > Cynocephalus > Cynocephalus volans. The sequence goes on from NC_084464.1 coordinate 68,319,306, forward strand.
TGGAGGTACTAGATAGAAGATGAAGAATATTGGAAAAGAGATGGGTTTGACAAGGCCTGAGGTATATAACAGAAATTCTGTTTTGGTTATATTAAGTAGGTAGTTGGATTAACAAATCTGGATCTTGGGGAGAGTTAATTTTGCAAATTTAATTTAGGATTGATGAAAGATAAATTAATTAGAGGGTCAAACCAATCCATGTTTCCCGTCAGGAATAATTCTTGCCCTTAGGTACTTTCGAGCAGTCATATTTTATCCGTAACCGCTTTAAGGGGAATTTGTATTTTACAGACTTATGCGACCCATCTATGCTGAAGGAATCTCATTTGCTCTCAGATTTCTTATGGCCCCTTCGGTGCATGTGGAACACATTTAGGCAAACTAGTAGGGCTGCAGTTTTTAATAACAATTTTTTGGAGATAAATTAAATGGCAATAAACATCATATAATTGGGAGAAAAAAAATGCTACGTGAATAGCCACATTTGTCTGGTGCCCCTTCCTCTCAAGTTTCTAACATCAACCCTGATGGGGCTGATCATATTCCTAATGACTGTGTAAAAAGAATTTTACTCAGAATATGTCAAATGACTACTTAAGCTGACTGAGTCAGGATTTAAAGCTGTTTGTCTATTATTTCTTTTCTTTTAGCTCTCTGAAATTAATCATTATTAGATAACTTTATATTTCCTTATCAATTAAACAAGTTCACCCCTAGGTAACTTGAATCACTTCTGTCTTGGAATACTTGGCTGTCAACTTTCCCGTACTTCAGAGGCTTTCAAAACATAGTTTGTGAATCACTTCTGTCACAAACTATGGGGGGTACTATTTAAGAAATATAAAAAACTAAGCCCTAGCAAGATCTCTTAAATCAGAAAGCCTACATTAAGAGTTTGGAAGGATGCATTTTTATTACTCCTCAAGATGATTCTTATTTATGCTAAAATTGGAGAACTGGTTTATTTAATCTGTCGAATTTGTGTAATTGTGTTGCATCATACGGGTATGGAAAATGAGTGAGGACTCAGTCCTATCCATCTGGAAACTTTTTAATGATAATGGACAGGTATCAATGACCTAAAATGCTGAGATCATATAAGAGGTAAGATGATACTTCCAACATCAATGATCTGAAATGAAGGTGAGAGCTTTATTGGCAAGCTAATTCTTTCCCTCTCTCCTTGGTATGCTCCCACTATCCCTCTGCAGTTTGCTACAGTGACGGGCAGTGGAATCTCTTTTACTGCTGAAATGAATGTTTTCCCCCCACTTATTAGCCTTGGAAACAATGGTTTTCTTTTTTAGGTTTTAGATGTCCTATAGATTGCTTCCAGTATTGGTGGGTAATCATATTGCTAAGATTTTTTTTTCTGCCAGACCAGTCTCCATCAACTCCATTACACAACTCCAGAACCACACCACACCACAATTAGGGACCAAGGAAGGGGATTACTGGTAGAGTAAGAACTCAATTCAGCATAGCCCAGAGGTGCCTGGAGTACTCTAAGGGTTGGACCTACTAGTAAGCTCACCCCAGATAAAACTTTCTCCATTTATAAAGTCAGAAGACACAGTTGGCTCATTGTGTCAAATTTTCCAAAAGATTTTCATAAATGCCCTTGAATGTTTTCATTATTTGATGTTCTTCTGTGTTTTTTCTTTTCTTAAAATACTCTCAGAACCAAAATGACCTCATTCATTTCAGTAACTTCAGTAACCATTTCTGTGAATAAATCCCAGTTGTAAGGTCCCAAATCAACTTTTTCTAATGAACTTTAGACCTGTATTTCCCACTGCCAATCAGTTAGTTTTTTCTTGGCTGACTCTATCCAAAACTGAGTTCATATTCTTTTCCCAAATTTGATCTTCATCATGTATGGCCCATCTCAGAAAATGATACAAACACACACCTAGTTTCCCAAGTCAGAAAGACAGGTGTCATCCTTGAACCCTCTGTCCTTCTCTCCACATGCAGTTGAATACTGAGTCCTGTCAAATCCATCCTCTAAGATCTCATGAATCTCTGAACTTCTCTTCATCTTCAGTACCACTGGCCTTATATCAAATCCCCATTTACTCCCACTTTGATCAGTGCTTCAGCCTCCTAATGTGATTTACCCTCCCATCTTCCTGTTCTCTCACTAATTCCCTTCAAAATGCAGGTCTTTTTCTAAAATATTTAAAAATCCCTTAATGGATTTCATTACTCTTAGGGTAAAGTCTAACTTCTTAAAACTTCCTAAAAAAAATCTTCTTTATGTGGCCCCAGATTAACTCTCCAGTCTAATCTGGGGCCACATAAATAAGAAATTTTTAGGTTATGTCCATAATAGCCCAAATCACTTCTACTGCAGTCCCTGAAACAGTCTACTGTAATTAGCTATCTGTTTTTGTAACTCTGCATTCCATCAGTTGGTCAGCTCTGTGAGGACGTGCACCATCCCCATCTGGGTTTTTGTTTGTTTTTTCACTACTGTATCTCCACTGACTGGTTCAATGCCTAGGTTAACATATATGTGCTAAATGATGAGTGATGTGGTAATTCTGATAGGTGTTGGTTGCTGGGCTTGCTGGGTTGAGGTAGATTCTAAGCCTCTGACTAGACTCAGCAGGAAAGGAGCCATGAGGATGGGTTAGCCATGTCTGCTATAGTCAAGAAGGCAGGATAGGTGAGATACACCACACTGTTGCCATCCCTTAGTTCTTGCTAATGGTTTCCCTTCACTCTTTAGGGAGGAGATATTAAAAATTTATATTAGAGCTCTTTACAAGAGTTGTATATAATTTTCATTAAGCTAAAATAATTTAAATACATTTTGTTCTGTTAATGTGGGTTCAGTCTATTGCAACATATCATTGCTATTTTTCATAAAATTTTTATTTAAAGAAGTCTTGTCTAGATGCAGAGGTTGGATAGAACTTATATGATGGTTAAAGATAACAGGCCAGTGTCTCAAATGAGCAAAGTCAGAAATAAAATATTCCTTTCAGAAGGTTGGTCTTAACATGGTAATTTTTCTCAGAATGTGATACACATTGTAAGCAACCGGTTTAGTGTTATGATTCTATTCATCAATGGAGTAATTGCTTCAAAACACTTTTCCAGTATTTCTTTTCCTGAGTGTTGAGAGGTATTGATGAATTGTCGCTTCCTTAGAACATACAATTTGTCTACTGTGTATTTATGTGAATTTAGGATGACTTTGTATTGAAAGTAAAGGTTGTTCAAATTTACAATTTTCAAAGATGTGTAGCTACTACAAAATCTGGAAATTACAAAATTAAAACTGAGAAACTTGGGATTAGAAAAACATGTATGTGGGTCTTCTAATAAAGAAACAGTGCCTGAAATAACACGTTCCAAAATATCAGATCTGGAATCCAAGTTAAATCAGGTAGAAATGTTTACTATCAATCCTTTCTTAATTTGGTGATGTGAAATCAAAATTTAGTTTTATCTTCAGAGTTTTCCTTGAAGACAGGTTTATTTTTTTTTCTTATTTTAATGATACAAGAGATGCATGACTTTAAAAGTTCAAAGCATACTTAAAGAACATTAAGAATTTGTGTTTACCATTGACAAAGCTCTAAATCTAGTAAAGCTTATGCTCCTATTTTTCTCTATCTTATGTAGTCAAAATCTATTGAAAACACAGAACTCGACTTTGTACTAAAATTGAAGTGCTGTGGGACATGCATTTTAGAATTTCCACTTTCAAATTCTTAGGAAAATTGAAGTACTTTGAAAATTCCATATAACATTCAACACTAGGAAGGAGGTTTTCAGTGTTATGAATATGACATTAAATTATTTCTGTTTCTTTTAGATGATAGTATGATGTGGCCCAAATTCAGTTGTTAAATAGATTGTTTGCAATTGCCTCCTTATTTACAATTGCCAGACCTTTACGGAAATCTGAACTTCATAAAAATCAAATTTGCTAAATATTTTTTAAATGAGAGTAGAGCATTAATCATAGGCATGTCATTCAAGTAGCTGATTGTCCATCATGGTCACATCATTCAAGTGGGTGATTGTGCATATTCACCAGTATTAAAACTGGGCAGATTTATTATGCTATAGGTTTTTTAAATCTTTAATTTCATAATTCTTATCTGAAAAATTTTCATAAAGACTCATCTTTTTATTATTAATTTAATTTAACCTTTTCTTTAATATTTATTTTATTTTTAGTTAAAATCAAGGGATAAATTATTTTGTTAGACAACAGCACATAGAAAAGGATATAATTTAGATTTTAAAAATGGAATTCATTTATGTTAAAAGGGTGTTTTTATAAAATGTCATTGAAGTCGTTAAAAATTATATTTATCAAAGAATTCCCATCTGACAATGTGCATATTTTCTGTCTTGTGAAACAAAATGAATTATCAATTTAAAATAGTGTTTCCACAGGGGAAACATGTTCTGAGTCTTTGGGATTGACAGTACATGCTGGACTTGCTCACATAAATAGCTGACATAATTCTGCATCAATTCACACTTAATCCTCTAATGTACATTTAAATCTCTACCTCTGAATAACACCCCAACCTGTGTGTACTTACACCAAAATAATCTTGTGTAGTTTTTGTAGTTGGTCTGATTTTGAGTAGAAAATGCATCTTCTCTAAAGGTCTTACAGGTAAATTAATACAACTAAAAGGGTTGTAAAAGTTCATGGAAGAAAAATCACTATCTCTGGATCTGTTGACATAGTAACAGTTTAAAATTTGTATGTGCTTGGAATTATGGTCATGCAACAAGTCCCCCATAAAAAAGGTACCACACTGTAGTGGCTAAGAATACAGAGGTTCAGTGTCTGGGTTCATCTGAACCCAAGAGCCTAGGTTCAGATGGTGGCTCCACCACCAGTTGCCTGTGTGAACTAGGGAAAGCCACTTCACGTCTTTGCGTCTGGGTGTCCTCAAATACCAAATGGAGAGGATGAGAATAGAAATTACTTCACATTACTGGAGAAGGATGAAATTAAATAAGTCAATATTTGTAAAATTTTTAGAGCAGTACCTGCCCCATCTTAATCAAAATTGATTGCTAAATAACTTTTTAAGAAACTGCTAGATTAGGATGTTATCACTTGGATGATTTCTCTTCCTTCCAAAAATTGGGGAAAGGACATCCTTAACCTGACAAAATAGATATAAGAATACCTCTGGGTTGCAAATAATCAAAGAAGGATTTTTTCCAAATTTTCTATTTTTCCCCTACTTTATTTTCAGAATGTGGCCCTGATATTCATACAAAGAATTGTGGCATTTGTAGGGGTTTTCCAATGGTTACTTTACTCTTGCCTTCCCCATTTGTGTGCCTTATCCCTCTGCTCTATGCCCCAGGGGCTGACCTCTGTAGGCTGCATCCCCAGGCTCTCTTGACAACCAGCTTTCTCTTAGTTTAGGCCATGGGGAGGCACTGAAAAATCAGAGGAAAGGAAGGGAAAGAGGTGAGGATGTTGATACCTCGCTGCCACCCCTGCTCTCTTCTGTTGGACCACGGTTTGATGGTAGCTCCTGTAGGACCCCCTCTCCCACTAAGGCTGTTTTCACAGATTCCTTAACAGTAGTGCCTCCTGCTTGCCCTTCTGAGTAGAGGTTTAAAGGCTTCCTGCTGTGATTGGGCCCTGGCTGACTCCCCATCCCTAGTTGAAATGGCTCCTCATTGATCTCTCTTCAGTTACTCCTGTGAGTGTGAGTGTGCCATTTGGTTAATGCTCATGTAAAAAAAAAAAAAAAAAAAAAAAAAAAAAAAAAAAAAATTCAGTGGTTCTTTGGGAAGACATTTTCTACTTGCTTACAAACTCTGAATTAAATTTGGCAAGTTTTTTGAAAGCAGAGTACTTTCATAATTTTTTAAATGTAAGTCACAGAACTTAAGCAATATTAAAAGTGAACCCATCATAACATGACATGGAAAAATTGACTGCTAGCTAGAAGGTACCAAAGCCTGTGTTCTTTTAATTACCCTGTATCTACCAGAACATAATTTCAGCAAGAAAATAGTTGAGATTACATAAAATTAAACCAATTGTTTGCTTTTTTAGAAAATACAGGACAACCAATTCAATGATGAATTCAATCACCAGGTGTTGGAAGGCAAGTATACTTCCTGGGGCTGCAGGAAAGCAAATGTAGAACAAACAAATGCAAGTTATAGTTTTACACAGCAGTTAATAAGCATCATTAGTTCACTCATTCTTTCAATAGCTCTGTGCTAAGCAATTTTCAAAGTGCTGGATAAACAGTGGTGATCAAAATGGACAAAGTCCCTGTCCTCCTCAAGGTCACAGCTGGGAGGAAGGTGTTAAAGCAGCCTTCCTGCTATGCCTTCAGTCTTTTTGTGGGGAGTAAGAGTGTGGGTTTCGCTTGCTGGGAAAAGAGAAGATGACAGAAAACTCAGGTTATTTTCCTGTCTAGTGGACTTCCAATTGAGGAGACACATGATACATGTCAGGAGGAAGAGCTTTTCCATATTGAAAATGCTAGGAAGGATGTCTTTGTTACAAGATTCCTTACAGTCAATAAACCCAGAACCTATGGATTTATAGGGCATAGTTCCTTGGACAATACATGTAACTTTGATAATTCTCTGGTATGTATTAACCTATTTGACTGCCATAATAAAATTCCATAGACTGGCTAGCTTAAATTACAGAAATTTATTTTCTCAGAGTTCTGGAGGGTGGTAGTCTGAGGTCAGGGTACCAGCACAGTTGAATTCTATGAGGACTTTCTTCCTGGTATGCAGACAGCACCTTCTTGCTATGTCCTCTCATGGCCAAGAGAAAGAGATAGTGAAGCCTGTTTTCTCTTCTTATTAAGGTACTAATCATTCATCATGAGGACTTCACCCTCATAACCTCATCTTAACGTAACTACATCCCAAAGGCCCCACCTCCAAACACTATCACATTGGGGGCTAGGACTTCAACATGTGAATTTGTGAAGGGACACAGTTATGTCCATAGTAGGTATAAAATGGAGATATTGCATAATTTAAATCCTCTCTGCTCTGTGAAGTTACTCTGTGGACCTCACCTACAGACACCACTGATCATTCTCTGTCTGACATGGGAAGATGAGGACCTGGGAGATATGTTTGATGCCCAGACCTTTCTGTCCTTTGCCCAAGCCTCTGGGTTTCCTGAATCCTTGGAATTCTTAGTAGACCTTCATGCTGGGTACAATCTCTGATCAATGGATATGACCTGACGATCTGATCCTGCAGTGCACAAATAATTACACAGATCACATCTAATCACAAATTTTAATAAGGGCTATAAAGAAAAAGTGCAGATGTCTTAAGAAAGTACAAAAAGAGGACCAAATTAAATTCAGGTGTCAAGGAAGCATTCTTCAAGATGACTTCAGGATTAAGGTCTGAATGTTAGGTTCAGACTGGCAGACAGGGTTATAGGATCGGGGTGGAGATGGAGGGTTACAAGTTCCCTTTCATTATTCTTTGTATGGTCAATTTTTATCTATTTTATTTTATTATTAACCCAGCATTTGATAAAACATGAAGAGTTCATCATAACTGATGCTTAAGTCATTAAAAAATATTTTTCATTCTTCAAGTTTTAGCTAAAAGATTTTCTTCTCTGTGCCTTGTCTGCATCCCTCAGGCAGCAGGGAGGTAACTATTTCCATGTTTACAGAAGTCCTTCCGTTTCGCTCTGCCCTTGCCCTGCCTTTGATGTGCTTCTGTGAGAGCATTTATCACACTGAAAATTTATCACATTTATCACATTGCTCGTCTATGAGAACCTCGATGGCAGATGCAATCTTTTATTTATCTTTGTATATTTTTGCTATTTTTCATTTGAACTTATGTATTTTTATTTATCTTGGTATACATAGCACATAGGTGATTCTCCACATATGTTTGCCTAATAAATAAGTAAACCTTAAGTTATAAGTGTTAAGTAAGCTTATCATCATTAGTATGCAATGGACTGAGATTATTAATATTTATCCTGGAAACCATTAAGTACAAGTAAAATGATTCTTTAAAAAATTTACATAGTTTTGACTCCAGAGAGGTCTACCGGGCTACCTTCTACTCACATTATGTTGGTAATATCTATTAATGTAACACAATGTGCTTTTTTGTGTGTGTATGTTGTTGAGATGTGTGTGTGTATGTGTATTTGTGCGTGTGCTGAGGATGAGAATTTTAAGTAGTTTGCTTTATTATTGACCTTACTTAGAAAAATAAACTGACTTGAGAAAAAGATATGCCCAAGAAGCTTAGAAAATCAAAAGGGTTTTAAAAAAGAAAATAAATACAGTAATCTTATTTATTAAAAACTATTTATCTACAGGTCTATTAAGCACTGAGGGAAGCATACTTACATAATTACATGACAGGTAAGGACAGAAGTAAAATTAAAAATGGTCCACATATACTCGTGTACCAAATCATTTTCATAAGAGCCAATAGCAGTGTATCAATTTAAAACTAGCATCATACATAATATTCAGTCTTTAGTGCAGTAAAAATGGTCAGGGCAAAGATCATGCCCATCGTCTGGGACCCAGAGGGAGCTCAGTAGAGTGAGAACAGAAGGTATTATGGATGAGCCCAGCTGGAAAGCAACGTGGAGATAAGGAGCCAAATTAAAAAACTTACTTTCATCTCTTTTTCCCCCTATGTTTCAGAATAATTGCAAGGGAATTACTTACAATTCCTACTCAAGTTGTCTAGTACACTGAATCTATTCTAGAATACGTTGAAGAAAAACAGATAAGTGCATGCTGCATATAGATAACATTCCAGAAACCTGAAGGAAAATAAATATGGAATATTTACAATGTGAAACCACACTGTCCATGTCCTCTCTAATTAAATTCTTGAAGCAGACAATAGTACAAGAGGTGGAAGGTATGTTGATGTCAGTGGAGCTGATTCTCCGAATAGAAGAATGTGAACTAACACTTAGCCTTGTCAAGTTTTGAGCAGTTTGTTTTTGTCATCTTTTCCCATTGAGTTCAAGTCCAGAGTGAATTTTGGGAATGATAAATTGAGAGCTATAAATTCAGGAGTTGGTATGAGAGCTCTTCTGTAATACCTGTCTGTGTCTTCTCCAAATTTCTCCTTATACAACTCACTGTCTATGAAAGAAAATTGGAAGGAATAATTAGTGAGCAATAGAAAATTTTGCAACCTATTTTCAACGTGTCCTAAAGTAATGGAGAGAGATGAATGTTGAAATCTCTGCCTATTCTTGAATTCTGCATTTCTGCATCCTTTATACAGAATTTATTTTTTGAAAACTTTTAATTCTCATTCCTCTCTCCTCTCACTGACAAAGAGACTGGTGGTCTAACGTATTCTCATCTAGTTGCCTGCTTTAATTTGGCATTTATATCTGTGGCTTCTCATTTGTAGGTCTACAGTCATGGCCCGGGTCCCAGTTAAAGCTAGCTTGCCATTCTACCTTTGAGCCAAATGGTAGAGTGGAAGTTGAAAGGCATGCTTGAGTTTATTGGCAACAAAATGCTCTAAAGCTTGTTATTAAACATGATAATAAAATAAAAATAATATTAGGGATGTGGATAATTTGGACACTTTATAACATTTTATTTTGTCAAATTTCAGACAGTCATAAGATAGACTATTATTTTATATACCATTAAGGAAAAATAGGTTCTCAACTAAATTCTTGACTCTAAGTTGTACCTCTTATGGACTTATTATCCTCTTAGGGATAATAAGTCATTAAATGAAGTGAATATTTTTGTATGCTAACAAAATAGGAAAGTATTTGATATTCTATATTATTTTTAAATACCACAATAAATAGATATTTCAGGGCTGGCTTTAGAAACAATGCCACTTATATCATGATTTAGAATATGGCCTGTATACTTTATCTATATCTCTCTTCCCTCTTGTCTTCCATGTGTGTCTCAAAAGCTTCAAATAAGTTCTAAAGTGTTAATAACATGATAAAGTAGGTAAGGTTGAAACTTGACATCAGAAAATCTGAATTCAGCTGCCACTCTGCCTTGGGAAAGCCCTGGCTTTGTTTTCCTCAAAGGAGATGATTAGAATACTTAACTCAAAGGATTGCTGGGAGGACCACATGACAAAATGCTGTAAGATCCTAGTTTAAACTGAAGTGCCATATTAGGCAGCTAGAACATGGTTAGGGAATTAGGAGCACTGACTGATAACCAAGCTCCTTAAGAATGGCCCAAATGGAGAAAGATGAAATGATTTAACCTCAGCCATGATCTGGCTGCTGCTGCTGATCCTTGGTGTGTTTGAAACTTAAACGGCATTGGAATGGGAGTCTTAAAGCCTTTGCGTCCAAATAGGCTTATATGATTGAATCATGACTTTTTGATTTTAAGTCTATAGCAAACAATATAATTCCTGAATGCTTTTGAAGGTGAGATTTAGGTTCCATATTTTTACCTTTATGAACATAGTAAATTGATCGAAGTTAAATTTCCATAAAAATCTTAGAATATAAATATCTTTTGGATCAGGCATACACAGTTTGTGCTGACCCTCGTTTATATGCACTAGTCACATTTATTTTTGTTACAACTTTCCTATAAAACACTATCTCTTTTTTATAATATTCCAATGGGTTTATCAGAATAGATGTTTAAAAGACAAAATGGGCAGGCTGTTTACATTAGATATCTCGGTTATCTATGAAATTACAGTTTATGGAGCTGTTATTGACATTGGTATGAAAGATGCCTGTAGCACAGAATCATGACAATTTGTTAGCAGTGCTTTCTGGCCTGAGTGACATTTTTCACATTACCTACATTCTTCGTCCTGGAGTCTTTTCAAAGCTCTTGCTGTTGATTAAATTCTAGGCCAGGCAATTGCTAACATCTCCAGAATGTAATATTTTTGAAATAGCTTTGAAAATGCTATTTCATTCACACATTCTGGAAGAGTTTCTTTTCCTATATAATACCATATGCTCAGCTTCTATCATATATTCCTAATTCAAAAAACCTTCTGTCTTATGATGTGTCACATCAATCAACAAGGTGTTTATTTGGAAGACATTTGGTCGTGAGCTATAACATTCCTTCCAGATACAAATTAAATGAAACCACAGCATATAGTTCTCCATCATTCATCATTCGAGGTAGTTGGACAAGACAGGCTTTAATGTTTTGAAAAGCTCTTTTCTTCCAAGGGCAAGTGCAGTTGCAGACATTTTGATGTGAAAAATACTATAGTTACACTGAACTTGTGCCCAGTTTCTCTCCAGTAAAAGATATTTCTGAAACTCTTTAAGGAAACGTATTGAAAGAGCATAATATCTCTGAGCAACTCTTTCAATTTATTTAAAATTAAAAAAATACATATTTCTCTCTCTCCCCCCCACCTCCCTGTTTTCTTCTACCCTTCATTTGAAACTTTTTCAAATGATCCTGTTACAAGTGTTACTATAAAATAACCATAGTTAGGCTGAAAGCTACACATGGACATAAAAGAGAAATGGACAAATATCTGATAAATACTGATGACTAGATCTGTGTCTGTTGGTAGATTTTTCTAAATGGGAAATCATTTTATTTTCATTTTCTGTGAAAACACAGCCTTCACCTATACTTCCATTAACTTCAGGGGTATTTCTGTTTTATTCTTTTAGCCCTATATATTATTTCTGCATACATTACTAAACAATAATAGCTTTAAAAAAAAAAAAAGAAAAAAAAGGAAATGTTCTTCAGGTAAAATTAATCAAATAAAGAGAACTACCTTGAGCTGCCAAAATGTTTTCTCATAATTTTTGAAAGCCAAAGACAAAAAAAGGCCTTTTCCCCACTTTCTTCAATATTGTTATTTAAAAATAAAAATAGGTTTTAATCAGCATATGAAATATACGATACAATGAAACTACATAATGAACTGAACATGTAAATGTAATCACTTAGCATTGTAAAACTAATTAACAGCAGAGAAGATGATTTCTTTCACCTTTGGTAGTTCTGATTCTGGTTTAATTTTCTTTATCATAATTGAAGTAAAGAATACACTCAAAAGCTAATTCCTTTTGGTTTAAGGGCATCTCTTGTATTTGCATTTTTTTATGTTTGTTCTTCTGGAAGAAAATGCAAAGATGTCACTATGCCAACATCCTCAGCAGATGGAGGTCACAAGGTAGAGACTTGGTTGCCTTTTTGTGGTTGTTAGTAGGGTTCATCATTTCATTCTTCTCATTAGAAAGGGTACACTGAAAATAAGTCTTATTTTCTAAGATAGTAACATAAAGCAGAAGAAATCTTAATGCATAGGTGTCTTTTATAAAATGGATAATTTAATATAAAAAGTACAATTTTATTTTAGTTTATTTACAACTTTGGGTCAAGTTTACTTATCACAGATTTATTTAAAAAATTGGTGTTACAAATTTTTGAATAATATATAATATGAGATTTGTTAATAGAAAAGTCATGTTATTTAATTCATATTTACTCTTTCCTTCCTTCCTGTCTTCTTTCCTTCCTTCCTTCTTTCCTTCTACCTTTCCTTCTTTCCTTCCTTCTCTCTACCCTTCCTTCCTTCCTTCTTCTTTCATCTCTCACTCTTTTTATGTCCATCTTTCTTTCTATCTTCCTTCCTGTCAAACATTAAATGCCAATAGTGAGCAAAGCAAAGGGATGCAAAGTGCATTTGCTGGAGTCCCTAAATGGAATTCTTTCTGCCAGAATGATGTCTTCACTTATCACAGATTTTACTTTGGTCAGATTTTTAGATTTTCCAATTAGATTAGGAGAGTGAGAAAAGCTTGGGGTTCATCGTTTGAATTTTGGATCTTTTAATTCTGAGAGATGCAGCCCAAATCCACTGCTCATGTTTCAACTAATGCACGTGGAGATGACAACTTCAGACTTTGTCAGCTGCTGAAGGTTTCCGAAAAACACTCTTCTCATGCCTATGTAGTACTTCTACATTAAATGTTTCTTATTAATGTATTTTAACATAATGGCAGTGAGGTATAAAAAGAATATATAATATAAGTGTCAGGAGGCCTTTTACTAATCAGTTGTTTCATGTGATCCCTGGACACAGTTTATTAATCATAGTGTTTCATTTCTCTCTTCCACAGCACAGGGACAATGTCATCAGCTACGGCCATTTTACAGTGCTGTTGCCAAGATCTACTGAGATAATGGATATGAAATAGCTTTGAACAGTACAAGGTAGTGTAGAAAAGCAAGGACTTATCATTTCAACATAGAATGTACATGATGCTTTCCCAAACCCTTGAGGGATTTGGCTTATGCCCCAAGAATAGAACAATATTTCATTAACATCATTTCTATACTTCAAAAATATAGACATATACCTAGTGCCTCAGTCACTGTACATTACACACACACACACACACACACACACACACACACACACACACACACACACAACACCTCTAAGACAAATTTCAACAGAAACAGTTAAGGTACAGTACTAAGAAAATTAGGAAGATGCTGCTTACAATCATATTAAAAAATTACCTAATCAGGCTTGCAAATCTGGTGACTATCATTATTTCCTCAGCTTTTCAGGCACATATAGAGAATTTAACATTTATTTTATTATTTTTAAAGTTGAGGATATTTCCCAGGATGACAAACATTGTGAGAAACTTAATAAACCGTCTATGTCAGACTGCTCTCCTTAATTTTTAAAGTGACAAACCTGAGGTTAAAGAGGGATTAAGTGCTATCCACAAGGTCACCTCACTCAGAAGGAGCAGATCTGGAAGCAAACATGTTCTGATTCTCAATCTAGTTTTCCTTTTACTATCTACCACATAGAAACCATTTTGGGGATTTATGTGTCTGGATAATGATAGCAACTAATACTGTCTCATCTATGACACCATATTGTTTGACACAAAGCAGCTATTCAGACTACTCTGTAGCCTTCTTTTCTTTATGTGGCTGTCCTGTCAGCCAATGCAGAAAACTTAGTTCAGAATTCCATGTACATAGCCAGGTTTCCCTTATACGCAGACTCCATATAAGTCAAGTTTCATATTTTTCCATATAAAAGGTACATGTATTATTGGATGAATCTAAAAAGCTGGCAAAATGACAGAAAGATCAGGCAGGCTGTCTTTTTTTTAACTTTATGAAATTTTTCATGTTTTATTATCTATCTACTCAGATAAAATTAGGTGGGAAACATTTTTAATGCTTCCAATAAATAAGAAAAATGTGCCTGCAGCATGAAAAATCCTTTGACTGCCTTGTGTTATTTGCAACACATAAATCTAATTCATATTCAGACATTGGTGCTATAACTAACTAGAGAAATAAAATTGATGTCTATGACCTCTCTTCAATTATTCAGTAAGGATGAAGTGTCAATTGGTTAAAAGTAATAATGCCATGGCTATACTTAGTGTTACACCTATTAGATAAAAATCTAAGATGGAATATGCACACATACATGCATATGTACAATAGATTAATAACACTGAAGATTAAGAAATTCAAAATCACTATTTTAGTTTAGGAGACAAAAGTATTTATACCCCAATTAGCTAGTGTCAACAAGACGCTTAAAATTCTATCTTATCATACAGATAGAATTCTATTTTTTCTTTATGCATTTGTATCTTGGAAAATAAATTATCTAAAGTATAGGAATTTGTCTATTGAGTAGTAGTAGGAGAATTCATTTATCTATGAAACAGTCCTTCTAGGCAGGGGATACAGGGTCATAAAAAGATTATAAATGTACAATAAAGTATACCAAGGAAACCTTACATGTAGAGCACCATTCTGGGTTTAACCCTAAATGATGTTAGGCTAATTCTATTGAAACTTTTAAAAAGCAAGAAGAAAATATAATTGACAATTCAAAACATGTCTAATTCTATCACTAACTAAAGACAAAGCATAACTATTTGAATGTCACGTAACGACTCAAAGTATACATTATCGTTCCACGTTTTAGTAGCTACTGAAATAATAGCGAATACGTGGGACATCATTTTAACACGATTCTGCATGGCTTTCTCCATCTGTTGCCACAAATCATTTTACTCTGGACACCATGCTTTCCTCAGGTACCAACAGCTAAATATGAGTTAGCTATTATTTTGGTGGCAAAGAGGGGTCACAATAAAGCCCCAAATTGAAGGCAATAGATTCATGAAGTAAAAACGCAGCCAGCCTTAGTGTAAGACTGAGCATTCAAATATTTCCTTTCAGAGGAAATAACCCTGCCCTACTTCCCCTTTCCTCCAATGACATGATGGATGGGAAAAGGTGATGAGGGATGACCACACAGACAGGAGTAGCACCTGACTCAAGGACTATAAGTGTCAAAAGACCACCTGCCATTTTTCACCAATACTAGGCATCACATGGAGACTGAGTTAGTCACCAGTTACCAGTTGTGTTTTTGTCTGCTAGTGACAAGCAAGTCTGCAGCAGACCATGCATTGCCTTATGCACAGGAATACCACTCCACTTCTGACCAACTTCTGTGAACAATACTCATTCAACAGCTCAGGAAACCTGTAGCACCTGCCTGCCATGCAAACAGAAGATACTCAAAGAACCTGGACATCTATAGGAGTGATATGAAACAGATGCCCCTTCAGCTGATGAAAGAGGAAAAATATATAACTGAGAACTCTCATTCATCCTAGAAAATGACAAAAAGATCCTCTTCTGGTACAGGTATGAAAGTGAGAAAGAATTTAAACACGGTGAACTTTTTTTTAGAACTTAAGAAAAGGGAAGGAGAACAAGTTGGAAAAGGCACAAAGGAAGTCCACTAATTTGATCAAATTCTTCCTAACCCTGTGTAGATTTTTCCATAGGGATTAATGAGATTGTCTTGGTGCAGTGCTGATATGGAATATGTCTCACACATATAGGTTACAAGTATTGCAAAGTTAAAAGTTAGGAGTGCATGCCCAACTTTTTAAAAAAAGCTTATGTTATTAAACATCTTTTGTAAATCTCAATTTCTGAGTTGTTAAAACTAAAAAATCCTTACATTAAGTTACATTTATATTTGAGTAATGTCTAAGGCCAAAGATACAAAAAATTGAAAAAAAATACCATCATATCACTAACCTATACGTGAAGGAGAAACATGCTAATGTTCGTATTATTCTTAATACTATTTCATTATCTTGGAAGTCTTTCTTCTATATACAGTTTACTTCAAAAATATTTATACGCACCATTGTCATAATACAATAATGAAAACACCTTATTGTTTCTTCTAAGAAATTACAGCTTACCTTCCTCAACCAGTATATAGTGTAGAATCCAGGAAAGATATAAAGGAGACACTAAAGCCCAGAAAAAATCTGTGATTTATCCAGGCTTCAGTGATAGATTGTAAACAGAAATATAACTGAATCCATTTATTTTTTTCCCCATCCTCAATATCACTACAGCAAGCCATGCTGCTATCATCTTTCACTTGGACTAGTAAATGGATTTCTAACTGGACCCTATTTCTTCCCCTGCTTACCTCCAATTCATTTTCTATACACAATTAGGGTGATATTTAAAAAATCCAAATGTGTTCATATATCCCCTTATTCAAAAAGTTCAAAGATTTTTCATTATATAAGGTCAAAAAATTACTCAACATGAGCTAAAAGTTGCAGAATAATCAATCTCTGCCTACCTCTCCAGGGTCATTTCTCACCACTCTCCTCCAGGATCATGTTGCTCCAGCGACTCTAGCTTTCTTTTAATAGGGCAACTCTTTGCCCATAGTTGGCCTATGGGATTTTGTAGATACCTTTCCTTTATCTGGAATAGTTTTCCCCCTGCCATAACTAGGTAATTTTTCCCATCCTCCAGATCTCATCTTAAGAAATGGGAAAAACAGAAAAACAAAAAATACTTCTTCTGGAAAAAGCTTCTCTGAGTCTCCAATCTGAAATAGTTGCTCATCTTATCTTATTTCATGGCGGTATCTACTTTTCTTACATAGGAAGTGAATTATAATTTGTAGTTATGTATTTATTTTTGATTATCTGTGTAATTCCTCTATCACCCCACCCTACTCCATGACTGTTTCTAGTTGCTTTGCATTGACTATCTTGTGCCTAGCAATGATATGGCTAGTAGCAAACCACTAAATGATAGATATTTGTGAGAGAGTGAATAAATGGCTGAAGAAATGGACAGGTGGATGAATGGATAGAGCCCAAGGCTAATAATATCCAAGGAGGCAAACGTATTTAATAGTCAAGTGTAAAGGGTCCACTGTTGGCTAGATTTAAATACAGCTTTGCTCTTTATTTTCTGCATGATATTGGACAAGTAAATAAACTTTCTTGGTCTTGTTTCTTACTTTATGGTTTTGGCCTTACAGTGTCCTCCTTTATCTGCATTTTTGCTTTCTACAGTTTCAGTTACCTGCAGTCATCTGTGATCCAAAAATAGGCGAGTACAATATAGTAAGATATTTTGAGAGAGAGAGACCACATTCACATAATTTTTATTATAGTATATTGTTATAATTGCTCTCTTTCATTATTAGCTATTTCTTTAATCTCTTACTGTTCCTAATTTATAAATTAAACTTTGTCATAGGTATGTATGCATAGAAAAAACATACTATAGTGTATATGGGATTTGGTACTATCTGCAGTTTCAGGCATCCACTGGAGGTCTTGGAACACATCCATCGAGGATAAGGGGGACTAGTATACTGTAACAGTAAAATTAAAATGATTCCTAGGATAAGAGAAGTTAAGAAAAAGGTGAAAAGTGAAGAGAATATAGGGAAAACTAACATGTTAGTTACAGGAAGCGGGTAAAAGATCAAGAACACAGGGGTTTTGATAACCCTAGCCTTAATGTGCCTTAGAATGAATGTAGATTAGAACGAATGAAGCATAAATGCTGCCTGAACAGAGAAAGAATATTGTATGAATATTGAGAAAAGAAAGTAAGGACAGGTGATAAAGAACATGGAGGAGAAAATGATAAGTGTAGAAGTTCATGACTGATGGCTTCTAGTTTCTTTCCCCATTGCAGTGAATATTTACCTTAGAATAAAAATATCCACATATTTGTGCATTAATGACTAAGAAAAATGTTTTCAGTAAAATAATCTATCCAGTTTTTTTGTTACCTTTATATAATAATATTTGTCTTCAATTATCACAAGGGCAAAAACATATTTCGCATGAGTAAAAAGAAGGGCCATTTTCAAAAGATTTTCAAAAGAGTTTTACAACATTACTTTTGATTCAAATGGGTAGAAACTTGAACATAAAATTTACCGGGATTTACATTGTAAGTTGATTAATTAAAATTGCATATATATTTAAAATACATAATTTTTGTCTATGTCAAACTAGTAGCAAAATTCTTTAAACATCATTAAAAATAATGACTTTTGACATTATAAACGCAGAAAATATAAGTATGACTTTGGTTGCTTTTAGCATCTCAGTTCATATATTCTAAGATTCAACACACAGCACCTCTCAATAACAGTAATTTTCTGTTAACAATCAATATAATGTAAACAATAGTTAAAATTACTTTAAGTTCTTTGGACAGGTGCACAGCACCCCTCCCCCCAAATAAACAAATAAAAAGAAAAGGGGAAAATTTGAAGCTTAAAATCCTTCACAACCAAGATGCCGATAAATAATAAGACTAGATGATTCTAATTATTCTATGGTAAGCTGGCTTCTAGAGACAAAAACAACTATGGATACTCACTGAGACAGGTGGAAGTCATCTTTCTCATCCAAGGTGGCATGTGATGTGTGATGACACATGCCAATGCTGGGCATAATTGGTGGCTCTGCTCTAGTAACATTCTCCTGTGAATCCACAGTGTTGGCATCCCAATTCAGCTCATTCAGCTCAGAGATTTGCATCAAGGAGAAATAAAATTCTTATCATGCTTCCACGTGGGAGCAGAAAAAATAGCTCTCTAACTCTGTCTAAGCCCCCATCTTTCATTCTCTAATTCACACAGAAAATGATCTTCATAGACTGAAATGGGGACATATTCAGTGACGACTCAGAGTCCTCTGCTTCACGTGTGTTTATTATATTCTGGAATTAAATTGGAGAGTTACATTTTTTATCAAAATGAATTTGAATTTGTAGTCTTACAGTGGCCCTTAAAACTACTGAAGTTTCTATAGTCTCAGTGCATTTTAGTCTGCTAGTACTAATTGAAACAAAAGGAAGTTTCCTTATTCTTAAGGTAAACCAAGCATCTAACAAGCTGTACCTGGAACCAATCAGCCTCAGTTTAAGCATTCTTTTTCAGCTTATTCTCTCTCACTGCTGTTTAAATACTCTGAAGATAGGTAAAAGAAATGCACTAAGGATTGTTTTGCACGGTCTACTAGATCCTAAGCTATTTGAGGGCAGGCTCTGTGTCTTTAAATTTACCTCTTCTTCTATAACTGTGCTTTCCATATGGGAAATGGTCAGTAAATACTTCCTGAATACATTTATAACATGAAAGAATTCAATCCTTTAAAATTTCATCATTATGTTTAAAATAAAGCAATAAAGTAGAAATAGAAAGTAAATAGGATCCAGAAGATTAATTTGGCTTTACGAAGATTAACGTTTCTCTTTGATTTTACTAGCAACTTCATTAATTAATATTTATTGGGTCCTTACTGATGACATGGCCCTGGTCTGAGTGCTGTGGATTAAACTCTTGTTATTTCCATACACTTAACTAAAACAGGATTGACTGCATTTTACAAAATGAGTTCCAGAATTGCATTTTCCTGGGAACGGTATGAATCATTTACAACAGTTTGCTTTGAAAAGCACAGTTGATGTGGTAGCATTTATTATAAAACATACTCATTTGAAGCAGTAATTGTTCTGCTACCAGGGCACAACCCTTTGTAACATCCCTTAAAGAGTTTTTTTATGAAGATGGAACTTTAATTTTTTTCAGTAGCTACGAAGTGCGATGCTTGAGTACCTTTCCTCATTTGTTTTTTATCATGTATCACTACCCAGAGGCAATCATTAGCTAATTTGCTGATTTATGGCTGCAGTTTATGAGCTTTAAAGAATGCTAAACCATTTTCATTCTTTCCTCAGTGCACTGACAGTTGAAGAATGTCTGTCCTTTATATTCTTAGCTGTGTAAAGAAAATGCACCTTACTCTGTGTGTTCTTGGCTTCTGTGACATCCACAATTGCTGCCTTATTACTTTCCTGTTGTATCTTAACTGAAAACAATGTTTATCTAGCGACCTAGTTTGAAAGCTGCTAAGGTTCTTTGTGCCACCACCTACGAGAAAACAAGGTCAGAATGACGATGCCAGTGTAGCACAAGAATCTAATAGCTATCACTTATGCAGTATTCTAGTGACAGAACAGACTGAAGAGCAAAATTGGTTACCGCTGTGTAGGTTAACAGGGCCTGGCATCCGAGCTGTGTGAGACATGTTTTCATTATTCAATGAGACACAAACATTCACATTCAAAACTTGTGATGAAAAATGACAGTCTATATTACCCTTGCATGTGTGACCCAGATTTTACACTAAAGAGGGAAAGAATTTTGAATGCTTCCTGGGGCTGACCTGGTAGCTGTGTCATAAGTGTCTAATGAGCGGCAAAGGCCACAGTATGAAACAGCATTAGTATGCTTCTAAATTTGCTGACCAAATACACATATTAGCCAGACAATAACAAGTGCTGGCAAGGATGTTGAGTAATTGGAACTCTCATACATTGCTAGTGGGAATATAAAATGGTGCAGCTGCTCTAGAAAAAGGCTGGCAGTTCGTCAAATAGTTAAACACAGTTATTATATGAACAGCAATTACACTCCTAGGTATATACCCAGAGAATTGAAAACATATGTCCATGCAAAAACTTGTATACAAATGCTCATAGCAGCATTATTCATAGCAGCCAAAAAGTGAAAGCAATCCAAATGTCTATCAACTGATGAGTGAGTAAACAAAATGTGTTATATTCATACAATAGAATAGTGTTCAGCCATTAAAAGGAATGCTGTTCTGATACACGCTGCAACATGGACGCCTTGGAAACATTATGCTAAATGGATGAAGCCAGACACAGAAGTCACAGATTATATGATTCCATTTATATTAAATGTTCAGAATAGGCAAATCTATAGATACAGAAAGAAGTTCTGTGTTGGCCGGGGACTGTGGCGGGGGGAGCAGGGGAGGAGGAATGAGGAATGACTGCTAATGGGCACAAGGTTTATTTTTGGGGTGATAAAAATATTCTGGAATTAAATTGTGGAGATGATTGCACAACTTTGTGAACATACTAAAAGCCACTGAATTTATACTTTAAAAGGATGAATGGTATGTTATGTATATCATATGAAAAAAAATTTACATTATTATTGGTGTCTTCATGCTATATGCATCTTTGTATTAGGCACTGTTAGGTCGTCATTTTTTCACTTGCACATAGAAAGCTTATTTGGATTCGTTTCTTATAAGAAGCACTTCAATGATATTAACCACTATTCTACATTTTTAAATCAAAAAGCCCAGAATTTAGGTTTTAAAATATAATTATGCATCTAATTATCATTTGACCTATCACATTCGATATTTCTCACCTCTTTTTATTGAACAAACCCCTAATTCTCTTTGAATTTCTTTAATATTCTTAATGTTGCAATCTTTTCTGTTTCACATTATGAGAATTGCTCCATTGCTAATATTTGCATTCATTTAAAATTTGAGCTATTTTTAAATTTATCCTATTGCCTTTGGGTGCCTTTGGGGTAGGGAGATGAAGGAGGAGGAGAATGCCATTTCTACTTTTTGATGGTGCTCTCAGGTCAAAATAAATATATTTTAAAAGCTTCAAATTAGCATATTTCTTAAAACCTATTATCACCTTTCCCTGGATTATAAAAAGGATCTCTTAACTGGCATTACCCAACCTCTGACCCCATATTTATCCTACATTTTATCCTACATTTATAATCTTCACTAAACTAAATGCTGTTACAGTATTCTTTTCCTCAAAAACCTTCAGCAAATACCACTTTTCTACTGATCATTTTCTGCCCCACCTTCCCCTAATTTCTATATGTTCCTTATATTCCAGTCAAATAGGTTCCTTATTTTTCCAATTTTCCTATATGTTCTTGCCATGAAGCCTGTGTCATACCACTGCCTGGAATGATTTCGCTTCTAGTACCCCTGTTGATACTCCATCCATTTCTTATGGCTCATGTCAATCACATGTAACATGGAAATAGCATGGAACCAAGAACTATGTCTTGTTCCCTAGTTTAACCCCAGTGACCGGAACAGTGCCTGGCACAAAGCAGGAATTCAATCAATAAATAAGTAAAGAAATAAACATTAATTAATAATTAAATTAAGTACTTACTAGCACCTATATATTCTTGACACTCCAATTCTCTCTCCTGCTTCTCAAATCATGTAAATTTACCTTTTCATTGTACTCATATCCTTCTGTGCATTTTAGTTATTTGAGTATTTACCTTTATTTTCCTTGTGATTCATTCATTTCTTATTTCCTAAATTTTATAATATAGCACCTTGCTCATGGTCTCTGTTCAGTCAATATTGGCTGAATTAAATTAATCAACAGAGCTCAATATGCTCACTTTGGAAATTGTATCTGCTTTGTATTGTTTTTCTTGCAGGCTGATTTTCATAAATATTACATGCTTAGAAAGAGAAAAACTTAACAAGATAAATTTTAGGCATTTTAATTATTTAGTTGTTATTTAAAATGGTATACGTCATTATAAATTTTGTCTGAGAATTTTGAATTTTTATAGAATGTATGTATCAAAAGTAAGTATGATTGACATATCAACCCACACAAATAAAAATCATTAAAATAAAAAATTGGCTTTTGAAGGCAGACATGTATTTTCCTACTTTGCCAATAGTTGATGATGGCAGAGGCTATCACTGCCCAATTTTGATTCAAAAAGAGGGATATAGTTTGGGGGATCAGAGTTGATGCTAATGGGACTTTAGAACATTTCTTACTAACTGCTACTGGGGGGTGTGGTGGTTGGTGGCAGATGTGGGGGGCTAAATCTAAGAAAGCCTCTTTGTCCATCATTCTTTTAAAAGAATAGTAATTTCATAGAATATGTGCATTTCTTATTTCCTTACTGTTCCTGTAACTACCATTTCTAGGCAAGGGTTATACAAACCAAATGATAGACTACTGATCAAAGTACATTCTCTGTGGAGAATACTTTGTATGCAAATTTATTAATGAATTTCTTATAGAAAATCTAAACTATGGTTGTTACTCTTATTTACTCCAAAGAGGCTGTAATTTCTAAAGGATGAGTCATATAGATGCGTTCTACGCATGTGTTACTTCTTTCTTGATTGGTTACTTAGTGCATGGCTGGTGTCTACCTGTTGGGAATGAGTTCAGAAAAGTCTGCCCTGAGCTGGATTTTGCCACCCAACTTACCCTATTTGAAAACATTTCCATCTGAGAAACTAGAGTGAATATTTTAAAAATACTAATGATAAATTATTTGCAAATACAATCTTCTCTCTCCACTAAAAAGTTTTGTAATAATTACAAAGATTCATAATTCGGTTTTTCTTAAAATCAGCAAACTTTCCTTGTAGGCTTTAAACAGTTGCATAAGGTAAAAACTCCAAAAAACAAAGACTGAGGAATTTGGTGGTTCTGAATACATAGACTGGCTTGTTAGCTTGGTTGGTTAGAGTGCAGTGTTAGAACATCAAGATCAAGGGTTTGGATCTCTGTACTGGCCAGCTGCCAGGAAAACAAGAATCCCCACAAAATAAAAGATAAGATACAGTCCTTGCAAAAAGGAAAAAACAAAAAAAAAACAACAAAAACCCCAAAACCAAACAAAAAAACAAACCTTATAAGCATAGGCCATTGTTGAGTAATTTGTGTAAAAACAGTAAAATGTCTTAAAAATTACATTTACAATAATTTTTCCATAAATGTCTTTTAAAAATAGAAAAAACGTGTCATTTTGTTCTAATAAAATGCTTATGTCAATTTATGTATGATGGTTTTCAGAGACAGTAAGTAAATTACAACTACTGTAAGTTTTCCTGAAAAAATGTACCTTAGTTTCAAACATTTACTGAGTAAAAATTTCATCTCATATAAAATATACTATGGTCATTTAATACAAACCACACAAATTTACCTAGATGAAGAAAGTGATTCTAATTTTATCTTCTGTTTTGCAAGGTTATACCGTGTTTCTCCGGATGTTTGCCTTCTACAGGGTAAGGAAAAATACATATTAAAAACAAGAGGCTAAATTCTCCTGGTTGAAAGTAAGGTAAGAGATTGCCCTCTCCTCCTTTTTCTCAGAGCGATTAGTTTAGAAAATTTGAGATTTCTAAAAAGAAATAAGTACTTTCTCCTCTCTTTGAAATGAACATAAATCTTTTTGAAGACTAAACGGGACTTTTTTCAGCTTTATGAACAGGCATTGTCTTTCTTAGGGACCTGGGAGCCATCTCTTTCAAATGTAAACATCAAGAGAAGAGGCGCCATTGTGTCCCAGTCTGGCCGGGTAGGAGCCTAACTTTGGTGGGTGCCATGCTCCAAGTTGCAAAACCACCTCTTGTCACAAAGCTATGAGAAGTTTTTATTTTTCCTTCTAGTTAAATCAATGAGCTAACACAGGCGGTCACCCCAGTTACCAAGTAAAGTTAAGATGAACTATGTTTGACAAATGGTGCTATTAAGTCCTCTTACTTGAGGACTAGTTATTGTTTACCTTAAAGACATGTGTGTAATGGGTCATATCTACTTGGTTATATACTAAAGAGTAAGTTTTCTTTCATCACATTCTGGTTTAAAGCTTATTCACTAATAAAAAAAAGTGTTTTCTTTCTCCAATGACTTTGTGGAGAGATTCCTGGGTTGGAAGAAGATTTTATTTTTAATTAATTATGTTTTCCCAACAATTTTTAAGTTATTAATATATATAGATATGTTATTTCAGAGCAATGAATATAAATTAGTTAATTATATTTTACAGGTCAGAATATTTCATTTTATTTTATCTTATTTTATTTTTATTGGTTATGAATATTCATGAGATACAAAGCTGATTGTCACCTGTCATGTCCAAGATGTGAAGGCCAGATCCATACTGGCAGCATGGCCATTACCACAAATTGCGATTGTACCCCGTGTCCCCCACCCAATTATCCCAGCCTCCCTCTGCCTCCGCCTTTCCCCCACTCCACGTTGTATCCCTAGATATGTTCTCTCCCTCTGCAAGACAAACACAACGCTGTGGTCTTTCTTTCCTTCCTTCTTTCTCTCTTAGCTACCACTTATGAGTGAGCATATGCAGTATTTATCCCTCTGTGCTTTGCTTATTTCACTCAACGTAAGTTTCTCCAAGCTCATCCATGCTGTTGCAAATGGGAGAATTTCATTCTTTTTTATGGCAGAGTAGTATTCCACGGCATATATATACCACAGTTTCCTTATCCAATCATCCATGCTATTGGTGGACATTTAGGTTGGTTCCATATTTCGCTATTGTAAACAGAGCTGTGATGAACATGGGGGTGCAAAATAAAATCTTTAAAAATGATTGCTTCTGCTTAATGTTATATACTGATATTATTGTTAAATTGAGAACTCACTGAGACATCTCCTGTGATTCAGTTTAGTAAGTAATTCCTTGAGTATAATTATGTGCCAGGCTATATAAATGGACTGACAGTACAAGACAAGGCAAGATGGTTCTGAGGAAGTGGTCTCAGGAAACTGCTTTTTCAATAACCCTCCTTATTCTGATGCAGGTGGCCTGCAACTCAGTTTTATAATAAACCTTTTATGAAATTGACCACCCTGCCTCTGTCTCCTTCAACATTCAAAATCCTAAAGCTTAACATATCTGTAGAAAATTGCTTAACATCTTATATGCAAGTGAACATCAGGCTGCAATATTGCATGTCCAATACTACCATGTATAACACTCCCCATCTGGAAATGAGGAAAGATGGAAATGCACAGAGGGTTATTTTTTGAGAGAGATGGAAGTATGAGGGTAATTCAAAGAGTTCATGGAAGGATTCATATTATGTTTTAATTCTATTTTTCCACAAACTTTTTGAAGTACCCTCATATATTTTCTTTTTACTTGATTCTAGGCTTTCCATACATCCTATCTGTTCTTCAGTGCACTATACCTCATGTCATCCAAGAAACTTTCCTGGTCACTGAAATATGAAATCCCCGACCCACCTCAAAATCCTACCATCACTCATTCATATCTCTTTTTATCATGTTAATACTTTCAAAAAATTTTCCCTTTTATACTGCAAGCTTTTTGAAGACAGGTAAATTTTTTTTATTTATATTTTCAACTGATGTTAAGTTGAAAAGCAGACACAAGATGTATAATTTTGAGTAGTTAAATCAATGTTTCTTCACACAAGTTAAAATTTAAGCATTTTGTTGTCAGAAAAATTACCTAAATCTTTGAAAGAAAGCAAAAAGATGGGCAGTACAACTTCACATATCACACAGGAGCAATAACTACCCAAGAATTTTCTAGGGATGAATTTGGTTGTTTCACTATTTTTTCTTGATTAAAGGTCCCACACTTTGCTTGCTAACTTGTAGATTTTCTCCAGTAGAGATGCAGATAATTCCTGTCTGGTGGAGGAGATAACCATAAAGACTGATGACCTGTTAGAGATCAACCAGTTTGTATGTAATTACTCATTTTGTATCTTATTCTAACATTTCTTTGTTAAATTGCCTATAAATATCCTAGATGCTTAAATGCTCCTTGAACTGATCATAATATCACTGTTTCCCTCATCAGTTACTGAGTTAAGTAGAATCTTTGACACAGGTTCTGTCATATTTTCCTGGAAGTAATAATTTTACCTTTTTGAAAATTATACTTTAACACTAATATTTTCTTCATTAAAAGAACTATTTCTGTTTTCAAACGTCACTTAGAAGTTGCTTACATGTACTAAAAGTCATGCTATTTTGAAACATCTCCCTTACAAAAAACACTGTAAAGTATGCAAATTTAAGTTCTATTCCAACTGAAAATCTCTTCATTGAAATCTAAAATAGGGAATTTAACATCTTTCTTTGGATTATCAATAATGCACTTATTTTAACTATTATCTTGCCATGTAATTATTTTAAATATTTATTATCTTTGTAAGTCTATGAGAGTATGTCTGTCCTTAGTTTTGACTTTGTATTTCAATGGTCTGACAAGTAATGTCCCTCAGAGAAAAGAGGTTTTTTTCCTATACTAAATTTTTCCCAAAGACACAGAAGGAGCTTTCAATGAGATTCATAAAACGCTATTAATATGAATCATAGACCATGATTAGGCCTCTTTCAAATTTTATAGTGGATAAAGACTTCTTAAGATCTCCCTTGTGCTTCGAAGTTTATTAAAACTAATTTTAACCTTATGGTAGAAACAGGAAATAGCATTTTGCACAGTTGTCCTTGTGGAAGAATCCTAAGCCTCACTTTATGGGATAAAAGTGACAGTTTCTATTGCCCATTTCAATTTAAATTAACTTACTAGTATCTCAGTTAACTTGATCTGTCTGAACTATGAAAAACAAAAGAATTTTTAGATAATAAATCCGAGGCCCATAAAAGCTTTCTAAAATCCAAGCTCTTCAGTGTAGTAGATTAGGCTTTGTCACCATGAGACGTGGGTCAAATCCAAGCCTTGACATTTATTAACTCTCCCTCCTTGGGTAACCTAGCAGAGCCACAATCTCCTATCAGGTAGAATGGAGATTTTAATCTATATTTTAATGGATCTGCTAGGTGGATAAAATGAGAATATTAATATAAATACCCAGTCCAAAACCCAGTAACTCAGGTCAGACAATGTTGTCATTTTAACAAACTCCTTTGGCATCTGCTTTTTGACTGGCCCTAAGTCACTATTAATCTTTACTAAGTGTGAATACCTAGTATTTGGGGGAAAAATAGTCATTTTTATTGTGCCATTGGGAAATACATTTGAATTTATTATGAGAAAATAATCAGCAAGGAGAAAAGTACTCCTGAAAAATTAGTTTATCTCAGCTAAAGTCTTCTGTTGATATTTCCAGCTTTATCTAGTCATGTGATGATTTAGTATCTAAGAAGTCTATTTAAAATAGCTTATTTATAATTTGCATCAATCACACTTCCAAAAAGGATTTTAGGCATCTGCTCTCTGAAAAGTTCAGAGTCAATCATCAGGGTCATTTGACACAAAGTTTATTTAAAATACATTTTTTTTCTTTCTTTTAAAAAGAAATTTGAATTTGAATTGTAATTTCCAGCACTAGTCTGAACTTCAAATTGTCAACAACCTAGCACAGAATTCATGTCACTTCAGCTGAGACAATGATGAGGGGAAGCTGAGGCAATACTTCTGAGGGGTGTGGTCATGAGTTCCATAGGGTTGGGGATTCAGAGCAACAGTGGCCTTCAGAAGCCTCCTGAGTCATTGCTGTCTCATACCATCATAACCAAAGGGATTTTGTTATAGCCTCCAGGCTTGTACCGATTGGAAGAAGGTTGTAAATCACTTTTCTAAGAAATAGAAAATGCCTCCTGAATGACACTCTCATCCAGAACCCTGGCCACAGCATGGTTGAGGACCTTAGGGTTTTCCTTCTATGCTATTGCAGCAGTTTCTCACCTGGTCACTCATCTCCATTTCTTCCCTATTCTGGTCTTGGATTAACTGTCCCCAAACAAATACAATTATTTCACTTCTTTGTATGAAAACCTCTGCTAGAAAGATTAACAAAAAAAATCCTACTCGCTTTAACACAATGTAATCCTGGTTTTTGACATTTATAAGTTGTTGTGGGCTGAAAGAAGGAGAAGTTAAGAATTAAGTTTTAGAACTTGCTATAGAACATTTTATATTGGCTGGATCTTAGTCACATGTCTCCACCTACTTAGCTGCAAGGGATTAAGGAAATCTAGTCTCTATTATGAATTTCCTTGGTCACAGTTATATATCTATTCCTATGAAAGATATAGAGAAGAATTATTGAAGAGAAAAGTCACCATTTCTGGCACTGTCTCAAGAATTCTGAATACTTTGAAATATAGTTGTAGAATTCAACTTATGGAATTTTGTTCTCTTCACGGCAATTTTAACATATACTCTAACTTTTTCTTATGCCTCCTTGCTCTGTTAAAATCTCCTTTGACTTATATAATTTTGCTTTGAATTTCTTAATTGTTTCATAATTTTATTCATTTTCTTTTTTCCATCTTTAATGTATGCTTTTTATAATGTAAATATTTTTTTCAGTACCAGGGCATAATCTATCCTTTTTATAGATTCATTTATTTAAAATAACTAAATATATGAATACTCTATAATTTAAAATTCCAGTTGGATACTTTAAAAAATAATACTCTACTACATTGCCAATAATCTTGAACTTTAAGTGTCATGAGGCCTTATTACTTTGATTTTATTATAAAATGTTAAAAAAAAACCTGAACATAGATTGAGCAAAAATTGGGCTATTAAGACAAAATAAAAACTTTCCCTTTTTTGGACTCATTCACATCTCACTGTTTTACTCTTAAAATTTGTTATCCAAACTTGATCTTCTGTCTTTTAAGAATTTTAAATCTTAGATGTTTAAACAGCCAATGCCAAAGTTGTTTAGTTGTTAGAGAATTGTTTGTTGTTCAAGATGAACTCAGAGTAAAATTAGCTGTGAAAATGTTTAGATGGAAAAAAAAATTGATCTTGGTAAAATAAAAAGGTAAAAGATATTCACCAAGACTTCAAAAACCATTATTCTCTCAGAGAAATTTGAACTAGTTGAATAAGCCTCTGGAGGCATATGGCAAGTTTTGAATTTAATGGTGCAAGAGACATTGAAAGACCACATATTTTCTGTGCTGTAAATTTGAAATGGAAAGAAACTATAGAAGGAATGATTCCCCATATCAATTAAGATATATTCACATGTAGGATTGAAAAAATCTCAAAAGCAATGACAATGAATTTTATCTCCACTAATATTCAAACTATTTAAGAATCAAAAAAGGATTATATTTATTAACAATATTGAATGAACCAAGTACTCATTTTGTTTTTCCTCATACAATTACTGTCTAAATGTCAGGGAGAAATTTGCTCTCCTCTTCTATCTTGACTTCTCCAGTAGGATTTATGAGGAGATATACCACCATATCTCCTTGGCTAAGTTAAGATTAATCCCACAAATGGTCCCACACTCTAAATTTAAATATGCTAACCCTGTTAAGATATTAGGAACATTTGGTTTCTGTCAATTTTTGAAAAGCAATTATGCAATGAGTAAGTACAGAGACTCTGAAAACAGAGTATTTTAGTTGAAATCTCATCCCTGTCAGTTACTAGCTGTTTTACCTTTGGCAATTTAGTTATGTGCTTTACCTTCCCCATCTGGAAAATAGTAATAATAACAATAATAATGGTATGTATCTCACAGGGTGATTCATTTGAATGTTGAAGCTTAATCTTCAATGTGGTATTACCCATTCATGAAGTAAGGGGTTAATGACTTAATGGGTTATCTACCACAGGAGTAGACTAGTGGCTTTATAAGGAGAGCAAATGAGCATGTAAAAATTCTCTTACTATTCTCACCATGTGATGTCCTGTATCACCTTGGGACTCTGCAGAGAATTCCCACCAAGAAGAAGGCTCTTACCAGATGCACCCTTTGGACCTTGAACTTCCCAGCCTCCAAAGGCAATTTTAGAAATAAATTTTGTTTTCTTAGAAATTACCCCTTTTCAGGTGTTCTGTTATAAGCAACATAAAATGAACTAATACACAGGGTTTCTTTGAGAACTAAGAAACTTTATGTGTGTATACATGTATGTATAGCTGACACTCATGACATATAGAACTATAACCCTTTGTTAACACCTGATTTCATTCCATCTGGAATTGATTATTCTAGACACATTGACAGGTTTAACATCAAGTGTGTGCCTGTTTGTTTGTTTGTTTTTCCTGAAGCCTGGGGAAGATACTCAGTTCACACAAGTGCAACCCAGGGATTCAAGAGCGCTCAATGCCCTGGGGGACAGCAATCCACAGATAACGTTCCAGCCTCTCTTTCCTTTGGTAGGACAATTCTAATGTGTCTTCCACGTGACTCCTTAGAGAGTCCCCAGTTAGAATAAGCCCCTATTTCCCATGGTAGTAACCAGTTCATTAGCACACCCTTTCTTGCTTTTTCTTCTTTCTTTTTTTCACTCAGCCCACTCCTTCAATTTTGTTTCTTGAGATCACCTTTTAAATAAATTACCTGCACCTAAATCCTTACTTCAGGCTCTGCTTTTGTCAGAACAGAAACTAAGACAGATATTACCATAATTATGTTCAATTTGAGTCACGCCTGTGATTACTATTCACTACCTTCTAGTCTCACTGCCTTTTCTTTTCTGTTTATGTATCATTTTCCCCAGTTTATTTTTTCCCATCTCCTAGATGTTTGATGTTGAAATTTCACTATGAGTCTTCCTTCTCCATTTAGTATTTTAATTTGTTGTGTCTGATCTTCCCTGCCCCTTGTATTATACCTGTATCAACTTTTGGACCCCTGTCACATGTCCTTACATTTTAGTGTCTATGCTTCACTGCTAGCATGATGGAGAACAAATAACACTGATTTGTATGAATCCTGCTGGCTCTTGTATTATCCTGCTAATAATAGAAACAAAATTTCCTTTATTTTTACTTCTTTGCCATAGTCATTTATTTATTTTTGCTCAGAGCAGATGGCTGAGTCTGAAGGAAGTTCCCCAAATCTTTATAAATTGTTTAAATATTTCATGTTTTTAATTTACCTGAAAATAAAAGAAAACTGTTGGATATGATTTTTTTTTTAAAAAAAAGCTTATATTACAGTTGCTTTATTTTGAAAGATATTTGTGAAGTATTTCTTATTTTTGAGGTAAGTGTATTTCACAGAGGTTTTTTTTTTTTCCCCCTCTGCTTCTTAGGTTTTGGAAGAAGATAGATTTAGAAGGTAGGTTTCTTTGCTTTTTTTCTGGAAGGTTTCTTCTAAGGTTACTGAGTTAGTGTGTTGTTTTGTAAAACCACCATATTTTGTCCTCTGCTTTTCCCTAGGTGTATAGGTGTATTTTCCTGCGAAGACTCCAATAGCAGTGACTTTTAAGACCTGCAGGCACTCAAAGAGGTCAAGACACACTCCTAGGATATCTGGAGGTAGAGTGAAGCCAGAAATATAATACAGTAGCTTTGTAAATCCTTCAGTTTTTACACATAATGCTGGTAGAACATCTTGAGAAGAAACAGTTATTCTGTCCAGAATATGAGAACAACTCTAAGAGGCAAGTCCCTAGCCTCCTTCAAATATTGTTCTGAAGAGCACAGCACTAATGTGAAGAACATATTTTTAAAAAGTATTCTTGCTTTGGGGCACACTAAATCTGGTAATCATATAGTAATTCCAGTAATGATAATAGTGACAAATAAACTTTCATTAAGTGGCTAGCTTTCCTGGAGGTCCTTTTCTTTTCTTTTTTTCTTTATGAATCATGGATTTCAGTAATGTTATAAATTACATATTTCAAAAAGAAATAGGAAAATTGTATATTGGATAAGTCTTGGATATAATCACATACTATATGACTAAAATATTTCAAAAAATAACTTTTACTATAAAAGTTGAAAGAATGATTAAACATCCCTCTTAAATTTCCATGACTTTATTATGATGTCTCTTTTTAGATATGTCATCCACTTTATAATTGTAGCTTAAAAAAGGGTCACAATTGATCAACTCTTTCATGATAGGGAATGCATGATGGAGAAATAAAAAAAAATCAAGGTGGCATACAGGCTTATTTTTTTCCCATGTCTCTTCAAAACAATTTTCTCTGGATTATAGGACGTGTAATCAATCTTTCCATAGAGAATGGAAAATATAATTATTTATTATGTATTCAAAAAATAACATTTGAAATTGTCTTAATGCCTTTTAAGAAAAAGCCGTATTATTAACATACTGATATTGTTGCCACAGTGAACCTTAGTGACTTATATACACAGAGCTTCCCTTTGTAGCTTTTAGAATTGAACTGAACAGTATGATCTCATCAACCTTGAGCAAGGCAATGCTGATGGGGCATACATCATTCGTAGCAACTATTGCTCTCTTTAATACCTTAAAATTCTTAGTATCCAATAACTTTTTTATTAAAAGATAGAATACAACATGATGGGGATGTTTTCGGGCAGTAAATGGTACACTTGTATGTATATGACAAATCTATTCAACTTGTTCAGTGTATCATTCAAAATTGATATGATAATGTTACATTATGGCACACTATTATATCATATTATATTATATTTGCATAACATCTGAAAAATGTTAAAGGTCAAGTACCATTGACTCACTGTGAAGAATGAAATGCATTGAAGATTGGCATCATGACATGGACTTATATTAGCCATAATGTCAAACAACTGGACTTACTTTTTTGATTTTTCTACCTTTAACACAACCAAATGAGCACTTCAGAAGCACTTATTTCTATTTTCCATTCTATGTTCCCTTTAATAGCTATTTTTTCCTAGGAGACTTAATATCTTTCTTCTAACTGTGTGTATCAGAATGACAAGTGATATATTTGTTTTGAATATGTTTACATAAATAGAAGAGGGCAATTGAGAAGAAGGAACATGAGGCAATAGAATTTGACTGAACTGGAATATGAAACTTTTAGAGTTAAAGGTATGATAATAAAGCAAGAAAATCAAATATCGAATTAAATGAAATAAAGTGGAAGACATATTTGAGAAATTACACAGAATCCTACAAATAACAAGAATATGGTACAGTAGTTAAGAGACATAGAGACAAGACTTAGAAAGTTCAATCTATCATAACAAATGTTTGAGAAGGAGATAGCTGGATTGGAAGAGGATATATTTGAAATTACAAAAGCTTCTAGAATTGACAAGAAAATGCTAGTCCACAAATTTGTAAATCTTAAAAATTCAGAGTAGAATAAATAAAAATAAACCCATACTTGGAAACTTTATGGTAAGAACAATGAATATCAAAGACAAAGAGAAGGTTTTAAAAGGAACCAGAGAGAAACAGATTCCCTATAAGCAGAGATTAGATTTATGGCTAACATCTAAAAAGCAAGTTGAATATTATCAACATAATGAGAGAAAATGTTTGGCAACATAAAATTCCATATACTGTGAATGTATCTTTTAGTAATAAGGCAAAATAAAAACACTTTAGACAAATAAAAACTGAGAAACATTATTAGCACACTGACAAAATGAGCTTCTAAAGGCTATATAGTTAGGTAGAAGAAAATTTATCCAAAGAAGGTTTGCAAGCAAGAAGACATGATGAAACAAAAAATAAAAAACAAATAAGTAC
Organism: Cynocephalus volans; assembly: GCF_027409185.1. Classification (NCBI taxonomy): domain Eukaryota; kingdom Metazoa; phylum Chordata; class Mammalia; order Dermoptera; family Cynocephalidae; genus Cynocephalus; species Cynocephalus volans. The sequence continues at coordinate 68,353,753 of NC_084464.1, forward strand.
ATCTAAAGAAAAAATGTCATATAAAAAATAAATTTACTATCTAAATTCAGTAATAAGCTTAAAAATTGCTAAATAATAACATGAATTAAGAGAGACATTAGAATTAAAGCAATCTGAGTTCCTTGTGTTATTCAAGAGAGGGCTTAAAATACTGACAGGCTGTATATTTTGTTAAGTGTAATGCAGGCAGGTCCAAATTTATAGGCCCCAAAGAATCTTCAAATTATTAGAATTTGTAAGAAGTTTTAAAAATATTGCTAGAAATGATAGTAATATACAAAATTTAATTAAGTTATTGTACTAAAGCAAGAAAAAAATAAGACATCTAGACCTTATATGTGAAAGACATTACAAAATACATAAAACTTTATTGAAGGGAATTAAGAAGAACTAAGAAAATAGAGAGATATGCCATATACAAAGACAGGGAATTCAAAATCATAACAATGTTCTTTCCCAAATAATATATCAACTCAATTTATATGAAAGAAAACAAGATCAATGGAAGCTGAGATGGTCCTGAGGAGAAAGAGGAACCAAGATGTCTTGCAAGACCAGATATCAAGATTCAATTTAAAAACTATGAAAATTAAGTTGGTGTTACATTGGCTTGCACAAATAAAAAAGAGAACAGAAAGCCTTGGGAACCGATCTGCACATAAATAAAAGCCTGATATATAAAAAAGCTGGTTTCCCATATTTGTGGGGAAAGAATAGACTACTCAGTACATTGCACTGATGTAACTGGTAATCCATGAGTGGGAAAAATGAGACAAATCTCTTCACATACCGTACATAAAATCTGTTCCTTGTTAATTAATGTGGAAGAAAAAACAATACCATTTTTTTAAAAAAAGAACTTAAATGAAGATTTTCATAATCTCAAAATAGAAAAGGATTTCTTATATAAAACTCAAAAATACTACTTTGTAAAAGGAAAACTGATAAATTCTACCACATCTAATTGGTAGCCTCTAGTCACCCAACATCATAAAAAAATGTGAAAAGATGGATGCACCAATCAGTGAATGATTTTAAAAACAAATATAAATGAGAAAAGGTTAGTATCCAGAATATATAAAGAACGCTCATAAATAAATGCAAAAGACAGATAACCCAATAGAAAAACAGGCAAAAGTCACGTGCAAGCATTTCCCAGAAGAACAGCAGCCAATAAATATATTAAATCTCACTAGTAATCATAAAAATGCAGATTAAAACCACAATACAATTTGATTTCATATTTGATCAAATGGGAAGAATGTGGAGTAATAAGGGGTATAATAATAAACCGGGTAATTTAGAGTCTCTGCTTAGAAGAACAATTTATCTAAAAAAGTTGAGCATTCTTGTTCACTATGACTCAGCACCAGGAAAGCAAGCACAAGAATGTTCACGGCAGTGTTGTTCATAAAAGCAAAAAAATGAGAAATTATTCAAATGTTTATACATTCTGTTTACACAACAGAATGGCTTTTAAAAATTCTGGTATATTCATCAGTGAAAATGAAAAAGCTACAGCTACATGCATCAATATGAATAAACCTTAAAATTAAGAATATGCATATTTTGGGTATTTTTAAATAAAGTTTAAAAAGAACCAATCTAAACAATAATTGTTTAGAGATACATACTCATATAAGTGATAAAAGAAAAGCAAGGTGATGATTGTCATTCAGGTCAAGATATTCTATCTCAGGGGAAGAATGGAGGATATGATTGGAAAGGGATGTGTAGGGGATTTTCAGACTTGTAATGTTTTACTTTTTAATCTGTGTGTTTTCTTTGTGTTTATTTTATGACAATTATTATTCTTTAAACTGTAAACACTGTGATATAAACTTGTGTATGTATGAAGTTTTTCACAGTAATAAAGAATAATGAAAGCAATCGTTAGGCTAATTGTTATGTTTATTGCATTTTTAACTTTTGAAAATTGATTTTGATTATATAATATTTTTATATTAAATATCAAAGGAATTTATCCATTTGTATGACATATTTTTCAGACATGGAATAATAATGAACATTCATTATACATAGACACAAAAAATAACTTTAGTAATAAATGTCTTTATTGAAAATAAATGCTGAGAATTAATTTTTTTGTCAAGTCTAATACTTGACACCTTTTTTCACAAAGTGCCTCATAGAATATGTGTCACTATTGTATAAGAGCTCATACTGATTTTACAGAATAGCTAGCAGAATAAGCACAAAAGTAGTCTCTAATTTAGATCAGCAATTAATGAATGATATTTAGTCCTCTTCTTCCTAAATGTGTATATTTTCCCCCTCCTTCATCAAAACCAGTAATCACTACCACACAAATAGTTTATTTATCTAATCAATAACTAGTCAATACTTGCTTAGTTGCCTCTTTATTCTTTGTGTCTCCACAGCAACGTTGTCCCTGGTAAGAGAAAGCCGTCCTACAAGAATACACATCTCAGCATAGGTAATGAGACAGCGCTTCGTCTAAATGTGTCTGAAAAATTTCAGTGATGAGAGTCAAACAAATCTGAACAACCTAGGAAACTGGGTGGGGGTTAACATAGACATGTGTGGCACAGCCTGACCCTCACCCCCCATCCATACCACTATCACGATGTCAGTACTGGAGTTTAGTGAGACTAGTCAGAGACACCATGACTTAAAAGACCTGTTGGATTTCTTAAATCCTCCATACCATGGCAGGGGTTCCGCATCTTTTTTGAAATGGCTAGCTAGACTGATAAAAGTCATTCATTTAATTGATTTTTTGACCACTTATTGAAAAACAATGCAGAGAATAAAAAAGAATAAGCCATACACTGTCTTCAGTGAGGCTTACCATATAATCAGAGAGACAGGCAAATACATAACTTATTAAGCTTTTTAAGGCCTTTGCTAAGGAATGCTGGTGTGAATTCTGATTGGGAACCTGAGAAGATGAATAGATCCTGTATGTGCAAATGTGTGTATGCGTGACTGGGGTTGAGAAGTAGAAAGAAATACATAGAGTAAAAGCAGGGAGGTGTGGAAATGCATTGAATGTTCCAGGCACAGAAAATACATCAGGTTGAAGCTAGGGTTTATAGAATCAGGATGGGGGATGGGGGTGATGGAGCAGAAAGTCAAGCTTGCCCTTGAAAGCTTAGTTCTGGAGTAAACAAAAAAACCTATAATATAAGCATATTACGTGGGCCAATAAGTGAAGTCCTTTCAATCTGCCTCACTCAGACTCTACTCTTGCCTGAAGTTGACACTCTTCAGAAACTGAGCTACACTGTCAGGACAGATTCAGGTTTAACTCTGAGAAAGCAGTTGCAATTACATCTGTATAATTGCCTGTCCTTCACAGACCAGAAGAAGCCTGGAATGAGGAACTTCCCACATTTCCATGAAGTATTACATCTATCCTTCTACTGAACTATGTCATGACTGTAACACACGTCCTGCAAATCAACCTTCTAACAGGCATCAAAACCAAATAAGACTTTTCACCCTTTCCTCTTAACATGTCCATAATAGTTAAATCTATATTAATTACTTTATTTCTTAAGCCAAACAAGTAGAGTTGGTTATAGATCTCCAACTTTAAATTCAATGATAACCTTATTATATTTATTTTTTAAATTAGTATGTTGTATTTTTTTTTTTTTTGTCATTTGCTGCATGATTTTGATTTTACGCTGCAGAATTCTGTGAAGTTGGGATAATCTTAAAAGACTCAGGTCTATTACCCTCAGATTTTAAAAACTGCCAGAGAGGAAGACATTATTTATTTGTTTGTTTGTATACGTGGAGTATCCTGGAGCAGTAGTAGTTGACAAATAAATGACTAACTTGAAAGAGTAGGTTTTGCAATGTCTTCCAATTTCTCACTTTATGGCTTCCAAACCATTACCTTGAAATTCAGTTGTTCTCTCTCTGCCTTACAGATTGCTGAAGTCTCTAAGTGGCCTTAATGTCAAATCTAGGGTGCTAAATTTTATAACAAGATCAATTTCCACAACGTTTTTATTGCCAAATACATTTTTTAAAGGATGCATTAAATTTGAGTCTGTCTAAAGCATGATGGCTAACAGGTTCTTTCAGAAGAAAACAAGTAGTGCACTTGTGTGAATATTTATTTGACAGTAGCTTACAATACTAGATTATTACAAATGGCAGGGACATAGCACTACTAGTGAGGTGACACAGGAGAATTTATCATCAGAAGTAGGTAGTTTTATAGAATATTGGTATTACTGTACCTACATTCTTCTAAAAAAAAATATGAGGATCCAAGCTCATTTATCATTTAGCAAGACACCTGCACAGTACCTCTATCACCTAGCCTTCAGAAGCTCTGCTGAAAATGAGATTTTTTTCTTTAATGGCATTCAGTTGTTGCAGTGAGCAGTTTGCAGCACATATGTATCTTTAAATTAAAAGAATGGGAAAGGCTTGAAATAAAAGTAATTCTATGCAAACTGCCATCTCTGAGAACTGATGGAGTAAATTAAATGTGGTTTTATATGTTTGTCCCAGCCTTTGACAGGCAAGCTCTATGAGAAAAGAAAATAAGTGACTTCAGGTAATTCATCCAAGTTAAGATTACAGGGGCTTCTTTTTACCACCATTGCAGAAATATGTTTCTTGTAAATCTGATTCTGATATCTGTCATCCAAAATACTGTGGATGCTACACATTATGAACAGAGGTTGGCAAACTATGGCCCATGAGACAAATCTGGCCGTGCCACCTGTTTTCGTAAATAAAATTTCATCAGAACATAGTCTCATTTCTTTGCATATTGTGTATAGTTGCTTTTGTACTACAACAGAAGAGTTGAGTAGTCATGATAGAGACTGTATTGCCCATAAAGCCAGAACTATTTACTATCTGGTCTTTTATGGGCAGATTGCTGATCCTCGCATTCTCTCATACGCTCTAGATGGCCTGGTTCTGGTCTGGCTGAAGGAGCTGAAGGAATACAAGGAAAGGTAGGAAGCCAGAGGGAATAGAAATGCCTAGAAACTATATTGAGAAAGAGACAATTCCACAGTTCCTATAGAGTGTCTTTTAAATGCTTACCTGGGAGTGGAAATAGAAAATTCAGCGGAGGATTTAGGGAAAAGAAAGGAATTAGGAAGTTCTGGATTTTCTTCCCCTCTGCCTTACCCGCATTGCATGTGGGCCTTGTACATTTCCTCTCTTCCTCCTGTGACTCAGCCCGAGCATACAGACCCACACTGCTCTCCTGAGGAGCTGCAGAGTTTCTGCAAACAGAGAAGTAATTTCTGGCAAATAATAAAGATATAAAGTACTTAAAAAAAAAAAAAACCTGTTCCTCACTATTATGCAACTGGAGCAAGGGCTAAAATTGCCTTTGACAGATGGGTGTCTCTAAAAAGATAGTGTAAAAGCCACTGTTTTATAGTGATATTACATTTAAAATTTCTTTAAAATGTGGCTCAAGCATTTGGCTGAAAGGAAATCAGTAGTCATTATATAATTACATTATATTATTTTACTTAAGGTAAAGAAAATGAACATTATTTTTTCTCTTCTAAATCTATTTTTTTAAATCTCATTTAAGGACTGTGGTTTCATAAACAAATGTTTAAAATATTCCCTGACTGAAGATTTTATTATGATGTGGATGAATTGAGAAAGAAGACTTACAGTAAAAAGAAGTGTGCTAATAATAATATTGAATAGAATTCTATTTTTAGATTACCTAAAATGTCTTGCTCAATGGTTGAAATTCTGGAATTAGTTCCAGAGTTTGGCCCAATTAATGTACTATATCTTCCGTACTGTTGTCCAATGTTCCCTCTTTTCTATTCCACTCCTGTTTAGATTACTACAAAAAATTCCAATGGCACTTCCTGCCTCTGGTGTCTACCTGCTCTAGTCTCTGCTATCCTGTACAGATACATTAATCTTCATGCAGCACAACTTTTCTCTGATGTCTTGGGAACATTCAACCACTCCCCACTAACAACCATATTAATTATTAAATTCTCTCCCAGGCAACTTTTTTCTCCACAACTCATTTTATTACTTTTGCTCCAACTCATCTTTCAAGCTTCCCCCTCCAAAACCTTGTTTTCACTTGTTCACTGTAGTCCAGGTAGATTTAGTAGGTGGTTCCTTGAAGTATTTCACTCATTTCTTTTCCTTTGTATCATCTGCAACCAACTTACTGTCTAAATGATACATTTGCTGGCTTTTTCAGAGATAGCTGAGCAGTGCGGACTGGCGCAAGACTGCGTGGTTTAAAATTCCAGCTCTGCTGATTACCTGCATGATGTTGGCTGAGTTACTCACTCTCTCTCCGCATGCATGCTTTCTATCTAAGACAGTAAAAGTACTTAACTCATACACGTGCCAAGGAGATAATTTGAGTCTACATGTATAAAGCACTTAGACAGGCACCTGCTACGTGTTAAGTGCTATATTGTTATAGCATAGATGCTATGAGCACCACCTTTGAAATCAAACTTACGCACGTCGGCTCTGCTGCTTCCTGGCGAGGTAAATTTGAGCATATTACTTAACCTCTTTAAACCTCAGTTGCTTTACTTTTAAAATGGGAATAATATCAACATAATAAGGTTGTTGTGAAATTAAATTCTGAAGGTAAAATATTTTACATAGTGTGTGGATCATAATAGTACTCAATTATATTAGTTGCTTTTATCATCAGTACTGTTATTATTATTAATATTGTTGTTTTGTTTGCTACTTTTAATATTCTAGACTTCCAAAGAACTTGAGTATATATCTAATTGCCCCAATCTTGTCTATCCCAATCATTATAAAGCTGAAGGTTTTTGGTTGCTTTTTCCCAAATTCTTATATTTCCACTTTATCAAATAGATAGCATTAGATCTAATCAGTTCTGTGACCTTTCTGAATAGAAGCAAAGCAAACAAAAAACATTACAGGTATGTTTGGTTTAATGGGATTTCCAGTTGGTGCCATAAATACTTTACACCCAATTTATGAGGTAGCTCAGGAAAATATCAGTATATATTTAACAATAGAGCTTGGAGTTCACCCTCACAAATTATACACTGCCCGGTACCTGTGAGCTTTGTTTTTTGTCCGGGTGTCTTAATTGCCAGAGCCTTTGGCTTTTACATCATTATTTCCAACAAGGTATTAACTTTGAAGACAGACTTGTGTGGCTCTGCTATCAGGAACGTGACTGATACATTTACCTAATTCTTTGACCTTAAAACACCTTAATAGAAAAACAAGGGTTATACCTCTCATCTTTTATTATTGTTGTGAGATTATGTATGTAAAAGTCCTAACATATAATAAGCATCCAATAAAGATGACCACATTTTTTAACCTTTATTGCCTCTGCCTGTGGAAATTAGCATATTATAGAAATTAGCATCAGTAAATATTAAATAGAACTAAATCAAATGGCACAGTATATTTAATATACCAAGAACTATAAAGTTTCTGCTAATTATATTTATGGTAAAAATTCAAGATTTTTCTCTCTTGCTTGTTCATCTACTTTATTTTTATTCTTGGTCAAAATCTCACTTAAAAATGAAAAATATTAACAGTAAGTAAGCTCATAAAGCTAAAGCATTTATGTAAAAGTAAAAAGTTGGAACTTTATGTTTTAAACAGGGAAAGACTGATTGTTTTAACAATGAAGTGATATGATAAATTCAGCATTTTAGGAAAATGAATCTGAACTTAATATTTGAGACAAAATAACCAAAAGATGACTTTTACACTTCTGAGGTTCAACTAAACAGCAGGAGGCAAATCAGGAGGAATCCTAAATTGTGAGATGTTTAAAGAAATCAGGTTTAGATGCATGGGTGTAAGAAGAGAGGTACTCTTTGAATGAAAAGGTACACAAATAATTGGAGATTCTCGAATGAATAGGTCAACAGGAAGAGTCAAGATTTAAGATAGTTTTGGAGATGAAAGCTGAAACTGTGGAATTACGATAGCCTGTAATGAGTTTAGAATAGAAAGAGGGGAGTATGCCTTGATGAAACTTGTTAGTTTGGGAAGAAATTTTAATGGAGATTGTCTTCTGGGAGGGAGGGGATTCAGTAGATTTATTAAATTGCTGAGTAAGTTACACACAAAATCTATCATATTCTGTTGTCCAAATCCCATGAGTATATTTTATTATGTGAAATAAAATCTCTTTTGTGTGTGTGTATTTTTGTATTTTTATTTTTTAATTTAATATTATGATTATTTTTTAATTTATAAATACACAATGAAGTTGAGTTTCGTGTCTCTTTACAAATTCTTTCCCCCCCCTCCATTTCCCCCTCTCTCCCCATCTATTCACTCATTTTAACAAGTTCAAGGAATTACTGAGATTGTTGTCTTCTTCACCACCACCCACCCCTGCTTGTTTGTATATTTATCTATTTATCTATCTATTTATTTATTTATTTTTAGCTCCCACAAATAAGTGAGAACAAACAGTGGTTTGTAGTTCTCTTTGTAGAGATTTTTGAGATCCTTGGTTAACTTTATTCCTAAGTATTTTATTTTTTTGGTGGCTATTATAAATGGGCTAGCTTTCTTGATTCCCTTTTTCTGCATGTTCACTGCTGGAGTATAGAAATGCTACTGATTTCTGTGTGTTGATTTTGTATCTTGCAACTTTGCTGAAATCATTTATCAACTCGGAGGTTTTTTTTTTGTAGAGGCTTTATGCTGCTCATTATATAGGATTATGTCATCTGCAAACAGGGACAGTTTGATTTCGTCTTTTCCAATCTGGATGCCCTTTATTTCCTTCTCTTTTCTGATTGCTCTGGCTAGTACTTCCAACACAATGTTGAATAGGAGTGGTGAGAGTGGGTGTCCTTGTTTAGTTCCTGTTCTTAAAGGAAAAGCTTGCAGCTTTTCCTCACTCAGGATGATATTGACAGTGGGCTTATTATATACGCCTTTAATTATGTTAAGATACTTTCCGTCTATACCTAACTTGTAGAGAATCTTTATCATGAATGAATGTTGAATTTTGTCAAATGCTTTTTCAGCCTCTACAGAGATGATCAGATCATTTTGCCTTTGATTTTACTGATGTGGTGTATCACATTTACTGATTTGCGTAGTTGAACCAACTTTGCATCCCTGGATGAATCCCACTTGATCATGGTGTATAATTTTGTTTATGTGTTGCTGCATTCCGTTAGCTGGTATTTTATTGAGGATTTTTGCATCTATATTCATCAAGGATATTGGCCTGTAGTTTTCTTTTTTTGTTGTATCTTTGTCTGGTTTTGGTATCACGGTGATGTTTGCTTCATAGAATGAGTTTGAGAGAATGGCCTCTGTTTCAATCTTTTGGAATGGTTTGTAGAGAATTGGTATCAATTCCTCTTTGAAGGTTTGGTAGAATTCTGCTGTGAATCCATCTGGTCCTGGGCTTTTCTTTGTTGGTAGCCTTGTGATAACACCTTCAATCTCTTTGATTGTTATTGGTCTGTTCAGATTTCCTATATCTTCTTGGCTCAGTTTTTGTAGTTTGTGTGTGTCTAGAAATTTATCCATTTCCTCCAGTTTTTCACATATGTTGGCATATACTTGTTTACAGTAGTCTCTAATGATTCCTTGTATTTCAGATGAATCAGCTGTAATATCGCCTTTTTCATTTCTAGTTTTTGTTATTTGGGTCTTTTCTCTTCTTTTCTTAGTTAGCCTTGCTAATCGTTCACAATTTTCTTTCTTTTCAAAATACCAACTTTTTGATTCATTGATCTTTTGTATCAGTTTTTGGGTTTCTATTTCATTAAGTTCTGCTCTGATCTTAATTATTTTTTTCCATGTCCTAACTTTGGGTTTGGATTGTTCTTGTTTTTGTAGTTCTTTAAGGTGATGTGTTAAGTTGTTTACTTGCCATCTTTCCATTCTTCTGAACTAAGCATTTGATGATAAATTTCCCTCTCTGTGGAATATACCAATATTTATAAAGCAAATGTATTTCACAGGGCCTCCAAAGCCCTGCAGTTTCAGGTTTAGCTTAACTTCTTAAAAGTACATATAAAAATGTTAACCTGCAAAAGACAGGAAATTTTCCCCAGGCTAGTCTCTGTTGTAAGATAAAGAATTGTATCACAGCAAGGTTGCTGGCTCAAGGACAGACAAGTTACTGATTAATATGTAAAGATACCGGAAAATTGCTGTAGGGAGAAAGAATGTTTGCTAAGATCAACCTTTTGTTGGTGGATTGACTTAACCTATTGCAAATTGCATTATGGAATGTCACCTTGCTTGTTACCAGCCTCTATTGTTAAATGATTACCCCACATGTGTTCTTTTTCAGTAACTTCCTGGTCTGGAAAATTAATGTGGGTAGAGAACTCCAATTAGTGGTTAATTTCCCTAGGAAGGAATGCCTCACTCTTGAGGGTTCTGGGAGATTAATGCCTTCAGGGCCTCTCACTGCTCAGAAGAAATGGGCTTTGAGTAATTCTTTTGTGGGTCTGTCACCCAGGGGAAGAGGGGTGACAAATCCATAGGAGGCAAAGCAACACCTCTCAGTACTGCATTTGTAGTACCCCACAGGTTTTGGTATGATGTATCATTATTTTCATTAGTTCCAATAAATTTTTGATCTCCTGCTTAATTTCTTCATGGAGCCATATGTCATTAGGTAGAATGTTGTTTAATTTCCATGTGTTTGTATAGTTTCCAGAGTTTCATTTGTTATTGATTTCTAATTTTAGTCCATTGTGATCTGAAAAAAAAATATGGAATAGTTCCAGATTTTGAATTTGTTGAGACTTGATTTGTGACCTAACATGTGGTCTATCCTGGAGAATGTTCCATGTGCTGATGAGAAGAATGAATATTCTGACGTTATTGGATGGAATGTTCTATAGATATCTGCCAAGTCCAATTGGACTAAAGTGTTGTTTCGATCTTGTGTTTCTCTGTTGATTCTTTGCTTAGATGATCTGTCCAATACTGAGAGTGGGGTGTTCAGGTCCCCCGCTATTATGGTATTAGTGTTTATCTCCTTCTTTAGGTCTTTCAGGTCCCCTTTTATTATGGTATTAGTGTCTATCTCGCTCTTTAGGCCTAGTATTGTTTGCTTTATAAATCTGGCTGCTCCGACATTGGGTATGTACATGTTTATGATTATTATGTTTTCTTGATGGATAGATCCTTTTATCGTTATGTAGTTGCCTTCTTTATTTCTTTTTATGGTTTTTGGTTTAAAGTCTATTTTACCTGATATAAGAACAGCTATTCCAGCTCGTTTTTCATTTCTATTCACATGGTATATCTTTTTCCATCCTTTCACTCTTAGTCTATGTGTGTTTTTATAGGTGAGGTGTGTCTTTATAGGTGAGGTGAGTCTCTTGAAGGCAGCATATAGTTGGGTCCACCTTTTTAATCCAGTAGTCAGTCTGTGTCTTTTTTGTGTTGAATTTAATCCCTTTACTTTAAGAGTTATTATTGAAAGGTATTGATTTACTCCTAGCATTTTATTGATATTCATTTGGATTTCTTACGAATCTTTTGTTCCTTTCTTTCTGATTTACTGTTTGTCTTCTGTGTTTGTTTGTTTCTTGCAGTGGTAGATAAACTTTTTTATCTCTTTATTGTTAGCATTTTCATTTTACTAGTGTGTTTTATTCTTTTTTGAGTATTTATGGCAGTGGTGGTTATTTTTCAGGTACCAAATCCAGTACTCACTTGAGAGTTTCTTGTAAGGCTAGTCGTGTGGTAGTGAACTCCTGCAGTTTTTGTCTGAGAAATATTCTATTTGTCCTTCATTATGGAAGGATAACCTTACTGGGTAAAGTATTCTTGGCTGGCAATTTTTGTCTTTTAGTATTTTGAATATATCATTCCATTCTTTTCTGGTTTTTAGGATTTCTGATGAAAAGTATGATTTTAGTCTGATTGGGGCTCACTTATAGGTTACTTTAAGCTGCTCTCTTGCAGATTTTAAGATTCTCTCTTTGTCTTTGAGTTTTGCCAGTCTGACTATAAATAAGTCTTGGAGAAGATCTTTTTGGGTTGAATATGTTTGGGGATCTTTGAGTCTTCTGAATCTGTGTCTTTCCCTATAGCTGGGAAGTTTTATGCCATTATTTCATTGAATATGTTTTCAATGTCATTTCCTTTTTCCTCCCCTTCTAGAATACCCATGGATATTTAGATATTTGAGTGCTTAAGTTTGTCTGTTATCTCAGATTTCCTTCAATTTTTTAGATTCTTTTAAAAAAAATTTTTTTTTGTCTGTCTGTGTTATTTTGAACAGCCGATCTTCAAGGTCAGAAATTCTCTCTTCTGCTTGTTCTGTCTTGCTGGTTAAACTCTCTGTTGTGTTTTTTATTTTGTTGAATGAACTCTTTAGCTACACAAGCTCTGCTACATTTTTGGGGGGGCATTAATTTCCTTGTACATTTCTTCTTTCAGGTCTTTCTTTGTGTTGTCTGAGTTTTCTTGTATCTCTTTTAGTTTCCTTAGAATTGTTGCTTGAAATTCCTTGTCAGTCATTTCAAAGACTTCCTGTTGTATAGGATCTAGAGTTTGAGAGTCATTATTTTCCTTTGCTGGTGTCATACTTTCTTGATTTTTCATATTTCTGCTATCTTTTCTTTGGTGTTTATTCATTGTGGCAGGGGATTTCATGTTCCATTCATTCAACCCTAGTGTCTGGTGAGGATCCTGCAGGGACTGCCATTTTGGCCACAGCTGCCTTGGACCTGCGGGCCAGCAGCTCATGCATCTCTGGGCTGTGGGGACTGGCCTGGGCTGGTAGTCCTTTGGCGGTGTCTGCCTGTACCAGCATGGGTGGCTAAAGGTCCTGTGGGCCCAGTGGCTCTTGGGCCTCTTTTGGTGGTATAGACTGGCCTGGGCTGGGGTTACTGTGGTGTGGTGCCTACCCATTCTGGTGTGGGTGGTTCGGGGCCCTGTGGGCCCTGCAGTTCTTGGGCCTCTCTGGGCTGTGGGGACTGGCTTGGGCTGGGAGTCCCATGGCGAGTCCCATGGTCGCGACTGCCTGTTCCTACACAGGGGGCTCAAGGCTCTGTGGGCCTGGAGTCTCTCGGGCCTCTCTTGGTGGCGTGAACTCATGAAATAGAATCTTAAATGAGATCTAGATATGAACTGTAAAAATACATTTTTACTTCGTTATGTTTAGAGCTCTATGTATGTGTGTAATTCTGTTCTGTAGCGGATATATTGCTTAAAACACTTTAACTTATATTTGGAATATAAAAATGAATACATGCATTTGGTAAAGACCTGGTTTCAAATGCAGGAGGGGTCACTATCTGCTTAATAAGTAAGGAGCTATTTTTTCTTTACCTACTAAATCCCCAGAAATATATCCTAAAACTTTTTTCTACCTCCAGGTATGTTTGCTGTCTTCACTGTACCTCCTTACTTCTGAGTGCCAGCTTAGAAAGAAGTTAAAAGACAGAGTATGTGGGGAAAGGATATTTTTACTTAATTTCTATATATCCTATCCAAGAAAGAACTACTCTGATAAATAAAGGAAGAATAGGGCCTCCGTTTTGTTTATATTCTTGACAAACACTTGTTTCTATAGGAGTGTCAGAAAGTAAAAAATAAAATAGAAAACTGTGCATATGCATGTGTGTGTGTGTAACTTCTAGATAGCCATCATGTTTCCAGGACGGAAGACAAGATAACAAGAGAAGCAACTTGGGCCATGTAAACATCACTGGAAGATCTCATATGTTATCCTCTCAGCCTACTCCCTGTATGTTTTAGAAAAGCTTGGAACTCAGGTCCACACAGGTACCAAATGATCGGTCTAGTGACTTGGAAGACTGAGGAGTGAGTGCATCTGTGCTCTCTTCCTCTTCTTCTTGCAATATCCTTTAGAAAAAGTATTGCTGAGAAAGTCGGATGGCTTATGACTGGCATTGCCAGTTGTGTGACCTTAGTTCAGTCACTTACTCTCTTAACCTTAATTTCTTCAACACTTAGATAAAGTAGTGGACTGGATAAGACCTTTTATAACATTCAAAAGTGCATGATTGTCTTTTACATTCAGAAGATTTTGCATAAATGATGGAAAGAGGTAGATGAGGTCCATTAGATTATGTTCAACTCTCTGTACAGATGTGGGACACATTGAAAGACCAGGGAAGAGACTGTAAGGAAGTCAACTTGATGACAGGCATAGTATTGGGATTTCTGAAGTCACAAGTGTCATCAGCTCTAACTGTGACCACAAGAGGTTTTGGTGCAGTGCTGGTTTAGATAACTGCTCCAATGGCTTGATTAAGGAATCCTCCTAATCTCTAAATTTAGTTGATCTAATTTGTTTACTTGGGAAAATCTGTTATGTTGTGTTTCTGTCATAACACAACATAACAGATGTGTTATGTGTATAGAAGTAGTGCACTATTTAATAGCCAGTGTGGCTCAGGCACCAACGAATTGGATGTGAAGCCTCATCAACCAGAAGGGACACTAGTGGTGCTCCGTACTTGCTTTGTACTTGTGCAGACCAGCTGAATACATCACCGGTTACTATTATAGTATCACCAGTTATATGGACACCAGTTAGTATTTTGGCTGGTTATTTATTATTCTGCAAAGGTATAAATTTCAGTGATATTATTTAATCACAAATATTGCACTGTAAGTCACTGCCAGAAATTACAGCATGGGCTAAATTACAACAAAGGGCATTGGCTTTTATTTTCAAGTAATTTACAACATCTTGTACTGCTACACTAGAGGAAGAAAGCGAGAATATTAAAAGCAAAATATCTCATTTTCTATGATACATAATCCCAGTGATTCATATCATGTGAGGTTTCCCCCCCCCCCCACACCAAGAATAGAAAGAATGGGGAAGATTTCAGGTTTATTTGTAGATGCTGAGAAGCAGAAATAAAAGGCCACCTAAAAGAACAAATTGCTTATCCTCCAGCATCCTAATCTTTGTATTCAGCACTCACACCAGTGTATCTGCAGCTCTCCAATTCTGTTAGTATCCATGGGAATGTAAAATATGAACAACTTACTCTGCACGGATGCTTATAAGTCAGAGGTTCTAGAGAAGCATTAATGTAAACACTTGAAGAAATAAAAACAAATAAACAAACAAACAAAAACCATTAGTGGTATGTTCTCTACTTGGTTTCTAAGAAACATGAGACAGTGGGTTAAACAAGGGTCCTTCCTTTGTCCTTCCTCTGCCAAATTGATCCATAATATGGTTTCATATAAAGGGAAAGCATGGTTTTCCATTTTCAATAATGAAGAGAAATAGTCTTAATTCAATCTTGAGTTTATTAAAAGTTATTGCAAAGAACATTCGCAGCTTCTCTAGTAAAAGCCTTTGGCTCATAAGATATTATAGAAAATGATCACAAAGGTCTGTGTCTGATGGAAAGATTCAGCAGCCACGATTTTCCACTGAATGGGGAATCCACAATGGAATAGGGCCAAAATGTGAAAAAAGGACTCAATACTATTTAATCTTTTGTCTTTGGCTTTCTGCAAAGCCAGTGACAATCTAACTAATTAGGCAATTCGTATTTAATGAAGTTTTTCTTGCCAGAAAATTATAAGGATGGTGTTGTCAAAACATGTTGCACAATGCTCTTGAACCAGCAAAAGAGAACATGATTTTTAAAATTCTTAGGTATGATTAGTCACCTTACATAGGGTGATAATTCTTCAGTGGGGATACAATTGTCAAAATTATAATCAATTCAGAAGAAAAAGATGATATCAAAACTATTAATTTGTACCCAGCACACCTTTTAGAAACATGCCTATAAGTAGAGGCTAATTCTCTTTTGTTTTTAATTCTTAGGCCACGTGTATGAACTGAAGATAGAAAATACCATAATCTAAAATATACTGATAATGATACAAAAAAAAAAAAAAAAAAAATGGTAGAACACCGTAGGGCCAAGAAAGCAGCCCAGCATTTTGGCCACTGCTCTCCTCTCTGTGTCTATAGCAGTCACTGCAAAAAGATCATGCATTTTTTTTCCCCAACAGAACCTAGAAGAAACTTTAAAATACCAAACGATATAATTCTTTCCAGCAGCTAGAAGCCATCTCAAAAAGGCACGAAGAAGAAACCTATTTTCATCCTTGTGTTACAAAAGACATTAGTCATCATGGTAATTATAAGGCACAGGTTTGGATACAATCCTGAGTGTTGTGACCAACAGAAGAATCTGCATCTATTCTAAAATGACTTAGAAATCTAAAACATAGTGATAGAAGAAGAATAGTTTATTCAAACTTCAACTGCAGAAGAGGAATGCACACAATTTAAAAAGATAACATCTTCTATTATTTGTGGAAATAATTTAATATTTTAATAGTGCTTAAATACCACTAACTTTCTATGAACCACAATAGAATTATGCCCATCCTATAGTTTCACAACACATTTCATTAACCTTGCATGTTTCAGTTATTTTAAATATTAGTTACACTTCAAAAAACAAAACCCTGGCAATGCATTCTAGTAAATTAGTCTCTAATAAGAGGAGACTAGAGCATGAAACTCAAACAAGAATGTTTAATGGAATACAAATATTCAATCTAGAAACTCTAATAAAAATCTCCCTTCTTTGGGTGAAGCTCTTGGCTATTACACAAAAAACCATTACACATGGCTCCTTCAAAATGTATTATAGATCAGGCTCATAATCTTTTCTTCCACAAAAATGGCACGAGAATTGATTTCAATTATCATTTAATACTTATTTCCCTCTCCTGACAACAAATGTTCCATACACATGAAACTGAAGGTTGGCAGCCTGAACTCATTTATGGAACTTTTAAGGACTATTGATTTACCAGTGAATCTTCTAGTTCCCTCATTGTTATTGGAAGGATGCCTCAGAGTTTGAATTAGATGATACGATGGGCTGCAATGTCGATAGGCTTAGCTAAAACTGATGAAAAGAGAAGCTTCTCAAAAATTTGTCAAAATGTATTTTACAAATTGGGTTAACATGATTGATTGTAGTGGGCCCAAATTTCTCATGTAGTGT
Organism: Cynocephalus volans; assembly: GCF_027409185.1. Taxonomy (NCBI): domain Eukaryota; kingdom Metazoa; phylum Chordata; class Mammalia; order Dermoptera; family Cynocephalidae; genus Cynocephalus; species Cynocephalus volans. The sequence continues at coordinate 68,370,750 of NC_084464.1, forward strand.
TGAACTGAATTTTAATTATAGCTCTTCTTGCTTTGTTGTACCCTGATACACCTCCTTGACATCTGGGTATTAACCACTGGAGAAAATATGAGGTAATTTAAAAGTAAATTGGACCTATGTCACTGGAAACTAGAAACTGTTTTAGGTACCTGAGATTTTTTTGGTTTTGTTTTTCTTTTTTTACCTGTTTTTTTTTTGTTTGTTTCTTTTAAGCTACACCAACATAACAGTTACAAGAGCACGCTTACTTAATAAGCAAAAATATATGTTATCAGTATATTTTTGCAGGGTGTGATGTTCTGATAGACACTTCCAGAAGCTGTGTACCTTTACCTGCACATTTAATTCTCCCACACAAAATTTGTTATAAAGACAACATTTCTGTGAGAAATAGATTAATTATTAACAGGACCTGCATGGTTTTAGCTAAGCATAGAAAAACAGACTTTCACTCACACCCAACTGCGAATTTTTAAAAGCTGAAAATACTGCAAATTTCATAGAATCCAGAAAACAATTATAGTATTTTTGTTATATTAGTTAGCATACCCCTATAATTTTTCCCTACTTTTTTGGAAGCCTAATCTTTGATTGACTTCTAATATGACAATGGCTTTATAATATTTTCTATACAGAGGAGAGAAAATTCAGGTTTTTTCCTCTAGCCTGGTTGATAGAAAAAAATTGTTGTTATTAATAGTTTTGAAACATTTCTTTCTTTTTCACAACTCATTACTGGTTATGTTATAGTCTGTTAGCAGTATTATCAAATCTGGGGAAACTCTATTAAGTTCCTTTCATAGTTGAGCTAAACGATACGGAAGAGTTTCCCACAGAACATATTTTGGTCCAGTGCAATTCGAACCTTGTTTCTCCCTTACTCATCACACACATCCTTTCTGCATCAGGGCTGTAGTTCACAATCAAACAGCAGTAAGACCTCTGTCTGTGACCTCTGTCACAACACCAGGTGAGATGATAAGAGCATTACTGGAATCATTTCTACAACAGAATGATAGCAATACCTAAATCGTACTAATAAAAATATTCCATTTTTGCAACAAAGAGAGCTGACCATGTGAGCACATTTATAAGGCCATTCACAGAGCTTTGGAAAGGAGCTTCTTTAGCTTCAAGTTCAATCCTTCACAGCCCACCTCTCCCCACTACAGCCTTCTCTCCTGTCCCCCTCCTATTACCCTCTTCCCATGCACACACGTTTCTTTCAGTTAGCCTTGACTGCGTTTTCTTACTCCTCCCACATGCACTTGTCATCAAACCCTATCGTTCTCATGTTTAGCTTTATCTTTGGCCTTGATAACTTTTAATCCCATTCCTAGCCTCACAGCTAAGGCCATATTTCAGTAAGCCTCATTATTGTTAATTTCCTAAATCTGCTCCCTTTCTTCTTTCTCTTCCCCCATACACCCTAAACAGTTGAGAATTACGAAATTCCAGCAAACCTTAGTTTATCTTCTGCTCAGAAACCTTCAGGTGGCTTTTTACTACAGTAAGTAAATTGACAACCTCAACCTTTGAGGTCATTTGCAACCCCACTCTATTTTCCCCTCTTATGATATTTCCAATGCTATCTTAAACAAACTCTCCGTTTCACCAAATTGTTCTCCCAGATTCTTTAGATTTGATTTGAAAGGTCTCTTTTCTTGTCTTTGCCCTTACCATCCCTCTTCCTTGGAGTGCCCTCCTCTTTTCTCTACTCTAAAAGTTATACCTATTATCCTGGTCTGCTGTGGTTGTTTTTGTTATCTTCTTAGTGGTATTCTAAAACATCCATACCCATTAGTGATAATTCCTTTTACTGGGGTATTCATAGTCTCTACTTGGCACCTAATATATGCTGTGCTCTATTGTACTTCATTTAATATTTGTATCAAATATGAATATGTATGTTAGTGTGCATATGTCTTTCCAAAAATATCCTAAGTAGGTTCAATTCAATTGCTGTTACTGAGCACTTCGCTTAGAACTGCAAAGATAAAATAAATTGAAAAACACTTTCCACCTGTAGGATGTATGAAATCTTGTAAGTGGGAGAAGATAAGAGCAAAAATGACTTTTAATAGACAGTAGAGCAAGATAGGAGCCTTTTACGGCAAATTCCTATTTTATGTCAGTTGTTGGACTAACTCTGTCTCGGCCACTAGATGGCATGCTTTTTAGAGGACAGACAGTACGTCTTTCTCCACAATTTTTATATTGCCAGCGCATAGCTTCTGGAGATATGGAGTTCTCCGTAGTTGGAGGTATTCATGCAGGAGCTGGATGATATCCTAAATATTGCTGAGGGGATTCAAACACTGGTGGTCTGAACGGGAGTATGAAGTGCAAAGATCTGTGTATACCTGCATGAGTTCTCCGTGAGATGAGTCCCATGTAGGATATTTTATGGTTCTTTTCTGAGAAGAACAATGTAATAAAGATAGAGGCTGTGGAGACAGAAAACTGGGTGCAAGCCTCAATTCCAAGCTTCAGTTTCCTTATCTACTAAAATAGTAAAATCAGTAACAATATTAGATGAATTAATTTACGGTTACTGGAACCTAGTCGGTAGTCAAAACTTTCAGTTTTTAATGTACTATTTCCACTGGTAATAAGCTTAATGTTCTGTTGTACCGGCATTTTTGTGGCAATCTACTTTACACTTCTCCAAATCTACTTCAGTGGTGGTGATGGATCTGTAAAATGTAAATGTACTCTTCTTAGCACAAGGTCAGTGAAAAGAAGCTTTAAAATATTTAAAGTCTAGATTAGGATGTGTAACAATTAAACTGAAATTCACATTTTTTTTAGACTCAGTTAACACTAATGATGGTTTCAAACAGCAGTCTTAATTACAGTAAGCTGTTTCATTCTGGCCAGCTGCAAGTACTGGATTTGATTACCTACGTACATCCTATGTGGTCAGAAACTTAATGCTGAAACTCAGCAGGGGAGAAAGAAGTCTGAAGAGTGAATTGACTCACAGTGTGATTTATAATAAAGGGAACCTTTTCTAAGAAATTTTATCTGAAAGTTAAGAACTCCTTTGAGATTTTCACCATCAGCTCAGCATGCTATTATTTTGTTATTGAGACAAACTTTTGTTTTTCTTACCCCTTACAGAGGAATCAATAGTCTAAAATTAGAGCACACGTAGCAGTTCTTGAGTGTTAATCTAGGGTTGCTTCTGGGGAGTTCAAAGATTGCGGCCAGCTGTTTATGTCACGTATTAAACTTTGTACACACTGAAATGTTTTTAGGAAAAAAAAATTAAAATATGATATGTGACAGGTTTTAATAAAATGTGATATAAAAGAGTTTTTAAGTTATTCAAAAACAGTACCTATACATTTTTTCCTGTTATCAACGATATGCTATTGTACATACATTTTGGGATGTCTGCCAAGCTCATAATACTTCTTTCTGGAAACTAGTGCTCCCTATATTATCCTGGGGATTGAGTCCCCAGTAACCATGTCTATATTGTGTGAACGTCTCCACAACCCTATCCTTGCCAGTGGTTGCTGATGAGAGGTAGGTATATCTCAGACCTAATTTTGAATAACTTCTTTCTTATAGTCACAGGTGACTGACCAGTGCTAGATACCTGACAAGCCTGACTGAATACAGTTCTCTCACCTGGGAATCGGGATTAGGACTGAGAGACAGCCAGCCAGTCCATGTCTGTTGGTATCTAGAGCTGAATGTGTAAATACGGCAGCCTGAGGGTGGCCATATTTTACTATGTGTTGAGTCACATGATCAGAGAAGCCAAAAAATTCAGTCTGTAGATAAAAATGAAATGTAAGGACATATGTGGAGAAAACAGAGATGAGACAGGGAGAGAGATTCCTTATAGTTTTCTAATCCCTGGGTCCAGATCTTTCTTAAGGTCTAAAGACATTTGCATTACTGGATTTCATGAGCCTAGTATCACATAACACTCCCTCCCCAACTATTTTTTTTTTAAATTTTACTAAAAGAAGCTCAAAATGCTGCTTCTATTTGCACTCAATAATGCCTGATTAATTCACAAAAAGTAGATAAACTTCTATGATTTCAATGGGTCCATAGCTTATTCAAAGCAGCAATTAAAGAATATTATATATGATGAAATTTCATATAATAGTTCTTTTATTGAATGCCTACAATGTTCTAGATACTTAAGCACACTTACAAGTGCTTATGAATATTTCTAATATTCAATGCAGTATTGCAAGGCTGAAATATTATTGTCATCATACAGATGATAAATCCAAACCTCAAAATGTTTAGAAAGTTACAGAGCTAGTGACACAGCAAAATTCAAACCTTGAGATGCTGCTGTCTGTTTCAAAAGTCCATATCCTGTCCACCCAGCAACACTACAGACTTTCCTGGAGGCCAAAACTCCTTCATTCAATAGGACCTAAAATGGAACTTTCAGCTTCCCCCATGGTACTTCTCATTTTAATAAATGGTACCTCAATTTAATGCAGTTGTTCAGTCCAAAAACCTTCACAAAAATCATCCTTTACTCCTCTCTCTTTCACACATCCCACATCTATTCCACCACCAAATCCTAACAGATTATTTTCATGCTACACTTAGAATCTGACTTTTTCTCCAAGCCATCATTTTGTCACTACAATGAGTTACCACTCATGTTTCCACTCCTGTGCCCATCTCCACCCCCATAGTCTATTCTCCATGATGTAGGCAAGATAAACCTTTAAAAATAATTGTATAAATCTGATCATGTCACTTTCCTGCTCAAAACCCTCCAATAGCACCATGAATTGGCCTGTTCATTCCTTTGGCTTTATTTCCTACCTCTTCCTCACACATTTTGTTCCAGCTTTCATGTGCTTCTTGCTGATCCTCAAATATATCAAGAAGGTTCGTTTCAGAGCAGTTACCCTTGCTGTTTCCTCTAGCAGGAATGGTATTTACCGAGGCAGCCCCTTGGCCTAGACCCTCGCTATATTTAGGAACTTACACAAGTTTCCACTTCACAGAGACTTTTCCTCACTGCCCACTTTATGGTAGTAAACTCCCTCCATCTCTCTCCAGAGCACTTATCTCTACCTGACTTCTTTATTCATTTATTTACATAGTTTGTTTTCTGTCTCCTCTCACTAAAACATAGAGCTTAACGAAAGCAGTCATTTGGTCTGCTTTGTTCACAGATATATCTCCAGGACCTCAGAACAGTGCCTGGAATAAGATAGAGGCTTAGTAAATGAGTGAGTGAATGAAAGAGATTCGATACTTTAAAATCTAAATACAAATTTCAGATTACATGACTTTAGCATTTTCTTTTACCTTTTGTAACAAACATCTCCCCTCTTAAATCTCCCTATTCAGAATATAACCTTTTCACCCATGTTTCCATAAATTGTTATGCTTTTGTTGTTTAGTCATTTGCCTCATATTCCAGTGATTTATTCACCATCTACTGGAGTGCACGTGAAAGGCTACAATTCTGTTTTGCCAATCTTGTTCTCTTTCATAGTGCCATATATGCTGTGTAAATGCTTTGATTAATAACAATGATGATTGCTATTACCTGAAAAGTTTTTCCATCTTTTTTAATTTTTGAAAAAAGGATCTGACTGTTTAAGCCTCTATTGGTAGGATGAAAACACCACAGTGTCAATGTCGATACGGACGGTGGAGCTAAAATGTTCCTCTGAGATAAAAGATAATCTCACCATCCTCATTGTGGATCTTCAATTCATTCATTTAACAAGTACTTATTTCACAAATATAGTGTCTCAGGCAAGAGATGGCAGAACCAGAGCTAGTTAGTTCCCATGTTTTCTGAGTTTTGGGCTAGATTACAGGGTAGAATATATTTTCTGTTTCTGATTTTGCAATTTTAAAATTGTCAAAGGTTTTAAATATTGCTACTCGAGGTATAAAAGATACTTCAGATGAACACATTTCACCTGTTCACACAGAAGTGGATTTCTACAGTTAATTTTTCTTCACTCTTGTAGACATTAGTAAATGTTTTACATTTAACCAGTAATATTATTCCTAAAAACTAATGTATGCTAAGTATTAACATATTCATAGTGACACCTTTTAAACTCTGTTCACTTTATTTTAGGATTAAGTTGTGATTGGTTTTGTGGAGTATACTAACATTTATAAAGCAAATGTATTTCACAGGGCCTAGCTTCCAAAGCCCTGTACTTTCAGGTATAACCTAACGTTTTAAAATTACATATAGAAATGTTAAGCTGCAAAAGACAGGAAACTTTCCCCAGGCTAAAGTCTCTGTTGTAGATAAAGAATTGTAACACAGCAAAGTTGTTGGCTCAAGGACAGATGCCCTTGGAGCCGGTTAACTTACTGATTGTATGTTAAGAAAGTTGCTTTATTGTTGTGTAAAAACACTAAGGAAATTGCTGTAAGAAAAGACAGTAGTTGCTGAGAAAAAGCTTTTGTTGGTGGATCGACTTAACCTTTTGCAAACTGCATTATGGAAAGTCACTTTGATATTTCTCTGATGTTACCAGGCTCTATTGTTAAACTATGCTTAGCCATAACTCCACCTATGTTCCTTTTCTTTAAATTTCTGGCCTGGCGAATAAATACTGGGAGAAGACCCCAGTCTGGTGTTATTTTTCCAAGAAGGAATGCCTCTCTCTTGAGGGTTCCTGGAAAATTAACCTCTTCAGGGCTGCTCAGAAGAAATGGGCTTTCAGTAGTCCTTTTGCATCTCCATCACCCAGGGGGGAAGAGGTGACAGGTTTTTAACCATTCCATAAAACATTTGTGTTTTGAGTGTCCAGCATGTGACAATCAGTGTCCTTTAAGAGTTTATATTTAATAAGCAACAATTCACAGAACATTTAAGAGGACAGCATGTTTGTGGGTGGTTGAATGAAGCAATCACCTAGATCAGGGAATGGGTATGCTGGAGAGGTTAAAGGTAAAATCAGTGTTTCATAGGAAGATAATCTGGCTTGCATCAATTCAGTTAAACATTTACAGTAGACTTCTATGGTTACACAAGCAATTAGGAAACTCCCTTTTTACAAGTTTCACAATCTCATAGGAGAAATGGACGCAAGGACTATAATACAGTGTGACTGGTGGAATACTGTCAACCTGGTCAAAGGATGTTCAGATTACATGATGACCGAGAGATAGTGGATGGGTAAGGAGGGGGATACTTAGAGACGTTGCATTCTTCTGTTCATTCTATATTTTTTTGCTTTTGCCAATCCCATATCTTTCATATAGTGATATAAGAAGTAAGAATATGTAAATGAAAGACTAGCCACATGGTCTTACATTATTATTAAAGATTATAATATAATCACATTATATTTGTCAAACATTTCTGAGTTTTATGCTAATCTTTATCACATCCCAGAAGAATTCTCTGAATATACGATGATTCACATTATGTTAATAATTATTTCCTGTTTGAAATCAGATCAAGCCTTTTAAAGATAGGGAAGCCTCAGGACAGTTTGAGTCTTAGAATGCAAGCTATTTAACTGGCACTCACAACAGTGATGACACCTGTAAAATGAAAGCTTTTCTTAAAATGCTGTCCTTTAAATGCACTGCTTAAATTCTGTTGCAAATCACATTTGTTTTCTGCAACAAACATTATCTGCTATATTCATGGCATATCAATGTTTTTGAGGCTTAGCTTATTAACCAATCAATTTAACTCTTCCTTACAACTGATTTCTCGAGGGTACTTACATATTCTTCATAAGCCTCATGAGCTGGAGGAGGGGGCGCCCTGTATCCTGGCACTGCTGGTGCCCCCCGGGCTCGAGGGGTAGGGACCCCTCTTGCTACAGGGGGCACTGGAAGAGCTCCACGAGTCACAGTAGTCCCTCGGGGGGTGAGAACACCTCGTCCAGGTGGTGGGGGAGGAGGAATGGCACCCCCACGGCCCCTAGGAGAAATTGGTCACAGGTACATGAGAAAGAAGTGATGAGAGAAAAGAGACTACAACAGATAAAGCTCTCATTTCACAGCCTCCATACAGTGGAAGAAATCCAAATTTGTCTGTGTATGTGTGTAATAGAGATTATTTAAGAGGTAATGTGTTTTGACCTCCACAGAACACATTTTGTAAATACTAACTATGACTTGGTTCTCATGAAAATCAGGTAAAATACTTTGATGTTGTCTTTTATATAACTAAAAAACCAAAGCAAAACAACCAAAAAAAAAAAAAAAAAAGCCAAAAACCCATTCTAACTGTATTTCAAATTTTCCAGAAAGACCCAAATCAGAGCATCTTCTGTGATATGACTCACTGGACCATCTATGAAAATGAGCTGCTATATGTCTGTGTCTGGGGGCTATTGACAGTGATGTGCAATGTTGTCATTCATGAAAAAAAGATCTGTCTGCACTTTAATAAAATGCGGAACTCTAACCATGGTGATTTCATCCTGTTTTTTTTAGTAGCTTAAGTTTGAGGTCACTTGAAATCACAACTCACTGTCATTGATTTATCATTAGGCATATATCCCCCTGAGCTGGTGCAGTCCCTGATGTAATAATTTTCCTGTGGTAACTATGGTGCTAGTGGAATACATAGTACTGTGCAATAAAAAGAATAGACTGAGTACTCCACACTGTAGTTCTTGACACAGAAGTAACTTGCACTAAAAATGTGAGATCAAATGGTTGCAGCCAACTTTTATGGTATTGAGGCCTTTTGAAAGGTTGAGCGTTTGCCTGAAATCTCTGGGCGAAAGCATGGTTATTTCACTTTTTATTATGTCTGAAAGGTTGGCCTCCAGAAAGCACTGCTTTCAGCAGGAACACTAAAGCTTTGGGGAAAATGATGATCATTGGATGTCAACAATCACACTGTTTGGCTGTGCCCACATATGGGGACGCAGGCTATGCTTTCTGCTATGAATAGCAGTCAGCTGGCTCTTTCTTGCTTGAAGAAAATGAGCTTTTAGGAGTGACGAGTGAGAATGCTGGTAAAGCTTTTAAAAATTTTAAATAGATTATAGAGCTGATGAATAGAGAAACTATCAGAGAACTTATTGTGAATCTAATGTATACAGAACACTCTCCTAGATCGGGGGGGAAGGTGAAATACAAAAGACTCAGAGGCCCAGTGCCAGCTTCAAGTACAACACAGCTGAGAATACAATATTCTATATTATCATGAGAATATAAAAACACATCTATAAAAATAGATGTGAAGAACAATTTTATCTTCACTGGGACTTCACGTACCTATCTATTTCTTCATAAGCAAGATGAACATACGTCCAGATTTTACAACTGTTGTCCTAGCTAGCTGTTCAGTTTAGCATTTTAACACTCTCAAAAGTGTCCGAGTGGGTTATAAATCACATTATATTATAAATATGATGGAGTAATCACGGGTAAGCATTATAACTATCTAGGTTTGAAAGAGATTTTTTTCTGAGTATAATTCAGGTTTCTGAATCTATAACAATTCTTCCTGTTCTAAAATTATATGGTGCTCATAGCAAACCTACTTTCTCATTCCATTCCTTCCTCATCTGACCTCTAGACACAGCCCTAGCACACCTGTCTCCTGAACCTGACTTAGTACCTCCTGTACATGGTGTCCTTTCCCTAGAATAGTGACCCCATTGCTCCCTTCTCCAATTCAACGCAATGCTCACATCACCCATTTTAGTACGCTGCCCCAAGGTACAGAAGCCATCCACACCACAGTATCCTTTCGTTTATTTTTGACTCCTTCAAAGAACAATTTCCGTGTTTAATTTTTCATTCCTGAGCCAAATTTAGTCAATCTAGTTGTTGCTTCTATACTGTGTTGAAAATTGGCTGAGATCACCAGTAGCCTAATTCTTTTATAGTTCCATGCCACTGCTCCTTTCCTATTATATTTAAGACTGTGGACTATTATCTGCAAAATGTTTCTTTGGGCTTTTATGACTCCGCCTTTCTCCACTTTTCCTTCTTCCTCTTTCTTACTCCTCAGCTTCGTTCATGACTTCTATTCCTGGGCCCACTTTGGAATATAGTGTCTCAATTTCTGTCCTTGATCTTCTTTCTTTCCTTCATGGTTACACCCTGCATTCCCTAACTCTAATGATGGCTACTGTCTGTTTCTTCCTAACATAATGCTTATTCTGGCTTATATTCCTTATATCAGAAGTTCCTTAACATGCCTACATATAAGTTACTTGAGGGTCTTTTAAAAATTCCAATTCCAGGCCATACCCCAGGCTAGTTAAATCAGAGTTTCTGGAGGCAGGGAGCCCCCAGTGACTCCAGTGTACGGGCCAATCTGGGAACCAGAACCTTATATGCATCACGTCATTTAAACATCTTGACAAGCTTGTCATGTAGGCAGTTCTAAGCTACTTGAAAAGCTGAAAAGCCAAGGCACAGAGAGCATGAGTCACCTGTTCGAGGTCACACTAGCAATCCATAGAGCTAGGACAAATTATAGGAATAATTATGTTCTTCATTTTACTTATTCTTCACCTAATCTTAATTGTTGGATGATAACTTACCAGGCTAGACATCAGAGAGCTACCTTTGTCTTGGGCCACGCTTCTCTTCTAAAATCTAATTCCTATAAATTTTAATTTCTAATCCAGCCTATCTTTCTGCATTGCAAATGCTTCTCTTTTTCTGTCTGTCTGGAATGAAGGACTAGACTTCTCCTTGGCTCCCCTTCCATGAGTCAGATTCTCTCTCTCTGTCTCTCTCTGTATCTGTCTCTCTTTCTTTTCTCTCCCAGTCACTTCAACTCTTCCCTATCACCCACAGTGATGACTGAGTAGTCTTTTTTAGAAACAAATGTGACTACTTCCCACTCTATTAGAGGCATGTATTAGTTCTCATTGTAGTAAACAAAAGCTTTCAAAATCTCCCCCTAATGGCTCATTTTCTGTGTCTGCTCTCACTGCAACATGTAGTGGTGATGTGTGTTAAAAATGTGATATATTTTCATTCTTCAATTATGTAAAATAAATTATGATTATAATACATACATGTAGTGCTTTGTTCTCTGGTATGCATTATTATTAGGAGATTAGACAGTTATCATAGATGTATTTGTTGAAATGTAAATTTCCTTAAATATATTTACAACAAATTATTATATAGGTTTTTAAAATGTTCTGGGCACAATTTTAAAAAATATAAGTATAATTGAATAACTTAATAAAGTTATAATTTCATAAATATATACAAATTAGTATCCATTAGCTCATATTTCCCGTACCTTTCTGATCAATATGATTTTCTGCTTTGTGAAGTTATTTCCTTATTCATCTAAAAATTTAGGCCATAACACACTCTCCTTTATTCAATTATTAAACAGATTAAAATATTAGAATAAATCTTTTCTAAAATTAAAATTTTAAATGGTCCACTCAAATGCAAATGCAGTGTCGTTTAATAGGATGATTTTATAATATCAAAATAGGTAAATGCATTATTTAAAAAAAAGGTTACCAGTTTCAAGGACTATAGAACAAACATGTGTCTTCTCTAGACATACAAAATATATACATAGGTTATACTATATAAAATTGCTAAAACTGCCATTTTTTAAACTACAATGGTGGCAATTTCACATGATTTATCCCAATGATTAAATCTATTTAATATGACATTCAATGACGTTATTTCACAAACCTATCAAGACGGGTTTAGAAATGTACAGGTTTTATAAAAGACCAATCCCATACTAAAAGGTATTGTGTTATGTCACATTAATTCTCAGTAATGAACAAATGATTCTGAATAGTACTAGAGAACTTTATTTTTAATATTTTAAAGAGTAAAATGTTAAAGTAATCTCCATACCATATTCAGAAGTTTTTCTTTCAGTTAAATCTAATTTCCAGAATTGCCACATTTTACCTATAGTCAGTTCCTTAATATTTTATTTGAAAATTTATCATTCTTAATGTTTTTTTTTTTTCTGACAAGTGTGAAACTTTTTGAGGTATGTATCATTTAAATGTTAAAATCAGTGGTATTTTGACAGTGGTGACTGAAAATATTTGGGGTGTAATTTAAGAAACAAATGGAATTTGCAAAGTAAGCATCTCTTAAGATAGTTTCTATATGACATATGAAATAATATTCTAGATCTATTTCCTTTAGAGATTTAAAGGCCAACTATAATAGGTGAAGAGAATGATTGAATCACATAGACTGTGTGTGAAGGCTATGAGTATTTTTTACTTTACCTCTTTGCAAACCAATGCTTTCTGTTGAAAGCTGGACAAATTCAGAATCCTGCAAAACAAATTCTAATACAGAAAGATTTCAATTTCTTTGCAAAGTGAACAAAATCAAATAAAATCACCAAGGACACTGTAATGTCAAATGTATCTGAACTTTAAATACCCTTACCATCAGCCATGCAAGAAATATGCTTCTGGCTTTGTAGGTTGATGGCATATATAGTATCTGTATCTATCTCTGTATCTCTCTCTATCTATCTATTTACCTACCTACCTATTGATCCATCTCCCTTCCTCCCTACCTGGTAAGACTATGTCAATTCAAGGACTATTTAAGGCATAGACAAAATTTATAGCTTTTGCTTCATGCAAGGTCATTCTGATTCAAAGAGGAAGTGACTGTATTATCATCTGTGTGCCCTAAGACTGGGGACAGAACAAGAAAGTAAAAATTCTCAGGTCTGCTGTCCTTATTTTCTCAGGGTAATTGTTAAGAGCTCAAATTGTGAATTCCAGAGTCAGACTGTCTGTGTAACCTTAGGTAAATTACACACAGTGTTCTGTACCCCAATTTCTCACCTGTGTATAGTAGTTGCCTCCTAGTATGGAGGATTTGATGGGTTAATGTATGTAAAGCTCTTATAACTATATAAACATTAGTTATTATTTTTGTTGTCATCATTATGATTGTTTTGATGTTGCTGTTTATTCCTAGTTGTGATCACAATGTAGAACAGGACAGCAAAGGCCTGCCATCATCCTTAACTGTCAACTTATTTAAAGTAAGAACTAATATACCTTGAAGGAGCTGTGGGAGCTACTCTGATCCCTCTGCCTCTAATACCTCTGCCACGACCAGAGTCCTCTGAGCCATTTAAGTAAGATAATTCACGTAGTTGTTCCTGACGAATTTCATCATTGTAGTCCTAGAAAAAAAAACAAAACATGACTTGATGAGTTAAGATGAGACAAGGGGTTCCTAAGCTGAAAAAAACACAATAAGAAAACAAAAAAAACAAAAACAAACAAAAAAAACACTTCATTTGTTTGCTGGAGCCTTGTACTCAGAAATCTAAAATGATATAAAAAGTGTATATACTTTAAATTCCTATTTTTATAAAGAAATTGAACTTGCTTCTTTTATCAAGGAAGTACTCAGCAGGACATCAGACTAGATTTGCTTAGACATTATTTGGTGTGTTAGCTAGAAAAGGGAAGATAGAAATATAGAACAGAAACTTGGAATGCACCAAGGTTATGATGGTTAACACAAGGATTACTGAAAAACAACTTCCCTTGGCTGAATGTGTGTGGATTATGAATGACTGCATGATATTCAAATAGCTCCTGATGTGTAAGCTGAAAAGGGATTCCCAAGGCCCAGAGTGTATTAAAACCATAAAGAAGTCCAATAATATGGCCCAGATTCAGAGAACTGGAAAGCTGTGGAATCTAAGCAAAGAACTTGATGTGCAACATTTAAAAACAAAGAATTTTCTATGTGTTCTATCACTGGGCTAATGGAGGGTGAGAGCCATAGTAGAAGGCAAATTTCATAATAACAACCAGATTCAGTTGAAGTCAAAGGGACTGTTTTCTCCATCAGTGTAGAAATTTATCAGTCATTTCAATAGGACCAAAGAGTGGATCTGGGTCATTAAAGATGAATGTTACCTTTAAAACACAAGGGCTGTACAAAAGTGAGTAGTTGGTGATTTGAGCCAAAAGGCCGATCTGATTAATTATTTTTCTCTAAACGTATGTTTAAGTGAAATCAGTCTCATATGTGTTATAGTAACATAAAGAGAAGACTATCTACAGTCACCCACACATCTCTGCCTACAAAATGGCAGGGATGCATATAGCCTGCAAAGATTTCCAATGCACGACTTTACCTCAGGCTCCAGAAACTGCCTTGACTACAAGAAAAATGCTAGTCACTCCAAAGCATTTTTTTAAAAAAAAGTTTTAACATGTTGCTTTCACATTTATCCTCTTCAGCACCTAATTATAGTGATAATAAACTCAACACAGTTAGCTGACAGAAGAACCATACAGTAGAAAATTATAGTTTCTAACAAGTCACATATTATTCAATTTCTACCTCCTAATTTTGATATTCAAGCAACAACTGAACTGAAGAATAAACACATCTATGCTTTTGTTAGGATCAGGTAATGAAATGAATTGCTGCTACTGAGTGAACTGACCAACCACTGTCAAAATGAAACATTAATCCCATAATTTTCCCATGTAATGTGCGGGATCATTGTAGCTTCTTCACTGAGGAAAACCCATAAAGCACTCAGGATCCTTATGAATTGTAGAAAGAGATGGATTGTCATTGTTGAAAACACTGAAGGTTGAGATAAAAATTAACAAATTGCAGATCAATTCAATATATGTAAAAGTGTACCTTAGAACATCAATACTTTTTATGCCAGAATCGGAAAATGTAAGAATGTAGATATGGTCTTATTCATTTGATAATCATAAAGAAGATGAAGAAGGAGGATGAGGAAGAGTAACATTGTAATCAGATGGTGTGATAGAAAAAGTCCCAATTTATTCAGGGATCCCTGCATCTATACCCTGAGATAGTTCCCACCACACTGACTCTGGGATTGGCCATGTGATTTGTCTTAGTGACAATAAAAAATGATGATAAAAAACATGATACAAGCAGAGACTTGAAAAGTGCTTGTGTATTGGGGCTTACCCTTTCTTGTCACTGGAAACCCTTATTCCACCAGGTAAAGGAACCCAGGTTAGCCTTCTAGAGGATGAGAGGCTGTGTAAAGAGAAGCTCCAGCCATCCCTGCCCTCCCTGCATCCCATCCGAATCCCCAGACACATGAGTGAGGCCATCCTACGCATCCAGTAGTAGTCCAACTGGCGAAGACCAGAAAAATCACCCAGCTAACCCCAGAACCAGGAGAAATAGATACTAAATTGGTGCTTTAAGCTACTAAGTATTTTGGCGGTTTGTTTTGTGCAAAAGCTAAAAAATACAGAGGGGACCAGTCAGCACAGGACATGAGAGACATACTTCAGAGGCTGACTTCAGCAGCTTATGTCCAGTCTTGCCCAGAGGGAGGGCTCTAGGGCACAGATGTGATCTCTATGTTCCTTGGGGCAGATGCAGACTTATCTAGAGATGAATATATCTGAATGTGATAGCTGGGTGTCATTAGAATTTGAATTATTCACTTAAATCTCTTTGTTCAGAATCCATGTTCACCAACCCAACTGCACTGGAGTTCAGCTCCTGAGAGAAATCTCCTAACATGGAGAGAATTTGCTAATCTTATTAATATAAATATTTGATACCACAGGATAAGTTAATTCTTAGTGTAAGCAAAACAGCTGTTAATATATAACCAAGTTTCTTATAAGCTTAGCTACGGAAGCTAAGAAATGTTTTAAGAAATGAATCATCTTCCAGGGTTGTAGTGGCCAAGAGAATGCAGACCAGCAACTACAGGTGTAATATCCCAAAACTCCAGTTGCTATGCTCTGAAATCCTGTTGCTCACAAGGCCATGGTACACAAGAGCTTCTCTCCTGGCTGATGATCAAATGTGGTTAGATGCTAAAATAGGTCCATTCCTGTAAACACAGAATTCCTCTAACTATGCCTCAAGGATGTCTTACCAGTGTGGCTGAACTTCCTTTGATTTCATTGCACCAGGGTAGTCTAGAAGGCTTCCACCTTCTTTCACTGGGGCCGAATGTTGTAGTGTGAGGGATCTACAGCCTTCCTCAGCGCTCTCCTTATTTTTTTGGTCACAAGAGCATTTTCCATAATAAAATTCTTACATGTTTAATCCCATTTTGGCATTTGCTTCTTGGAAGACTCTAACATACTGAATGCTGACAAAATCAAGTTCCTAAGATCACACAGCTGAGGGCTTTCATAAATAATGCTGGTGAAGCCTACTCTCTTCAACATACCTTACATTATAATTGAATTGGACAACTTGTCACTCTTACTTAAAAATGGTTATAGATAGGTTAAGCATGAAATTAATTACTGATTACCAAAGAGGGTAGTAATTAAAATCTTTAAGAAAATAAATTGTATGTTGCCAAATTTTTTTCAGCACTTCACTTAATAAAGAATATGAAAGGCTCCTGAAGTTGGGAAAACATGAACAATATTTTGGGCCAGAGATCAGAATAAGTTGGATGGCACAGGGAAATTGTGGCAATAATTAAAAGGCTAGTGTGTGCATTATGTGTGATAGGGTATGAAAGAGAAAATATGAGCAACCACAAGTAGTTTAAGAGTGCTGTAGTAGAAAGTGTAAGTATGATTGGGAAAAGTAGAAACAAAAGAGGTTTTTAGGGACAGAAATGGTTAGAAGTATAATGATACCATTAGCCAGAGAAAGGAAGAAAAGCAGAAAAAAGTTTGAAGGTGGAAAACTCATGTTTGGTCTTGACCACCTTAAGTTTAAAATGTCAGAGACATCTTAAGGGTTGTCTTAGAAATTCATTCTGGATTGAGGGAGTAAATCTGAGTGTAATCTGTACATATTTGTGATAAGCAAAGGGCAGAAACAGCATAAGAGAAGAGTAAAATAATGTACAGTGACAGGAAGTTCCTAATAATAATTTTAATGCAAATTTATATCACTGATGATAAACAGTTGATTTGTTAATTGCAATATTTGGATCATTAAATGTTAAATAATCAAGTCTTTTAATAAGCTCAGGTATTCCCAGTTAGACAACCAAAATATATGTACCAATTTATTTATAGCAATGAGGCATCTAAATGTTTCCAATAAACAAACATAACGTTTTTTAAATGTCCAAATGTAGGAATAGTTAAAAACCCTAAATATTCTCTAGACTGAGTATATCCTGTGCATTATTTTTATAACAAAAATATAATGTTATAAGTCTGTGATTTTATATTATAATGCATATTTCCAATCCTCTCTTAAGCACAGATCTAACTTTAAATTAATTTTTCATAATTAGTATATGAAAACTTAGCTGAAGCTAGAACATCCTGTTAAATTGTTCCATGTGTTGCTGATGCTTCAGTTACATAAAATCTTAAAGATATGAATAAACAAAATATTCCAAATTTACCTTGTAAATGTCATCTTACCAGAAATATGCCATATATTATTTTACTTGAGTAGTATTGAATTCTAAGATTCTGAAGTCATGCAATTAATTACACATATGAATGGGTGGTTGTAGTTGTATAGCATTCATAATTTTTATGCTCAATTTGCTAACACAGATGTTCATTGAAAAATAAAAATGTATGTTCATGAATAGTAATGATTATAATTTATATTTACATGATACTGTTTTAATATTATTTTATTTATTACTATAGTATTAAAACACCCTTGATAGATAAAGAGATAAAGATAGACAAATAATTATGTAGGTGAAAAAGTATGTGAAAAGCCTAAGTATGTGAAAAAATACATAGGAAACAAAGAAAGGTAAAATTATGGCAATTCAGGATGAGTAAAAATTAAAAAATTAATTTTCAATTATTTAGCATCAATAAATAATAAAAAGTCAATTTAGGTATCTAATTTGTATGGAAAACTAGCATATTACAAAATTTAAAAATAAGTCCTACTGATAGTATGAAGACAGTGCTCTTCTCATAAAAAAAATGAATGTTACACCTATGGATAAACTGTAATATTATGTTAGGTAAAATTCCAAATTACTAGGATTTCCCACTTCAAATAATAAAGAATGTGTTACTGTTTTGTGATTTACGTGCAGTAAATCAAACATACACACACTAAAAACACTCCTTGACCTGTAAGATGCGTATAAAGTTGCTTTAAAAATGCTGATTTTTTTGATCTGCTGCTTTGGTTTCAGACGGAAAGGATTCAGATAAGTTAACAGTGAACCTTTAAATGAATCTATTGAGTCTAAAATAATACATGCATATCAAACATAGATACTTTTAGAATTGATCTGAATTTTTTTCTGTAACGTCCAAAAATTTTGCTTTTTTGCTACCAAAATCAGGTTTTAAAATTTGCTACTTGAAATAACAAAGATATTTACAATATTTTTCATATGTTCTTCTTGCCCACAGTGAGGCAAATTCAGTCTATGAAACAATTTCCATGAAATTCATGAGTGCTTCTTCTTGCCTCTCTGACAAGGCCCTCCCACTGTGACGGCATATGGTGTAAACAGTATACACAAAAGCTCAGAGCAGACAGATGTTAGGATGTTCCTAGAAAGGACTTATGCTCATAGTTCGCATATTTAATGTATATGCACAATTTCCCAGTTATGTACACTCATGTCCATCTGTTGTGATGGCATTTTGCCCAAATACAAATTGGGAAGATTATTTCACTTGCATATAGATGCCAGGTAATGATAGGCTACCTGGGGGCACAGTGAGGGCCCATTTTCCTGCCAAATTCCTTCCTCCGAGACTCCCATGGGCACTGGTGCCACACATTTAAAACTGTGATTATAACCACTGGTATAACATGTAAATGTATACTTGGCTTTAGCAATGCCAAGACTATCGAATGACATCAGGGGAAAATGAAATGTAGTCTGTGTCCCTTCTGGGCCATGACAAAGAGATCTGGAATTTCCTCAGCCCCTACAAACAGTTAGGTTAGGACACTTTAACCAGAGTAATAAACAGAAGTGCAGGAAGTGTTGGGTCCTGTGCCAATATCAGACCTGTAACTGAGTTGGAATGGGTAGGAAACTATTTCAGAAAACAGCTATGCTGTGGTGGATATTATTCAGCAAAACAGCTCAAGCTATTAGATAACATTTCTTAGCCAACACAGGGTGAGTTTTAATCAGCCCAGGCTTGGGACCAGAAAAAACTCATTAACAAAATGTAGTCAAAGAACAGTCAATTAAGATTTATTAAGAATCTGCTTGGTTCATGACTCTGCATAAGGTTTACATAAAGGCTTTATAAAACGCAAAGGAGATTCAATATTACAAAGTCAAAATGTTGTGGACTTTGCATCTTAAACTGCTAGTGATGGTAATTTCTGTCACTAAAGAATATATTCTTTTCTTCCCTATTATTAAAGTCTATTGCCCACTATGCAAAAATCATCAGAGAATAAGAAAATATCAATAGAGATTTAATGTAGATGTTTTTCAGGATTATTTGAGAGGCTTATCTTCTATTTTGTTTTATTTGACTTTATTAAACATTGGCCACTGATACATAAGATCTAAGAGCCAAGACCTTGTGAATGACCAAAAAAAGACTCATGTATTTGGTGTTATACATTAACCCATTCTAGCATAAAAATCAGGGTAGATTCAGAGTAGTAGATAAATATTCATATAATACTAAATGACAGATTTGAGCTGTTATTCTAAATATTCCAAGTTCCGTTTGTTTAGATAAGGTCGAAATGACTATATTTTCTTCGGAAAATTACTGTACACACACACAGAAGCCTTATTGCATTTTACGTCAAAATAGGCATTAATTTAATACTTTGGCATCTTATCTACCTTAATTTACAAGTACATAAAATGAACATTTGGTTAACATAGAATTGATGGTTCTCAGTACATTGATCCAATGGGTTTGAATTCTTCTTAACCAAGAAATCTCCATGATAAGGACACATTGAGAAGTGTGTGTGCAAATTTTGTACATAAAAAGGGTTGATAGGATATGGCCCATGTGGATGACTGTGTTAAGTCAATAACCTAGCAATTCCAGGCCTTCCCCTGGACATGGAAAATTTATATATTCAGCATAGTCATCCATCTAACCCATCAGATTTTTAAAAGTGCTTAATGTTTTGCTGAAATGAATAATTATTTTATTTATTCAATGTACTTCTGAGCAGCAAGTAAGTGGCAGGCACTGATGTAGGTAATGGGGAAACAGTGGAGGAAATCCCCTGTTCCAGTGGAGCTCAAGTGCATGTAGATGACTAGATCCCTGCACTTGTTTGTGAAATGTAATGGCAAGCAGCAATGCAAGCAACATTTCAATAAAATATCGAGGCAAGATTAGAAGCCTTCTTAATAACTCTGAATCAGTGCATGTTTAACTCAACTTTGATCCTTTTTGTTGGTTTAAAATACTTTATTCCTACTATTATACTAATGTTTTTAGTGGCTGCTACTTTTTGTTTTATCTTAAAAATGTTAAATTCTACATTTGCTTAAGAAAAAAGGTATTTGTTATATTTCAGCATGGGAAAACTCCTCCGAGAAGTTCACTGTTTCCCTCCAAATAAAAAAGCTGTGATGAGTCCTTCTAACTGTATTTTTTCAATCATGAAAACAACAACCTGCCCTGACATGGTAATTTTCTTGAAACTCTTCAAGAAAAATTTAAAATATTGCTGTTTATGTCTTTTTATTTTTTAAATATACTTTTATTTGGTTGCAGCTTCTAGCTCCCTCCGAATTTAATCTTTAAAAACCCACACAAAACTTCATATAGAACTTTTTGTAAAGGAGCTGAGCCTCTTTAAGAGAGAATGTCAGTGCATATTTATTAAGAATTTAGTAAGCAAGGGATAGAGGGATACAGGCGTACCCGGGGACATTGCGGGTTTGGTTCCAGACTGCTGCAATAATGCAAATACAACAAGAAAGTCATACAAATTTTTTGGCTTCGCAGAGCATATAAAAGTTATGTTTACACTATACTGTAGTCTATTAAGTGTGCCAATAGCATTATGCCTAAAAAAGCACATACCTTAATTAAAAATACTTTATTTCTCAAAGTGCTAACAATCTTGTAAGCCTTCAATGAGTAGTAATTTTTTTGCTGGTGGAGGGTCTTGTCTTAATGCTGATGGCTGCTGACCGGTCAGGGTGGTGGGTGCCAAAGGTCAGGGTGGCTGTTTCTTAAAATAGGGCAACAATAAAGTTTATCTCGTTGACTCTTTCTTTCGTGAAAGTTTCTCTATTGCATGCAATGCTGTTTGATAGCACTTTACTCACAGTAAAACTTCTTTCCAAATTGGAGTCAATCCTCTCAATCCCTGTTACTGCTTTATCAACTAAGTTTATGTAATATTTTAAATCCTTTGTTGTCATTTCAACAATGTTCACAGCACCTTCACCAGGAATAGCTGCTGTCTCCAGAGACCACTTTCTTTGCTCATCTATAAGAAGCAAGTCCTCATCCATTCAAGTTTTATCATGAGACTGCAGTTAATTCAGTCATATCTTCAGACTCCACTTCTAATCCTACTTCTCCTGATATTTCTACCAGATCTGCAGTTATTTTCTCCACCACAGTCTTGAGACCTCAACATTTTCCATGACAATTGGAAGCTACTTCTTCCAAACTACTATTAATGTTGATATTGACCTCCGTCCATGACTTACAAATGTTTTTAATGAATCTAGAATGGTGAATCCTTTCCAGAAGGTTTTCAACTTACTTTGCCCAGATCCATGAGAGGAATCACTATCTATGGTAGCTATAGCCTTACGAAATGCATTTCTTAAGTAATAAGACTTGAAAGTCAAAATTACTCCTTGATTCATAAGCTGCAGAACGGATGTTGTGTCAATAGGCATGAAAAAACATGAATATCTTTATACATCTCCATCAGAGCACTTGGATGACTAGACTAGGTGCACTGTCAATGACCAGTAATATTTTGAAGTGAATTTTTTTTCTGGGCAGCAGGTCTCAACAGTGGGCTTAAAATATTCAGTAAACCATGCTGTTAACAGATATGCTGGCATCCATGCCTTGTTGTTCCATTGATAGAGCACAGCTAGAGTAGATTTAGTATAATTCTCAAGGGCCCTAGGATTTTCAGAATGGTAAATAAGCAATGACTTCACCTTTAAGTCACCAGCTGCATTATCCCCTAGCAAGAGAGATGGTTCTTTGAAGATCTGAAGCCAGGCATTGACTTCTTCTCTCTAGCTATCAAGGTCTTAGATGGTATGTTTTTCCAATATAAGGCTGTTTCATCCACATTAAAAACCTGTGGTTTAGTGTAGCCACCTTCATCAATGATTTTAGCCAGATCTTCCAGATCACTTGTTGCAGCATCTACATCAGCACTTGCTGCTTCACCTTGCACTTTTATGTTGTGTAGATAGCTCTTTCCTTAAACCTCATGAACCAACCTCTGTTAGGTTCAAACTTCTACAGCTTCCTCACCTCCCTCAGCCTTCACAGAATTGAAGAGAGTCAGGACCTTTCTCTTGGTTATGCTTTGGCCTAAGGAAATGTGTCTGGTTTGATCTTCTATCCAGACCACTAAAACTTTCTTTACATCACCAATAATGCTGTTTCACTTTCTTATCATTCATGTGTTCACTGGAATAGCACTTTTAACTTCCTTCAAGAACTTTTTCTTTGCATTCACAATTTGGCTCACTGTTTGACACAAGAGTCCTAGATTTTGGCCTGTCTTGGCTTTCAACAGTCCTTCTTAACTAAGCTTAATCATTTCTACTTTTAGATTTAAAGTGAGAGACAGGCAACTCTTCCTTTCACTTGAATACTCAGAGGCCAGTGTGTAGGGTTATTAATTGGCCTAATTTCAATATTATGTCTCAGGGAATAGGGAGGCTCAAGGAGAGAGAGAGAGAGAGACAGGTAAATGGCTAGTTGGTGGAACAGTCAGACCACACACAACATTTATAAATTAAATTCACCCTCTTACATGGGCACAGTTTGCGATGTCCCAAAACAATTACAGTACTAGCATCAAACACACTGTTAACACATCACCATAACAGATACAATAAGAATTAAAAAGCTTGAAATATTAGGAGAATTACGAAATGTGACACAGAGGCACAAAGTGAACACATGCTGTTGAAAAACCAGCACTATTTGATTTGCTCAAGGCAGGGCTCTCCCAAACCTTCAGTTTGTTAAAAAACGCAGTTATCTGCAATGTGCAATAAATGAGTTGTGCCTATATTAGGTCAGACAAGTAGGCACGAGCTAGATCATGGTGGCTCTTTTGGCTTTATTCTAAACATAATAGAAAGCCTGAGGAGTATTTAAACTGGACAGTAAAAGAACCAGTTTGATATCTTTAAGGGAATATTCTGGAATATTCTGTTGTAAGAAAAATGGATTGAAGTAGGACAAGAGTGGAAACACGGAGAGGGGCTAAGACACTATTGTAGCGGCACATGCACTAGCTACTGCAGTCATCTCTGCTATGATCGTGGAGAGTGGTGGAGAGGAACAGCCGTTGGTAATTGTGCACATATTTGGAGGCAGAATGGGCAGAGATTGCTGAAATTGCTGATAGATTAGATATGGGGAATGGTGAGAAAAGTGGACTTGAAAGTGACTCCCAGATTTTTGGTTTGTGCGGCTGATTGAATTGTGGTGCCATCACTGAGATGGAAAAATGTGAGTTGCCCTCTGGACTCACTCTATTCTTAAAAAGGGAAGCAAATATTATTTGTAAACCAAAAGCCCTTTTATATTGGGAATTTTGGGGGTGTGGCATGATTCTCCCTTTTGTAGGTAGGCTGTCCTCTGAGTAGACATACAAATCTTTAAGAATCCCGCTTAAGAAAAAAAAAATAGACGAAAGACATAGTCTGCCAATCATAAAAAGGAAAATAAATATCTTTACATGAAGGCATCTAGGAACCAATAAAAGAGAAGTGGAAACTTGTCAGTTAAAAGATAAAAAACAGAGATGGCAAGAGGAACATCACTCAGCATCTGGGAAATGCAAATCAAAACCACATTGAGATACCATCTAACCCCAGTTAGGATGGCTAAAATCCAAAAGACTATGAACGATAAATGCTGGCGAGGTTGCGGAGAAAAAGGAACTCTCATACATTGTTGGTGGGACTGCAAAATGGTGCAGCCTCTATGGAAAATGGTATGGAGGTTCCTCAAACAATTGCAGATAGATCTACCATATGACCCAGTTATCCCACTGTTGGGAATATACCCAGAGGAATGGAAATCATCAAGTCAAAGGTATACCTGTTCCCCAATGTTCATCGCAGCACTCTTTACAATAGCCAAGAGTTGGAACCAGCCCAAATGCCCATCATCAGATGAGTGGATACGGAAAATGTGGTACATCTACACAATGGAATACTACTCAGCCATAAAAACGAATGAAATACTGCCATTTGCAACAACATGGATGGACCTTGAGAGAATTATATTAAGTGAAACAAGTCAGGCACAGAAAGAGAAATACCACATGTTCTCACTTATTGGTGGGAGCTAAAAATTAATATATAAATTCACACACACACGCACACGCACACACACACACACACACACACACAAAATGGGGGGGGAAGAAGATATAACAACCACAATTACTTGAAGTCGATACGACAAGCAAACAGAAAGGACATTGTTGGGGGGGAGGGGGGGAGGGAGAAGGGAGGGAGGTTTTGGTGATGGGGAGCAATAATCAGCCACAATGTATATCGACAAAATAAAATTAAAAAAAAAAAGAAAGAAACATTTACAAAGTAGAAATTTAAAAGGATGAGGATATGAAATAAAGAATTTTTTTTAAAAAAAGATAAAAAACAGACAAACAAATAACAACAACAACAACAAAAACAATCCAGGCAGATTTCTATGTGTAAAGTCATAAAGCCATGACAGAAAAATGATAGAGTTAGGGAATAGTTAGTCATTTAATTTTCCTAAAGCATTATGTCTTGGGTGGACAACAGAAGGCTGTGTGGATGGAATTCAGGTTGGAGACTGGAGCCTTGTGTTCTCAAGGTAATGAGCACTCATAGAGTGGCACATGATCACGGACAGCCTATGGAAGGACCACTCTCAGCAATGTGAATGAGGGATTACAGATGGAGGGATCTCAATCAATTCTACAGAAACTCAATTATGATAGCAGTCCAGATGAGAGCAAATGAAAGCGGAAAAGAAGACAGATTTCAAGTTTTGCTCTTAACTATTTTCGTCTCTTTGAACAAAGTCGTTTCTGGCCTCACTTCCATATCTGAAAAATAGGAAGATGGTTGTAATGATCCAACTACATATATCCCATGGTATCTCCATAAGACCTTCTCATGAAGAAGGTTTCTGTGGATATCACGAGGAAAACATGCTACTGAATTTTTACTTTCCTACTATAGAATGTAAATACAAACGATGAGGGTGCCATGTACACACTGTAATATGGCTATACACCTGTCTGTTATTTATAAAACAATTTCTTTGCAAAACTCATACCCAAATAATTTGCTTTCCAAACCATCTCATTTCATGCATTTCTTTGCTAAAACGTCAGTTAGAGTAACAAAAAGAAAAAAAAAGATTTAAAAAATTCTATCAACAAACCCTCTTGAGGAGAAAGAGGATATTTTAAAGAGTTTTATGCTTAGGTTTGTTGGACCAGCTCTAATGCTGGTGTAGAATATAAACTGTGATTGGAGTCTCAGTATTCTAGTGGCTGTACAGGGATTTTGTGGTTATTAAACACCTCAACTTTACTGAGGCATTTAGCAAACCACAAAAGCCATTAATTGGGTGTTTTCGGCACTCTCACAGATATTGCTTCCAAAGCATCAGTAACTACAGAGCAGATCTATGATCAATTTCCTCTCTCACCATCTGGATAATTTATAGATTAGAAATATATATTCAGATTTTTCACTTTATAATGGACAAAACATTCTTCTAGGAGATTTGATTTCAATTGATTCTAAAACACACTTTTAATTTTAAACATAATTTTCCTGATGTTTGAAAATCAGCCACTCTGAGGTTTAAAATTCAGTTCGGAAGATTTTCAAATAGCCTTGTTCTGAAAAGGTCTGAAAAGGTAAAAAGAGATTTATAAAATATTGTTGGCTTAGGGCTTACAAATCTATATTGTTTTAAGCTATTGATTTTTACACAGGCAAAGTTGTGCATGTAAAGGCAGAGAATCCAATTCTCATAAAATTACTCTTGCTATTCCTCTAAGTTACTTCCAGTATAACTAGGGTTTTGAGACTTCTTCCAGACTTTCTAGATATCTCAATCTGTTTTAACTCTATTTAGAATATAACTGTAGCGTATTTATAAAAACAAATCAATATTAAAGAATTGTCATGTTCTTCCTAAGTATTACAAAAGGAATTTTATGTTCATCATTATTGTCAATGCAAGTACTGATTAGAAAGTTAAAAAAACAGTCTGAAAAATGATGCAGGACAAGTTTAAAACTCAATCAGAATTTCAGAAGAATGAGAAGACAAGCCACATACTTAGAAAAAAAAAATTATATGACACATCTAATAAAGGACTATTAAACCCAAATATACAAAGAATTCTTAAAAGTCAACAATAAGAAAAAGAACAAACCGATTAAAAATGATAGAAGATGTGAACAGACATTTCACCAAAGAAGATATACTGATGGAAAATAAACATATAAAAAGATACTCAACATCATACACAATTAGGGAATTGCAAATTAAAACAACTACGAGATACCACTACATTCCTATTTGAATTTGGAAAATCCAGAACACTGACAACACTAAATGCTAGTGAAGATGTAAAACAACACAAAATTTCATTTATTGCTGGTGGAAATTAAAAATGGTTGGTTCGGCCACTTTGGAAGACAATTTGACAGTTTCTGGCAGAACTAAACATACTCTTACCATATGATCCAGCAATCATCCTACTTGGTATTTACCCAAATTAGCTGAAAACTTATGTCTACACTACATCCTGCACACGGATGTTATAAGTAGCTTTATGCATAATTGCCAAAACTTGGAAGCAACTAAGATGTCCTTTAGAGGCGAATGGATAAATAAACTGTGGTACATCCAGACAATGTAATGTTTACTCAGTGCTAAAAATAAATGGACTATCAAGCCATGAAAGACAAGGAGGAATTGTAAATGCATTCTACTAAGCAAAGAAGACAAGCTGAAAAGGCTATGTATGTACAGTATGATCCCAACTAGGTGACATTCTGGAAAGAGAAAAACTGTAGAGACAGTACTGGGTTGGTGGTTGCCAGGGGTTGGGGGAGGAAGGAAAGAGTAAGTGAAGCACGTAGGATTTTAGAGTAGTGAAACTATTCTCTATAATACTATAAGGGTGGATACATGTCATACATTTGTCAAACCCATGGAATGTACAACACCATGAGTGAATCCTAATATAAACTATGGACTTTGGATGATAATGATGTATCAGTGTAGGTTCACTAATTGTAAAAATTGTACCACTCTTGTGCAGGATGTTGATAGTGGAGGAGGTTGTGCAGGAAGGGGAGGGGGCAGGAAATATGGGAAATCTCTTTACCTTCCTCTCAGTTTTGCTGTGAACCTGCTACTACTCTAAAAATAAAATTTATTAAAAATAAATTAGGATATGATTTTGATAGCCTTATGTTATGAAATGAAGACCATTTCATCAAGTTGAAACAACCTATTCAAGCTTAAAAAAACATGGTGCTAAAAACTTTGTTCATCATCAGAGATGGGAGGCTGCTAAAGCTTCCTCCATACACACTGCTGATCTCCAAGGAGCCCTAAGTACATCATGAACAGACCGAATTCATCTTACGGCACCTTGGTGAGTGATGAAGGGTTGGAGGATTATTACCCCCACTTATGGACTCAGAAGTTAAATGATGAATGTGAGGCAAAACATAAGCAGGGATTTTGTGGTAGAAAACATTTTAAATGCCTTACATTTCTCATCTTCATCCAAGTTCAGTTATTCCTTTTTTTATTTTTCCCTTGTTCTGACATCCTGTTAGCCTAGACCTATTCAGAAAGTAGGCATGCTGACATCAAAAGCTCACAGATGCCTGAATCAGAGCTTCAAGTCCCTTACCCTGTGCATATTGTAAGGGGCCATGCTATGGTGTGAATTGTATCCCCCCAAAATTCATATTGGAGCCCTAACCGCCAATGTCGTAGTATATGGAGATGGGCCCTTTGGAAGAAAATTAGGTTTAGATATGACCAGGAGGGCTGGGCCCTCATGATGGGATTAGCAGCCTCAAAGGGGAGACATCAGAATGTGTTCTCTCTCTTTCCCCCATGTGAGAACACAGTGAGAAGGCAGCCAGCTGCAAGTAGGTGCAAGCTAGGAAGAGGGCCTTCATCAGAATCCAACCATGCTGGCACCCTCATCTCAGACTTCCTGCCTCCGGAACATTGAGAAAATACATTTCTGTTGCTTAAGCCACCTGGTTTATGGTATTTTGTTATGGCAGCCCAAGCTGACTAAGACAGGTTGTGTGGGCACTGTCCTTCTGAATCAATGGGTTCTTTCTGAGAACAGAAAAAGCAATTAAAAACATAATATTGCGCATTTTGCTAAACTAGTACTATTGCTGCTATTGTTGTTGATGGTGTATGTGTATGTTTGACGTGTTTAAAAAATGTGCATTTTAGCTGTTTGTGAATTGAGACTAGGTTAAGTGCATGATATATGCAAATCTGACTGGCTGCATTCTAGGGCTGAGGATAGGAATTCTGAGCTCTAGTTTGGATTCTGCCTATGTGGCATTATGACAATCACCTTTCTTCACTCAACTACCTATTTTCTTATCTCTGAATGGAGTTAAATAAAACCTGACACCAATTCTGGAGACTTGAAGACAATTGAAACTATACAGTGAGTCTCTAGGTAACTATATACTATTCTAAAATATGTATATTCACATACATTTGTGTCTCTGTAGTACACATTTTTAGGTACATGACTGTATAAAATTGGAAAGAAAAAGAAAACTGAGGACAAGGATCTAGTAAATAGAAAAATTCAATACACAGGAGACTGGTGTTTCTATGAAATATGTGGTTGAGCAAAAATTTTATTTTATTTTTATTTTATTTATTTATTCATTTATTTACTTATTTATTTGTTTGTTTCTTTGTTTATTTATTTAGTTTGGGGTGGCTGGCTGGTATGGCTGGTATGGGGATCTCAACCCTTGAGCTTGACCTCAGTGTTATACCATCAAGCTCAAATCAACTGAGCTAACTAGTCAGCACCCAAATTTATTTAAATATATTTTTTTTGAGCAAAAATTTTAAAAAAATACAAAACACATCTTAAGGAATCAGAAGAGGGTTAGCAAAAGAAACAATAGTGTGACTAAGGGCATGAGAGAAACGGCATGAGAGAAATGGGGTTGAGGAGCTTGCAAAATGGGCAATAAATGATAGCATAGTCATTTGTAGGCATGTTGGAAATTGTGCAGAGCTTGATGAGTTCTAAATTCACAGTGTGATTAGATGAAACTGTAATGTCAAAATTATTCGTGTAAACCAGCTGCCTCATAAGACCTTTCTTTTTTTTCTTTGAGTTCTGATGTATTGGCTACTTTTTTGCATGACTTCTATTTGTAGGAACATGATTACAGCATAATCTTTCATTTAGTGTCTTCCTTCTCAAAGACGCTTTTTGTTTAATTTCTCCATTTCAAATTATTTCTGGTATGTTCGCTGTAATGTAAAATCTGCAAAGAATAACCATCAAGGCACAACAACTTTCTAATTTTAAAAACCACTGGCATACTTAAGCAATAAGAGAAGACCTGCCCTCTCTTTGTTGGGAGCTGTAAAATCTGGTATTCCACACGAGTTGCCCTTATCCCTGGATGTTTCAGAGGCACATGTGGGTGAAGTATCATTTCAGTACCTTTTTCTGCCCTCTACAATTCTAGGAGCAGTGTGAGAAAATCTATTTTTATGTGTTTTGACTTGAAGCAAGAATCAATTTCTTCTTTAAAAAAATGATACATGACCCTAGGGTTTAAAGGAGATAAAACAAGTGATTGTAGCATTATTGAACAAAGGTAACATTTAGATTGTTTAATTTCATGATAAAAAAATTTCAGGTGTCATGCCAACTTTCAGAAGAGTTAAGTTTTAAAATTGTGAGCTAAAATTACCTGTATTGGCCTCTGGAGAGGTGGTATCATGTTGCAATTTGGAATACCACTCTATGGTCCCACTGCCAGGTCAGAAGTAGTGACGCTTATCTGTGTGGCTTATGGTAAAACGCTAAACCATTCGGGGGTTAAATTTTCACAGCTATAAAATCGGATTGAGAATAGTCATAAGCAAGAGAGTATGGCTGTTGGGAGGATTAAATGAATCAACATATGTCAATTGCTTATGATTGTGTCTAGTACATACTGAGCACCTGATAAACATTAGCTATTATTTTCCCCATGGGGATTATAGGATTGTCTATTCTGATATATCCCCTGTGTGAAATGACAAGGCAAATCTGTTACATTCACCTTATTTCATTTCCTTGAAAAATTTTAGCTAAAAAGGGATTCATGAACTGTTAAATATATGTAAATACATTTTATACAGTATTTTTCTAAAATGGTAGAGAATCTTTGGACTATAGTAAACCATAAAATTTGAAAAAATTATTTCTGGTTATTTATCCTTGGAAGGTTAAGGCCTAGGATGAGAACACGTTACAAGTAAACCCTGATTTGATAAATTCAGAAAGATTAATAGCCATGAATCAGTTTTGGGCTGTTACTTCGTACAGTACGT
Organism: Cynocephalus volans; assembly: GCF_027409185.1. Taxonomy (NCBI): domain Eukaryota; kingdom Metazoa; phylum Chordata; class Mammalia; order Dermoptera; family Cynocephalidae; genus Cynocephalus; species Cynocephalus volans. The sequence goes on from NC_084464.1 coordinate 68,401,435, forward strand.
TTAAACAACAGTCGACTCAGAAGCTATTCTTGACTAAGTAGTTGGAAAAGATCCAATCCTAAAAAAAGTCTGCAGCTAGAGACTATTTCAACTTAGTAATCATAATACCATTGGTATGAAATTAAGTTCTAAGGATAACCACCAATAAGACAAAAATACTAACTGAAAACTTAAAAGGATGTTTTGTAGAAATGTAGCTGGAAAGAAAGCAAAGTGGAACACTTAACAATGAAATAGAAGACTCATGCAAGTCACTCCATAAAAACAAAAATTAATACAATTACAAGTGAAAATAGTTATTCATGGATAGGAGGCAGGGGCATCACATTTCAAAAACAGACATTTCATAAGAGAAAAGAAAACTAAAAGGGCAAAGTAAAGTTTAAAAAACAGAAATGTTCAAGACAAAAACTTTAAATTCGATTCATTTTGGAGAAATGTATAAACAAGGAAAATGTAAAATATCAGTTCATTAGTTAAAATCAGTAGTCTCACTTTAAATTGCATGGTAATATCCTTGAGCAATGACCAACACAAGTCAAAATTACAGGACATGTCAAAGTATTTTAAATGCACCTGTCATTTAGTGCCTTGTTTTCAGAATAAATGCTGAATTGTACCAATCAGCAAGTGTTATATCATTCATCTACTGAGTAATTGCTCTTGCAATTCTAGATAAAAAGTATATTCTATTAACTCCCAAGTTACGTTACGTACACATTAAAGCAGCTCTTTTTATTGATTTCCTTTCTATATGTGAGTGAATATTTTAGCAAATTATATTGGACTTGAGTTGGCAACATTCTTCGAATTTTTAAACTGTTATTACACTTTTTTATTCCGTGAAAGCAATACCTGCTCAGTATAACAAGTAATATGACAGAAAGATAAATTTTAATAATATCCAATACACCCTTCGTGAAGGTAAAATAATAATAATAATAATAATATGACGGTGTTTATCTTTTCACTTTTTCTGTTGTTCTTTTCTTTTTTCTATTTTTTACACAAAAAGATTGTTTATGTTATTCAAATTGCTTGGCAAGTTTTTCTTTGATAATGGCCATTGTTCCAGGCCAGCAAGACAGAACTCACTCTTTTTAGTAGTTAACTAATTTTCCATAGCATACTTGCATGTATTAATTCACTAATACATTTGACTATTTATTTATGGATGTTTGAAAGTTTTCCACTGCTTTGCCATGACAACGCTATAATTATCATTCTATTGCATGGTTCCTTTTTATCCTGAGGTTAGATTCTCTAAAACAAAATTATTGTATAGAATGATACATTATTTTCTTAAATTGTAATAGACATTGCCACACTTTCCAAAATGGTTCTATTACTCACATTGCTATCAATAGGACATTGAGGAAAGTGCTTATTTCCTCAAAACTTTGCTAACAATGGTATCATCATTTCTTTTTATTTTCCATCCACATGGTTAAAAAGTGTATCTCACAATGAAAATCTTTTTATATTTATTAGCCATTTGGATTTTTTTTCTCTCTAAATTATTTGTTCATATTGGTTTATTTGTAATTTAAAAAAATCTTTTTGTAGAGATTTCTGCTTCCAATTAAGATGGAGAAACTTGGAACAGATTTACACTCCCATTTGAAACAAACAAAAATGTGGAAAAAAAAAAATTTTTTAAAAAAGCAGTTTCAAAGTACTGAAATTCAGGCACCTAAGGATAATGATCCCTAAGATATGGGAAACAATGAAGTAAGCCGTATCAATTCTTGCCTTGAGAAATTCTCCAAACCATGGCACAGAGAGAGAGAATACAGGCAGAGCCCAGCAAATTCCCTGAGTGGTGGAGACATTGCTGAGAGTCCAGGTAGACCAACGAGGCTAGAGTTCCCAGGAAAGAGTAATAAAAAGCTGAAGAAATAGACAACTCTGGAAATCTGAAGAGGATCCCTTTTGAGTATTCAACAGAGTCCTCTTCACTGCCTGTGTCAGAGGAAACTATCTAGGGAGAAGACTAGGGGAACAGTCCACTTCACTCACAAGAGACCAGGATTTGAGGAGAACCACCTTGTGTAGAAAACTTCACAATTCAAGAGGACATCAAGTAGGGTGTTTGGAAAGTTCTTGCATCAGTGATAGAGAATAATTATCTCCTGATTAAACATCTCTTAGGTGTTGCCTAACAAATCTTAAAAGCAAGACCCGAAAGGATCGAACAGTTTACAAATAAATTAACGGCATTCCAAAATAAAGTTTAAGAATATTTATAGGAATAAAAAATGTCCAGCTGTTAATAAGGTAAGATTCACAATGTGTGGCAATCAATCTAAAATTACAAGGCATACAAAGCAGTAGTAATATGTGATCCATAATGAGCAGACAGATCAATTAATTGAAACTGACCCAGAACCGACATAAATGTTAAAATTAGCTGTCAAAGATATTAAAACATTTGTTATAAAAATTATTGCATGCAATGATACAATTAAGCTGACATGAAGGATAAAGTTCACAATTGAATTCCTAGAGATGAAAACTATAATGTGTGACATAAAAAACGCACTAGATAGGATAATGACAGATTAGGCGTTGCAGAAAAGAGTTTTAATGAACTTGAAGACATAGCAACAGAAACTATCCAAAATGAACACCAGAGATAAATAAGAGTTAGAAAAAATAAGCAGAACAAGAGAAGACACGAGTTACTGAGATCAGAAATATGAAAGGTAACGTCACTATACGTATACAGATATTAAAAGTATAATAAGGAAATATGATCAACTTTATGCCAATAAATTCAACAATTCAGATGAAGTGGGAAATTTTTTTGAAAAGACAAACACTTCAAAGTTCACTTAAGAAGATACAGACAAAAGGTAATTCAAATAACACTTTTTCTACCAAAGATATTGAATTTATAGTAAAAAATTTTCCTACAAGTAAAAAAAACCAATCTCTAATGTCTTAATTGGTGAAGTTACAGAAGATATACTACAAATTCTCTACAAACTCTTTCGAAAATTGGAGGATAGGATATTTCCCAACTTAATCTATGAGGCCAAATGAGCTTTATTCCATGAATGAAAGGTTGGTTTAACACAAAAAAATCCATCAACATAATTTGTCATAACAAAAAATTAAAAATGAAAAATCATAATCTAAATAGAAGTGAGAAAAAACTTTGATAAAATCCAACATCCATTACTGCAAAAAACCAAAACAAAACAAAAACAAACCCAAAACACTCAGCAAAATAGGAATATAAGGGAACTTGTTCAATCTATAAAAAGCATCTACGAAAAACCTATAGCTAATATCACATTAGTGTGAAAGACTGAATCCTTCTCCCTAAGATCAGGAAAAAGGCACGTCTGCCCTCACCACTTTTATTCAACATTGTACTAAAGGTTCTGTCTAATGGAATATGGCAAGGAGAAGATAAAAGGTGTCAAAATTGTAAATTTAAATGATCTTTACCTTCATTTAGTTGAATAATCTAATGGAATCTTCTTAAAAGCTAATAGAAGCCATTAATAAGTTAATTCTGCAATAAGCATAAAATATGTACTAAAAATAAAGTGTATTTTTATATATTAGCAATAAATAATTAGAAATTAAAATCACAAAAACATATCCTCTACAATAACATAAACAATATAAAGTAATTAGAGATAATCTGGGAAAGACGTGAAAGACCTGTACACTGAGAATTACAAAACCTTGGTAAGAAAAATTAAATTAGACCTAAATCAAAGGTGACATACACCGTATTTATGGGTTGGAAGACTCAATATTGTTGTCAGTTCTCCTGAGATTGATTTATCCATTTAATGCAATTTAATCTATAGTGTCTTCCTGGAAATAGTAATCAGGCCATTGTGAAAGCTATAAGGAAGGGATTTTTACAAAGGGCCATAAGGAAATTTTGGACGGTGATGAAGATATGCACTAGTTTGACTATCATGATGGTTTCACAGATGCATATACATGCCAAAACATCAATTTGTCTGCTTTAAATAGCTGTAACTTTTATCAGTTATACTGTAATAAATACAATAAAAATCGGTTTTAGTTACTTCATTTGTATTATGAATACTAATCTTTAAACTGTGATGAGCATTATAACTTTTGGTCCTTTGATATTTTTTATGGTGTTTTTTTTTTTTTACTATATTAGTAATTATTTTTATTATAGTGTAAATAAAGGAGTACTTTAAAAAATTCATGGAAAGACTTATATCATCTTTTAATACTATTTTTTCACAAACTTTTTGAAGTACTCTGTATGTCTAGTCAGAAAAATATACCTAGTATTTTATTTATAGAATCTGGGATTCCTGGATTGCATGAACAGACCAATAACAATAAAGGAGATTGAAGCTGTTATCAGAAGGCTCCCAACAAAGAAAAGCCCAGGACCAGATGGATTCACAGCAGAATTTTACCAAACATTCAAAGAGGAATTGACACCGATTCTTTACAAACTATTCCAAAATATCGAAACAGATGCAAATCTCCCAAACTCATTCTATGAAGCAAATATCATCCTGATACCAAAACCAGGTAAAGATATAACCAAAAAAGAAAACTACAGGCCGATATCCTTGATGAATGTAGATGCAAAAATCCTCACTAAAATACTAGCAAACAGAATACAGCAACACATACGTAAAATTATTCACCACAATCAAGTGGGATTCATCCCAGGGATGCAAGGTTGGTTCAACATACACAAATCAATAAATGTGATACACCATATTAAAATACTCAAACACTAGGACCATATGATCATCTCTATAGATGCTGAAAAAGCATTTGATAAAGTTCAGCACTCATTCATGACAAAGACCCTCTATAAGTTAGGTATAGAGGGAAAGTATCTCAACATAATTAAAGCCATATATGACAAACCCACTGCCAATATCATCCTGAATGGGGAAAAGATGAAAGCTTTTCCTTTAAGAACAGGAACTAGACAAGGATGCCCACTCTCACCACTCCTATTCAACATAGTGTTGGAAGTACTAGCCAGAGCAATCAGAGAAGAGAAGGAAATAAAGGGCATCCAGATTGGAAAAGATGAAGTCAAACTGTCCCTGTTTGCAGATGACATGATCCTATATATCGAACAGCCTAAAACCTCTACAAAAAAACTCTTGGAATTGATAAATGATTTCAGCACAGTAGCAGGATACAAAATCAACACACAAAAATCAGTAGCATTTCTTTACTCCAATAGTGAACATGCAGAACGAGAAATCAAGAAAGCCTGCCCATTTACAATAGCCACCAAAAAAATAAAATACTTAGTGAAAAATCTCTATAATGAGAACTACAAACCACTGCTGAGAGAAATTAGAGAGGATACAAGAAGATGGAAAGATATCCCATGCTCTTGGATTGGAAGAATCAACATAGTGAAAATGTCCATACTACCCAAAGTGATATACAAATTCAATGCAATCCTCATCAAAATTCCAAAGACGTTTTTCTCAGAAATGGAAAGAACTATCCAGACATTTATATGGAATAATAAAAGACCACGCATAGCCAAAGCAATGCTGAGCAAAAAAAATAAAGCTGGAGGCATAACACTACCTGACTTTAAGCTATATTACAAAGCTATAATAACCAAAACACTATGGTACTGGCATAAAAACAGACACACTGACCAATGGAATAGAATAGAGAAACCAGAAATCAACCCACACACTTACTGCCATCTGATCTTTGACAAAGGCACCAAGCCTATTCACTGGGGAAGGGACTGCCTCTTCAGCAAATGGTGCTGGGATAACTGGATATCCATATGCAGGAGAATGAAACTAGATCCATACCTCTCACCGTATACTAAAATCAACTCAAAATGGATTAAGCATTTAAATATACACCCTGAAACAATAAAACTTCTTAAAGAAAACATAGGAGAAACACTTCAGGAGATAGGACTGGGCACAGACTTCATGAATACGACCCCAAAAGCATGGGCAACCAAAGGAAAAATAAACAACTGGGATTATATCAAAGTAAAAAGCTTCTGCACAGCAAAAGAAACAATTAACAGAGTTAAAAGACAACCAACAGTTTGGAGAAAATATTTGCAAAATATACATCTGACAAAGGATTAATATCCAGAATATATAAGGAACTCCAACAACTTTACAAGAAAAAAACAAGCAACCCAATTTAAAAATGGGCAAAAGAGCTAAGTAGGCATTTCCCTAAGGAAGATATACAAATGGCCAACAGACATATGAAAAAATGCTCAACATCACTCAGCATCCGGGAAATACAAATCAAAACCACACTGAGATACCATCTAACCCCAGTTAGGATGGCTAACATCCAAAAGACTCTGAACGATAAATGCTGGCGAGGTTGCGGAGAAAAAGGAACTCTCATACATTGTTGGTGGGACTGCAAAATGGTGCAGCCTCTATGGAAAATGGTATGGAGGTTCCTCAAATAATTGCAGATAGATCCACCATATGACCCAGCTATCCCACTGTTGGGAATATACCCAGAGGAATGGAAATCATCAAGTCGAAGGTATACCTGTTCCCCAATGTTCATCGCAGCACTCTTTACAATAGCCAAGAGTTGGAACCAGCCCAAATGTCCATCATCAGATGAGTGGATACGGAAAATGTGGTACATCTACACAATGGAATACTACTCAGCTATACAAACGAATGAAATACTGCCATTTGCAACAACATGGATGGACCTTGAGAGAATTATATTAAGTGAAACAAGTCAGGCACAGAAAGAGAAATACCACATGTTCTCACTTATTGGTGGGAGCTAAAAATTAATATATAAATTCACACACACACACAAAACCGGGGGGGGGGAAGAAGATATAACAACCACAATTACTTGAAGTTGATAAGACAAGCAAACAGAAAGGACATTGTTGGGGGGGAGGGGGGAGGGAGGAGGGAGGGAGGTTTTGGTGATGGGGAGCAATAATCAGCCACAATGTATATCGACAAAATAAAATTTAAAAAAAAAAAAAAAAGGAAAAAAAAATTTTGGCAAAAACTAAGGTCATATAAATATTCTCATATTCTATTTAATATCATATATTTTCTTTAATCTTTATTCAATTTAGAATTTATTAGTCTACTAATTCATTAATTCTAAATAAATATATATTAATTATTATACATCACTTATTATTACTACGAGTTGTACAAAATATGTAATAACTTAAAACTGGAAACATTTTAGTTAAGCTTAATTATGCTTGCATTTCCTTTTTTACTGAGTGATTAAATAATCTATTCGGTATTTATCGAGTGCCTATAATGTATCAGCACAGGGGACTCAGGAATGAACTAAGTTGACAAAAAAATCATGAGATTACTTGTGAGCTCAGTCTTAAGGGGGGTGAATGAGAAGATCTGAGTGAAGAGTTTTAAAGGAAGCAGAAACAGCAAAGGTGGAAGTGTTATAGTGGAAGTATGCATGCCATGTTTGTGAAACTTTAGAGAGGCTGGTGTGGCTGGGGAAGCCTTTGGTTTTCACTCCAATGAACTAGCATTCATTGGAAAACGTTGAACAGAGGAGTAACATGATATGATGTATGCTTTGAAAGGATCACTAGGGCTGCTCTGCTGAGAACTGGCTGTGGGCAGTACGGAGGCCCAGGGTGGAAGCAGACAGAGCAATTACTAGGTGATTGCAATAAGCTGTTTTAGGCCTAGCAACATGGTACCCAGACAAATCAGACACATGGAAATAACGCCAAACAAGGAGAACCCCTCTCCCTGTATCCAATAACCATTCTTCTTTTTGTTTTGTTTTGTTTTTTTATCTGTTTGGAATTAGCCCACTCTCCTTAGTTCCATATTGGTTATTGGGTATGGTAGTCAGACATTAATAGGATGAATTAATTAAAACCAAGGGTATATACCTTCACCATCACCTCCCCGTCACCTCTGCTACCTCCTCCACCACCTTTACTCCATCACCACCATGGCCATATCCATAATGGAACCTTCCTTTAGTCCTCTGTCCCTCTAAGTCAGTCAGACACTTCCCTGTTTCACGACAACCTTCTTGAGAGAGTAGTATGCCCTTGTTTTTTCCCTTTTGTCACTCTCATTTGTTGCTTAGACAATTTCAAACTGCTTTCTAGTCTCATCACTCAATTTAAATTATTTGAAAATGGCTTGGGTTTAAAACTAATACTAATACTAATACTAATGTAAATACTAATGTTAAGCCATTTAATTCTTTCATTTTCAGATGTCTTTTTTATAATGTGGTGCCTCAAACAAAATGTAGTCTTGTAACTGAATTGGTTGATATTGGTACCTGCAAACTTAGCTTGCTTGAAGAGTGATCACTCTAAGATTTCCAACAAAAGGTACAACAGTTGAATGGATACTCTGTTTCACAGGTACGTACTATGTGCAGTGGTTTGCAAAATGTTTTCAACCACTTCTTAATAGTGTTTATATTATCTAATTTTCATTGTTATATATACAATCCACACTTTTTGAAAGATAAAAGATTCAGAATTCCTGCCATAGAGGTGTTAAGGAATAGTAATTCACTAATTTGTGAAAATGCATCGAACACATACTATGGGCTGGTAATGACAGCATCTCTCACAGTTACAAAGATAAATAAGACATTATATTTTGATCAATAAATTTTAATTTCATGGGGTAATAACATTTCTAATAAAGAAAAACACATTATAATGTGGAACACTTATTGACTACTTACTATGTACTAAGATTTCATTTTGCATATATTATATTGTAACACTATTGGCGTCTGAAGAAGGAGAAAACTGACACTGAGATTAAATGCATGTCTATGATTATACAGGGAGTATACAGAATTATGAAAACTTTATTTGTGTAGAAATAATTATAAAAAGTGTTTAGTGTTATATAAAAATACCGTGGGTTTATAGAGGTAGATCCAAGGGCATGTAGGAACTAATGTAGAAGAAGGAAGTAACATGTGAGTAGGATTCTGGATGACATAAAAGGTGCAAAAGCATGATTGGAGGAACTATGTGTGCAAAGAAGCAATGTATTTTTTTTAAAAAAAGAACTGTGTAAGAAGTACATATCATGGTTGGATGGTGTGTGGGTGTGGGTGAGCTTAGAAGTGGTGGGAATGAGCTTGGTAAGGTAGTTTGGAAGCAGACTATGAAACGATCTTGTAGACAAGTTTGAAACTGATCGTGTAGGCAAGTGGATAACTAAGGTTTTTTAAGTAGAGGATTTTAGCAAAACAATGGATTGAAAAGGAGTAGAATTCTCTCCTAAGCTAGTAACTATACTCCTATAACTTGCTGGCAGATGAAAAGCAAGAAGGGCCAGGCCAGAGTGCAATTGTAGAGATACTAAACCGGGGAAGAGTGGCACTACCAGGCCGGTGTTCAAGTCCAAATCACAGCACTCAGTATGATCTGGGCCAGTGACATTCTTTAGGAGTCTTAGTGAGCAGCAGGAATTTAGGATTGTTGGTCATGGAAATTCTTGGTATTAAGTAGCATTAGGATAGGTATTGAGTCTGTGGGTTTGAAGCTCAGGAGAGAATTTGAAGCAAGATATTTTGGTGATATCAGCAAGTTGGTGAGAGTCAAAGCCAGGAGAGTGAGGGATATTGCCCATAAAAAAAAGCTTGAAAAAGACTAATAAGCCACAGACTAAATACCATTTTCCTGGATTTCTTAGCTTTTTTTATTTAAAGGAATTCTCTCATGTGTGTATAATAAAAAGGTATGGGAAAGATTTCAAACAAATCTCTGGCTTCCTGATTTCATGTACCACTTCCATTATACTTAGCAACCATCATCTAGGGCTTTTTCTAGGAGCAGTATCTGGCTGATATCAAATAAATCAGGAGAAACTGCTTAAGATTTGTAATATGGCTGTAGTGGATTGAATTATGTCCCCCCCAAACTCCAGAAAGCTTGAATTGTGTGTCCCCAAGTTTTATGTATTAGAAACTTAGCCCTCACTGTGACTGTTAAGAGGGTGGGAAATCCTATTATGGTAACTGAAAGGTGGAGCCTTAAAGAGATGATTGGATTGTAGGACCTTGCAGTAGTGAGTAGATTAATATATAATAACCCTGCCATCACTGTTGCCACCACCAAGACCTTCACCAACTGTGTTCTCTGGACTTTGGACTTCTCAGCTTCAGAAACTGCAAACAATAAATTTTGTTTCTTTATAAATTACCCAGTTCCATGTACTTTGTTGTAACCAACAGAAATGAACTAATTCAATAGCCAAATTTAGATTATTGACCTTGTCAGTGAGTAGCTGATGAACAGGAAAATTTGCTTAAATTTGCAGAGAGAACAGTAACAACAAGAATAAAATAATAATAAAATATCATCTAACTTACAAGATTGTTAGGAGGATAAATGATAATAAATGCAAAGAACTAGATTGGCATGTAGTAAATAGGTTTGTAAATTTATTTTACAAAAAAATTATGGAATCAGTTATATGCTAAGTATTGGGAATATTGTTATAAACAAGTAACCATTTTTACTCTCAGGAAGCATAAAAATTTAAATAATAAATTGTCCTACAAGGCATAAAAAAGTCACATCAATATTAGTCACTAAAATTTGAGAAGTACTGTCAGCTAGGTACCAACTACTTTAAAAGAATGGTGCTTGTTATCCAGAGCCTACAGAGAATAGAAACCATCTCCTTCCACTAAGTCCCAAGCCAGCTGTCATATACAGAGTAACATTCTGTAACCTCAAAAGTAAACTTTCCTTAAATGCCTAAGGTAAAGAATTGATTGCCTAAACTCCCCAATCTGTCCCTTGAACAAACTAAGAATTTGGTGGTCCAAGAGAGTCCTATGACCACATTCATTATTCATCACTTTGAAAACATAGATTGACTCAATTCACAATAAATGAATGAAAGTATGTTATAATGCATAATAGCACATAATGTATCTCTGTTGCATAAAAATGGGAAAACAAAGATGAGATATTTATTTTAAATCTTAAAGCTGAGTTTTTCAATCAGTTATATAATTGTAGCCTGTGAGAGTTCTGTATCTACAAATAAAATAGCTTATGAGAGCAGATACTGATGGTAGTTCTCTTTGCAGAAGTAGAGATTGACATGTGGACTCTTCCTTACCGAGCTCTGCCTAATCTTGAATACTCTACACTTGAAGCATCTTTCTGGTGTCAGAGGAAATACTGGCTGGGTTCTACTCACTGCTTGCATTGATGAGCAAATCATGGTCTTGTGTTTACCTCATTATATAAAATGCTAAGAATTTCCACAGAACAAGTGGAGGTTTCCCACAGAAAACAATGATTTTTATCAATTCACATTTTGATTTCCTATTCAAATTCAGTATATAATAACGGCAATTCTTTTTGGCTTCTACGTTCAAATTTATACTTTCTTAGTAATTATAGTCTCTGGAATTTATTTAGTGTAAAGTGCTAAGCAAAGCTGAATGAATCCTTTCTCCTCCTTATTTACAACTTCCAATCCTCAGAGGAGAAAAACACTATTTCATGATAAAATTATAAAATCACTGTGTGGAAACAGGTTAGCAAAGAAGAAATATGAGTCTGTTATTTATATAATTCTCATTCTGTTGAGGCACAAGTATTTTAAGTTCTAAGTTATTCATATTTTTATTCACAATGATAAAGTATCTCATACAAATTACTTCATTTTATTTAGTCTGACTCTACTCACAATATACTTTCCAGAATATTTTTAAATGATATAAACATAGCAAATATTCATTTTTGTGGGGTGGTACTATATGACATGAATTAAAAGAGGACTACATGTAAGGTATTACATCATAGAAGGAACAGTTATTAGTATAGGGTATACATGCTTTCTTAGGTTTTATCATGCTTGGGATACATGTTGAAAGCAAATTTATGCTATATACCATATTTATGGCTGAAAATTGGATTTCACGATGCTTTGGAAAGATTATAAACCTAGGATTGTTGGGTCATAAAATTTATATTCATTCTGATTCTCTTTTCCATTGTTACCATTATTTTTTAACACTATAGTCAGCTCTTCAGCAGTAAAATTTGAAAGCAAATACTACTATTTATTACAGAATGTCATACTTTAACAATTACAAAAAAATTACAAGTCTATTATAGCAAATTTCCTTCCTGTAAAGATGGCTGATAAAGGATCCAAATTAGGCAAGGTACGACATCAATCTATGGGAAGGTCGAATGTAGTGCAGTTTTGTGCCTGTGTGGTCATCATCACCAAAAAACAGAGCAGGAAGAAGTGCTGAAGTGGGAAGCCGTAAAGCAAATATCCATGAATGATTAGAATTATAACTTGGGAGTTTATTATTTTACTAGAATAACATGTGCTGGCTCTGCATTTGAATGTGTAAGAACTTTACCATTTACCATCAAACTATACCTTAATGAATGATAATGTTTTATTACATGTAGTTCTAGTAGTTCTACTTAAATATTCAATGAAAAAGTACCAGCCAACATTCTTCAACAGTCTTTTTTTTTTTTTTCTTCATTTTTTAAAAAAAATTGGGAACTGTTTGCTTCCAAAATATTCTGGAATAATTGTGTTTTACAGAGAGATGCAAATTCTAAGTGACAGTGACATTTATTTTCCATTGCTGTTTGAATGCCTTACACATACTTTTGCAATATCCAATCGTGTTTATTAATTTTTAAAACTGTTAATGCTAAGTTTTTAAAGCAATCTTTAATGTCAAAATAAATGTACTTGTTATTGATTAAATGCTTGTGTGCACCCCAAATTCATGTTGAAGCCTTAATCCCCAGTGTGATGGTATTTGGAGGTGTGGCCTTTGGGAGGTAATTAGGTTTAGATGAGGTCATGAAAGTGGAGCCCCGTGATGGGATTTGTGATCTTATAAGAGGATGAAGAGGACACATCTCTTTCTCTCAGGGCATGCACCGAGGAAAGGCCATGTGAGGACATAACCAGGAAGAGGACATTCACAAAGAACCTGACTGTGCTGACACCCTGATCACAGACTTCCAAACCTCTGGAACTATAAGAAATAAATGTTTGTTGTTTAAGCCACCTAGTCTATAGTATTCTGTTATAGCAGCCCAAGATGACTAAGACAATACCCAGTTGATATTATATTCTACCCAAACCAAATGGTTATAGAGTCTTCTGATTTCAAGTAATTATCAGAAAAGTAACTTAGGAAGAAGACTATAATTTTACTGATAGTTGCACCATAAAAACAAAATCCTCAGATTGATTTTTCATAGCTGTCTCTAACATGTGTGATGTAGGCCAAAATAAAAAGTGAACATCAGTTTTTCTACCTGTATGAATTTGGCTTAAGGAACATTTTATTATAGTAACCAATTTCCATCACTTAGTCACCTTAACAGCAATATAATGAGTCTGCCCAAAGGCCATTTTCTACCATCTGTATAACCAATGAGTTATTAAGACCTCTTCTGTCATTCACATTCAACTTACTGAGAAATGGGAGAAGCAATCCAGATACAAAGAATATTTTAGCAATTTGGAACATATAGGGAGAGATAAAATGGCTTACTCAAATTAATTTAGCAGGATTTCAGGATGTTATTAAGTTCTTGAATATCATCATGAAATATAAGAAAAAACACACTGCCAATCTGGATTCCATGACAAATGAAAAGCTAACAAGCTGAAAAGGACATAATTGTCCTTTAATAAGTGTTTATTTAACAGAGGAAAGTTAATCTACATTTACTATGGATAGATATACAATATCTTCAAAATTGTTAGATGAAGCTGTTGTTTGACGTAACTTTTTGCAGGAACTAAAACATCTCTGGGTTTCCTCAGTCTCCTCATCTATTAAATAAAAGATCAGAGCTATCTAATTTCTTAACCTCCCTCTCTGCTATAGTCTGAATGTGTCCCCCAAATTCATATGTTGTAACTTAATCACCAATGTCACAGTATTAAGATGTGGGACCTTTAAGAGATGATTAAGTCATGAGGTGGAGCCCTCATGAATGGGAACAGGGCCCAAATAAAAGGGCTTGAAGGAATGGGTTTATCCTCTTCCATCTTTTCTGTCATGTGAGGACACCGCATTCACACCCTCCAGAGGCTGCAGTAACAAGGTGCTAAAGAGGAGAGTAGCCCTCACCATACACCAAACCTGCTGGAGCCCTGATCTTAGACTTCCCAGCCTCCAGAACTGTGAGAAAGACATTTCTGTTCTTTACAAACTACCCAGTCTGTGGCATTTTGTTATAGCAGCACAAATAGGCTAAGACATTCCTCCAAAATCTAACATCTTATGACCTGCCATTTCTATCTGTAAAAGCAATGAAAACAGAAGGGTTATAAGAAAGGGCCAGTTTCCCATAACTGATAATTCTCATAGGAAATGCTAAAGGAGAGCAATTTCTAGTTATCATTGTGTGGCAATGGTAAACTTTCTGAATGTATTGGGAGGTGATAATGGACTCCATATAACCCCTAAGAAAGTTGACGAGGGACTGTAAGTATAATAAAAATATATGGAGAGAAAAAAAGGAGAATCATAATGGAAACAAATAAAGGGGAAGTTAACTAAGGCAAGTTAGTTCATGAGTTGCCTGAAGGAAGCTAAGTATCAGGCTTCTGTAGAGTTTTGTTTCATTTTAGTATCAAACCTAGTATCATAGTCTATACTCAAAGAAAGATACTTCAAAATATCACATTGCACTTTTACTGTTCAGGTGGATAAAAATAATCTGCTGACGATTTTTGTCTCAAACAAGCAATTCCTTTTGCATGTTTGAAGCACACACCCTCTGATTTTATATAATAATGTGAATCAACAAAGAATTAAATTATATTACACATACACAATAAAATATTTTTCCACACATCGTTCTAATTGTGAAAATGTATACTTATATTTTAGTAAAAATATAAGAAATTTTACCCAAAATATGCATCTTCACTGAAACTCACTACAATATGGTTTGATTCCTTATATACTATTACATAATACGGGCTAAATAAAGTAGATTTAGAGTATATGATCACAGATTCATAAACCTCTGAAAGTCATTTACTGAAACCTTCAGGTTTATAAAGGTCAGAAGTTTTATAAAGGCTGAAAGTGTAATACTGCCAAAAAAGAACCAAAAAATAAAAATCTGAAATATTGGATTTAAATACTGCTATTTGAAATGTTAAGTGTCTACACACACACATAGAAAATATTCAAAGAATAATTTATTTTAAATGGTTTTCTATGCTCACTTTTTTAAGTAATAAGAGCTTTAAATATAATTTCATGTTTTTGAGAGAACACTGCAGACTAGCCAATTCTTGAATTTAACAGAAAAGTGAGATATCAAACTGGTACAAGCCATCATAGAATATAAGTTTTGTCACAATCTCTTCTCCAGGATATATAGAAACATATCCAACAAGTATCATCTAATTAAAGAGGCAGGTTCTCTTTTCACTCTAAACTGTGTGATTCTGTGTGGCATGAATCTACTTATTGAAATTTATTTAGTCTTGACTTTAAAAGGTCAGTTTCCTTGATTAACAGAAAACTGGTTAATAATGCTAGAATTTATTGTATTAGAAACTAAAAGAAATCTAACTTCAAGTTGTCAAAAGTTTTATTACTATTACTTTCATGAATGAGAAGCTGAACTCAGAACTCCAAACTGATGTGATAGGAACTCAGAGTTTGGGAATTCTCTCAGACTTACTGGGGCAAAGATTCAGGAGACTGAGGATCAGCAAGGATGTGAAAATAGACACCTAGGATATTAAGGGAGGCACAGAATATGAAGTAAACTCATGAGTTTTCTTTAGAGAAACTAAAGAGGGATCTCAAATGCTTCATTATTGCTACTAACTGAGGCTTCTAATAGTTCTCATTTTCTCTGTCTCTCACAATTCAGTTTCTTTCTTCCATTCTCTCTCTCTGGTGAATCACAATACCCTTTGAAGTGCTCTGACATTTTTAGAGCTCTAGCAACAATGAGGAACAGTTGGGGGTGCAGGGGATTCAAACTCATATGGTCCCTTCTTTTCCTGTTTTCAAAGACCATATTTTTTTCATTAAGGGAATTTAGGTAGACTCCTGGAGGTTGACAATGCTGGACTGATCTCTAAAGAGGAGAGGGCAAAAATGGTAAATGTTGTCTGAGAGACATCATCCCTGGAACGTAGCAAATGTGTCAGTGGATTTTGAATGACAGATGTTTGACGTTCACTTACACTCTTTTGCCCTTTGCCATTGCCAGCCTCACATCTATCAGTTCTATTCTGGACTAGCAGTAGACAAAGCAGAAAGGGAGATCATGCTTTAGCAGTATCCAGGTAGCAAAGGCATGAATCAGTGGGGGTCAGCAAAAACTAGAGGTAAGAGCAAGCCTAGGGAGTTCTTCAGAGGTCATTCATGAAAAAGACATTGTGTTTGAGAGGTCAGAACAGGCAAGAATGCTTAACATTTTATTACCTAGAAGATAACAGTCACAGAGTTTATTAACTAAGGTTTCACAATACTATAACAGACATTATGCACATTATTCTGCAAATGGGGAGCAAATTTCCCTGAGTGAAATTGCTTTGCTCAATGCTGCTAAATCCTCAATATTATTTATATTCTACACAATGTATAAGTATTGAATGAGCCTTGTGAGACAACTTAGTGCAACCTACTCATTTTAAAGTTAATGAAATTTGAGGTAAGAAGCCATTTACCTGAGGCCAAAGACAGAACTAGAATGCATGGCTCCTCACCCATCTTTATTTTTGGAAACAAAATTTAACTACAGGGAACTTCAGAGAATAACAATCTTGTAATATTAACTTCAGTATTGTATACAGTAATGATGCTAATATGAAAATTTCTACCTCCTCAATTACATTTTACATCTTTCATTTCCAGAGGATAATTGGGTGTGCATCCTTCCAATTCATGTTTTTAGATTTTTAATCTATCGCTGCTTTATCATCTAAGTACTCATCAACAAGTAGCAATGTATTCTCTGCTAGTCTTTTAGCAACATGCTTTTTCTGTTTTCAGTCAATATGCTTCCTGAAGATTGATCTGTATTGACATATAATTATAGAATGTCCACACATTTTACCTTTTATTCTTTGCTTCCTCCCCAACTCCCTCATTTTTTGCCTTCCACTAGATTGATCATGTTGTATCTTTTTTCTCCTTGTAATCACTTGGAAACTTACACAAAGAATGAGTAAGTTTTGTAATGATGAGTATGCCAACTATCCTGATTTGATCATCACATATTGTACCCAAATAGTGATAGTCAACTCTGTACCCACAAATATGTGTAATCAATTATGTTACAATAAAAAAAGTAATTTGGAAATTTTTTAGTTTACTTTATACTGTAAACAAACAAAGTGACTTCAAAATGTTACAACAAATTACAAAATAATATCTTTAGTCTGCCCATAGGGACAGCTGCATAGTTCTTCCTCTTCCTAAATATACTTGTACTTTGCTTTGAACAGCCACTCCATTTTTATTTTTCATTTTAGTGTTATCCTCTCTCTTAATCTACATTGTTTTTAACTATTCCTCCCTATATTCTCATGATTATTTTTCAATTCAACAATTATTTAGATTTGACCATCATACTTTCTCAATTTTGGACTCATCTTTGCATCCTGCATTCCACTATTCTATTTTATGTTTATTTTCCTTTGGGTTGAAGTGTATCTTTTGTAGTTCTTTTGGTGAAGGTCTGTGGCTGGTGAACTCCTGCTTTTTAAGCCTGAAAAATATCGTTATTGTTCCCTAACTGTTTTTTCCTTTTAT
The DNA here is from genome assembly GCF_027409185.1 of Cynocephalus volans. Taxonomy (NCBI): domain Eukaryota; kingdom Metazoa; phylum Chordata; class Mammalia; order Dermoptera; family Cynocephalidae; genus Cynocephalus; species Cynocephalus volans. Next base: position 68,419,231 of record NC_084464.1, read on the forward strand.
ATAAGCTTATATTTTATTTTAAAAATATTTTTAGAAACTCTCATTTGTTATACATTAATTTTACTTTTTTAATTTTTTAAAATTTATTTTATTTTATTTTTAATTTTACTTTATCAACATATAATATAGTTGATTTTCATGTCCCTCTACCCATCAACATCATATCTGTTCACTTGTCTTAACAAGTTCAAGGAATTGTGCTGTGTCTTCTTCACCCCCATTTATTTGTTTGTATATTAATTAATTAATTGATTGATTGATTTATAGCTCCCACAAATAAGTGAGAACATGTGGTATTTCTCTTTCTGTGCCTGGCTTATTTCACTTAATACATTTTTCTTTAAGTCCATCCATCTTGCTGTGAATGGTAGTATTTCATTTTTTTTAATAGCACAGTAGCATTCCATTGTGTAAATAAACCACATTTTCCTTATCCACTCATCCGATGATGGACATAAACATGGGAGTACAGGTGTCCCTTTGGCATGATGATTTCCACTCATCTGGGTATATACGCAGCAGTGGAAATGCTGGGTCATATGGTAGATCTATCTGTAATTGTTTGAGGAACCTCCATACCATTTTTCCATAAAGGCTGCACCATTTTGCAGTCTCAACAACAGTGTATGAGGGTTCCTTTTCCTCCACAACCTTACTGGCATTTATCATTCTCAGTCTTTTGGATATTAGTCATCCAAAAGATGGAGTGAGATGGTATCTCAAAGTGGTTTTGATTTGCATTTCCCGAATGCTGAGTGATGTTGAGCATTTTTTCATGTGTCTGTTGGTCATTCATATACCTTCCTTTGAGAAATGCCTATTCGGCTCCTTTGCCCATTTTTTAACTGGGTTACTTGGTTTTTTTTACTGTTAAGTTATTTGTGTTCCTTGTGTATTCTGGATATTAATTCATTGTCATATGAATATTTTGCAAATATTTTCTCCCATTCTGTTGGTTGACTTTTCACTCTGTTGTTTCTTTTGCTGTGCAGAAGCTTTTTAGTTTGATATAATCCCATTTGTTTATTTTTCATTTGGTTGCCTGTGTTTTTGAGGTCGTATTCATAAAGTCCGTACCCAATCCTACTTCTTTAATCCATTTTGAGTTGTTTTTGGCTTATTTCACTTAATATAATTTTCTCATTCCCTAACTTTTGAATGACAATTTATCTTGATATCGAACTGAAAGTTGATAATTATTTTCTGTCAGAGCTTTGAGAATATTATTTCTTTATCTAGTTTTGCTGATGAGAAGATTACTGATGGGAAGTTTGGCTGTCAAATTTTTATTTCCTTGTGAATTTTTTTCCCTGAAAACTTTAAAAAATTTTATTTTTCTTTGATGTTCTGTAGTATGATGAACATGTGTCTAATTTACCCTTCTGGGGGATTTAAATTAGTTTCAGAACTTAATGTGCTTTCAGTTTTTTAAAAAACAAATTCATAAAATATGTTTTCAAACAATATATCTTCCCTATTTTGTTGATTCTCTCCATGAACTCCTATTAGACATATATAGAAACTTTTCCTTCCTCCCTCCATGATTTTCCCTTCATCTCATGATGCTGCATTCTGGTAATCAACTCAGACCCCTCTCTAGGTATATTAATATTCTCCTCAGTTGTACCTGGTTCATCTCTTTTACCTATTGAGTTTTTAATTGCAATTACTTTATTTCCTACAATTTACTTTTGGGTGTTTTGCAAAGCACCCTTTTCATTTCTTTTTTATTTTTTATAATGTCTTCTCTTGCCTTGTGAATCATATTTCTTCTTTTATTTATTAGACCATTTTCAACATTCTTATTTTAAAGTCTCTTTCAGATTCTTCTAATATCTATGGTGCTTTAGCTGTTATTAGTCTGACTACCACACAGTGTCATTAGGTTTCCTATTTTCTTGTGTGTTTTATAATATTTTATTGCTGACTTATCTTGGGTCTGATGATGTGCCTTATATTCTCTGAACTTATTGGGTGTTTTTGTTAATTTCCTCTTTGGAAGTTTCTACTATACGTGTATATGACAGGAATTTAGGTCACGCACCTACTTGTGTTATAAAGTTACAACTTGATTCTGTACTAACAATATTGGGCCAACAGGCTGAAGTTTTCCATTGGGACTTCTGAAATTTTCCATTGGGATTCTGTACTAATGATATCGTGCCAACGGACTGAAGTTTTCCATTGGGACTTCCTTTATTGTGCAACTAGATTTATAAAGGGGTTGTCTCCCTGCCACATGTCAGCTAGTTTTACCATCTTAACCAGAAGCTCCCAGAGCACTTTCTGCAATCCCAAGCAATCAATTCAAATTACTAATCACTTATTGCATATCTTGTGTTTGCAGCACTGGGGTCTAGGCATATATGTAAATGTGTCTCAGAATTTTTCTTAAAGGAGTTTATAATCTGGTGGTGATTTAAATGAGATGATCAACATTTACATTTTAATAAAAATAAAATATAAATATGTGCTAACAATATCAGGGTGTATTCAGGAGGAGTGGCATCACTTTGAGTGAATGACAAAAAGTTTCATGGATGAATTAAAACCTCAATTTGCTATTTAAAAAAGATAATTTTAGGAAAGCTATAGAGCTAGGAGAAGTGTTTCCAGTTAAAAGGAACAGGATGTACTATGGAGGTGAGGATGAGCAAAGAATATTGAGGGGATAATGATTATTACTGCCTGATTTTGTAGTTATTTTTCTTATTTTTAAAAGCTCACAATAAAAAGAACTATTATTTATTGAGTGTTTACTATGTGTCTGTAGTGGATTGGATTATGTCCCCCCAAAACTCCCAGAAGCTTGAATTTTGTCCCCCAAGTTTTATGTATTAGAAACTTAGTCCCCACTGTGACTGCTAGGAGGTGGGAAATCCTATTATGGCAATTGAAAGGTGGGGCCTTGAAGAGGTGATTAGATTGTAGTGAACTGATTAAAAATGGCGGTCATGGGCAAGGTTCTGAGTGCTTTAAAAGGACAGTGCATGAGGAACTCTCTCTCTATTCTCTCTGCTCCGCCATTCTCTGCAATGTGAGACCATTGGGTCACTGTTGCCACCACCAAAACCTTCACCAGTTGTGTTCCCTGGACTTTGGATTTCTGGCCTCTGAAACTGTGACTGTCCAATACAGAGCTTAGTGCCCTGCTTGAAAGAGCTAGTTCAGAGGCTGGCAAACTACACCTCTCAGCCAGATCCAGCCTCCTGCCAGCTTTTGTAAAGTTTTATTGAGACACAGCAACACCCACTTGTTTACCAATTGTCTTTCGTTGCTTTTAAGGTACGATGGAAGAGGTGAGTAGTTTCAATAATGACTGCATGGCTCAGAAAACCTAAAATTTTACTGTCTGGTTCTTTACAGAAAAAGTGTGATAACCTCTGACATTAGTCCAATAGAACTTTCTATGATGATGAAAATATTCTATATCTGCCTTTTCTTATATGGTAGCCACTATCTATACATGAGTACTAGAAATATGGCTAGTGTGACTGAGGAACTGAATTTCTAATCTGGTTTGATTTTGATTAATTAATTTTTTTACTTGATCATTTTTATTATATTTGAATATAAAATTTTATTTATTTAGAAGCATTTTTTTTTTTTTTTTTTTTTTTTTTTTTGCAACGTGTTGCTCCTCTCTGTCGTCCCCTGGGAATCACATTTGCATGGATTTAATTTTTTTTTTTTTTTTGGCATGGATTTAATTTTAAACATCTCTCCTTCATTTTAATTTTCTTTCTATTATTTTCATATAACACTAAGCCAAATAACACATTTCAAAATAAATAAAGATTTCTTAGGTGTAAATAAAAATAATCGAGACCATAAAGCATAAAATATGAAAAAATAAGGTAGGATGAAAAATATGAAAAACATGAAAAAATAAGATTCCTAGATGAAATACATATATCATCCATTAATAACAAACACTCGTTCATACAAAAGTGAGCTCCAACTTAGAAAAAGCACTTCAATTGCACTCAGAATGTCACAATTCCGGGAAATAAAGAATTAGTAGGTCTGTCTTTATAAATCATATTAATATTTTATGTGAATGTGTGTGCTTATGCATGCATGCATACATAAACTCAGTGAGAGAGAGCGGGGGAGAGATGATGCAGGAGTTATTTTTTTTTACACAAGTACACCATCTGTTTACACTAGTATTAGGAAATAAACTGGTTAGACATAAAATGCAATTCAGAAATCTACTTACAGCCACAGAATCAATGCTCTCTACCACATTTAAAACAATTGCACATTATAAACATGCCTCTATAACACCTCTGTACCTGTCATTATGATTGAGGTCCTCACTAATGCCCACTACGTCAATCATTCAGGTTAGATTTCTTCATTGATGTCATAATAGAAGAATTTCACATATAAAAAATATATCAAAACCACCTCTTAAAAATTACCTCTTTCTCCCTCTCCTTTTAAGTCTTAAGATAAAATGGTTAAGAGAAAAACAGGTTCTTAAAAGCAAATTGGCTTAAAGTCTCAGATCACCCATGCTGCTGTCTTGTTTCACACTAGACCTGTGTATAGGACAGTACTCTTTCTCAGTGGCTTTCAAATAGTGTGGAAAATTATCCTAAAGTCAAGTCTATCTAAAAATGTTTCGAGCCCACTTTTTTTGAGTTGCAGAGAAAAAATGCTATATCAGTCGAGTCCTGGCAAGAATAAAAAATTCACTCTGACGGTTCATATGAACATATTTTAAAGAAGGGGCTATTGGAGAAGTGTGAACTGAAGAGGATAATCCATCCTAAATCTAGCAATATGGCAAGATATGACCATTATTGGTTCTGAGGGGATAAGGAGAAGAAATAGAAGGTAAAGTGCTGGAACCATGGAGCACAGACTGCCCAGCGGAAGTTTAGTCCTGGGAGTATGTAGCTACTGTTAGAGACTTTGCTCTGAAGCAAGGAGGACATACAAATGAAGTATCCAGATCTCTCTTTCTTCTCATCTTCTGTACTCCTGCTATTTACTGTCTTTCATTGGCCAAACCCCAGCACTCCACCTAAGCCAGCAGGCTAGGAAGTAAGAGAGTACAAGATACAGGGGTCAGCTTTCTGGTCTTGGAGAAGAAAAGGAAGGAGAACGGATCTGAGGTGAGCAAATGGATAAAAATTCAACAGAGATTCTGTCTTTTAAAGTTGTATTCTTGTTTCAATCTAGAATCGTGTAGTAAACCAGTTAAAGAGATCAAGAATTAAGAAGTAATATTTTACCAAAGCTCTTATATAAAACAATGTCAATGTTGTCTTTTACAATCTTATCCATCGACGTTAGACAGCTGACCATTACCCATTTCCTTCTGTAACCACCATCCATTATAAGACATCTGCAAAGAAGAATCTTAACAGAGCACCACAGATCCCAAATAATAATTTTAAAAGGACTAAACAAAGTGATCTAATTTCACTATTAAAGTCACTGCCTAATTCATTATTCAGTTCCAGGGCACAGACATGGACATTCATTTCGATAGGTTCAGTTCCTGGAATAGTCCCCTCAAAAATGGAAAGCTCACTAAATATTTGGTAAATTGAATTCTGTAATACACAGTAGTGATATTATTAACAAAGAAATGAATTCTTTGGTAAAAGGAAACAAAACAGGAGTAGAAAGGTCAAGAGCTTCATAGCCAGGAGTTCCTATTAAAAATTGTGGTCTAAACACTGTGGGTCATGTCTCAGTAGTGGATCACAAAGTCAGTTTAGCAAGTCTTTACAAAGATTTCTAACAAAAGAAAAAATGAAAACAAAAGGGAATGTGAATTTTCAGTGTGCAGTGCAAATGGTAAGGATGTGTATGGTGAAACGTTTGTTTCACCCATATACATGAGTATATTGAGTCACAACACGAAACGCATATCTTACTGTGGCTCTCAGTTTAACACTTAGAAAACCACTGGCACATGGCAGCTAGACAAGCACCCCCACTGATTTCAGTTAGAGATAAAAATAAGAGGCACAACAACAGAGGCGTGACAAAAAACCAAAAAGCAGAGGGATGGCAAACCATGAGAAAATGAGGTCCAGGCTATCCGCAGAAAGACAGCATAAATATCTCAACAATATACACAGGGAAAGTAATTTGCTAATAATTCACCTTGCTGATAATTGTTAAGAAGAATATTTCAGAAACCAAAGCCTATGAAGGCTGGTATTTTAGTTAAATTTTACACTGCAAAGAAGCTATCTAGGGAGAAACTATTCTGGGAAGGCAAATGACTATAAGAAATGTAAATTCTATAAAATTCAAGCAGATATGAAGCAGATATCAGGACATTTGGACAAATAAATGAGCTAAATAAATGGCCCTTGAGCCCAGCTTCCCTTTTATTTTAATACTGATTTGTTATTTTATCTGTGTGATTTATATAATTGTATTTTTATAGCCAATAATAATTACACTGACAGGGTGATTTCAAACCAGAGTTCTCTTTTTTAGCTAAAGAAGAACTTAGTCAATTTTTAAAAAAATACATAGTACTTGTGCCATTTGATGGCCATTTCTTTAAATGACAGAAGTGTTCTCCTGGCAATTCAAGCACTGAAGGAATGAGTCTGGCATATCCAACCACCTGTGTGTCTCTGAGCAAGTTATCTAAATTCTCTGTCACCACATTTCCTTTTTCGTAAAATAGAGATTATAATGCTTGCCATAAAGTGTCACTGTGAGGACTCACTGGAAGTTGTTCATGGTAAGCAGTTTATATTTGACATATTCAGAAGCCTTACAGATCAGTGGCTTTGGTGGTAGTGTTGATGGTAGTGTTGAAAACAACTGCATGGTGAAGCCCTCTTCCCTGACTTTTTAGGTTCCATGTGGAAAGTTTTCAGCAAGATGAATACTCTTGCTTTCTCCATCCACTTGTGAGAGCGACAGTGACTTAGCTGATTTGTGTGAAGGAACTAGACTATTTGGCTCAGTCCCTTCTTTTCTCCCTTTTCTGGGAGGACATTCTCATCTTCTCCATGCTATAAACATACATCACCAGGTCCCTCGGGAGGGCTAAGTGATTGCCCTCGTGTCCCGCTGAATAGGTGGTAGTTCTGTTTAATTAGAGGTATTATTGAGCCCTTTTGCCTGAAGTTTAAAGCTACTCAATTTATCTTAAATGAAGCTGGTGATATTTTGACTTGTGACTTGATTTTCAATCTGTTTTGAACTCAGGAGGAGGAGAAAGGGAAGTTCATTAGCCTCCTACATACTTAAGACATAGTTATTAATATTTCTGTGCTCTTTTAAAAACATGTTGCATGTTTTTTAAGGTGGGCAAATGAGATGACCTTCCCCTATTAAAAGACACTGTCTTAAATGGGAAAGTTGAAATCAGTCTGATGTGAAGCTATAGGACGTATTGCACAACTATGCAGTTCTATGTATACTCTACAACTTAGATGGCATCCATCTCTGATTACACTAACACACATTACCACTTTAAGGTGCAATATAGTTTTTTGTTTGAACATTTTTGTTCAAAAACTCCTGTTGCTTCTCAAATTGTATGTTGGTTATGTATTTACAAATGGCAAATGTTAGAAATTTTACCCAAATTCATTTTAAAATTTACTATTAAATAAAATTTTATTAATAGATTTATGTTTATAGGCAAGATAAATAGTTTTTGCGTATTTATATAAAACTATCTGGACAAAATTTTAAAAGAATAATCCATACGCCCAACAATTTATTTATATTCTCAAGTGTAAATATTTTCCAGGTTTAAATATATCTTCCTAAAGGCAAAAACACCCATAAATTGTTTTATTTACCATTCTTATATCTCATGTTTTAAACTTGAAATAGAATTCAGCAATATTAGCTATAGCTAGTTTAATTGTGAAAAAGGAAATATTTTTCTTGAGTCAGCAGAAAGTTTATAAGCACACTTAAAACCAAAATGTGGCATTCTATTACAACTGAAAGTTCTGAAAACTGGTTGTTATTTTTTTTCAAAAAAGCTTAAGAACAGAATCGACGGGAAGGTGGTGGGTGGCTCTGTGACTGAAAGTTCCTGTACATTGGGGAATAGCTGTCTTTGGCAAGCTTATTGGGTGACAGCTGATATACTGTCTAAAAAGACTGTGTGAAAATGCTATTTTGTTGCATCTTAATTCTCTTCCTTGGATACAGTACAGCTCCAAGACTTGAATGACTTGCTATTTAACAGTAAGTGCTGATGTTGAAAATTCAATACATTACTTTCGTGTAAATGATCGTATAGTAATCACTACTGATATCACCAACTTCCTTCTGAAGCAGATGCTAGGAAATGAATTTTCTGGATTAAGATAGTAGAGTGTTGAAAAGCTCACTGAAAGTTAACATTCCAGATGTTCCAAGACTCTTTCAATTCCAAACTTTTTTTTCCCCCATATAGACAGACCTACCTTCTGTTTCTCTGATCAATCAATGACGTTGATGTGATTCTGGAGTTTGTGTTAATATACTTCACACTGAGTGCTATGAAAATGCATATTTTCTATGTAATTCTCTTATCTTGATGTACTTATTTCAATAATGCTAGCTTTTGGTTTATTGTCCTCCCTGGAGTAGGATTATTTGTCTTTACGAGACTTAGAATGAGTAAAACAAGATATCCCCTGAGAGTTTTAAGTGGTATTTCTTTTAGGTTGATTTTCTTTGAGGTGAGGCTGAATGTCAAATCAGAGCAGGGAAATAATCTGAGTTTTACTGACCCTTTCTTTGCATAGTTGCAATTCTTTGCTTACAGATATACAATAAGTTTAAATATGCTATTACTCAAATAAGTTCTAGTGATGTTTATAGTAATGAAAATTTCAATAGTATTATTCTCATGATTAGAAAATATTTGTCAGGTACAAATTTGGGATGACTGAAGTAATAAGTATCACAGGCACACATAAATGCCAAGAGGCAAGTAGTCTACATCTTTTGGATTTTTTCCCCCAGAGAATCATGAGGCATGAGCTGGCAGGCAGACTGGTGAAAATTTCATGTTATCTCTGCTCTGTTCTATGGTTCGTTTCTCTGAAAGTATAAGACAGTAAGCATCATTCAAAAATGGGCAAGAATGAGTATGAGAGAAACTTTGCTTGATACCAATGAACCTGTATTGGGGGTGGGTTTATCATTCCAAGATAATTACTTTAGACAAGGTGTCTCTAAGGTAGATTTGAAATTGACAAATGACAAACAGCTCCATGTGCAAACAGGGAGTAACTTCTGTTTTGAGAAGAGATCCTTGGAGTGACTTTAAAGTGGCTCAAATATATTGGGGGGTGTGAGAGTGACTGGATAATTTATAGTTATCAATCTACCAGTCATTTTTAATTGACATGCAAAACAGTACATTTTAGTTTTTAAAAACTAGCTTTTTTCTGTACTGGTGTTGTACTAGAAATGACCTAATATTGTTGCTGCCTTCTTTATCACAAGCATTTCTTAAGAAGATGCTTGAAAATCTGCCTCCTAATTTAATAGTCAGGAATATAGGGCATTTGTACAACACCCTGCCATGCTAATATGTCTTCATCGCTCACTCATCCAGTTCCTTTAAATGTATTAGTCTGATAGTAAAGGTACTTGAAAACATTCAGAGACAGGATTAGAAAAACCAGCACACAGTGTAAATTAGTGAACACTTCTAGGATGCACTAATCTTGGGTTAGTGGCCATAAAGTGACCTTGATAGAGCTATTTACCACCGTGTTTAAAATGCACAATTTAACCTGAAGTGAATAAAAGGTGTTCATCACATTTGTGTCTCTACAAGCACTCCCTCACTCTCTTGTTAAGGGTTGTTTTTTGTTTTGTTTTTTTGTTTTTTGGGTTTTTTTTTGCAGACTGTCAATGAAGATCAAAAAACACATTAGAGAGGTTCTATAATTATAGTTTTTGCAGTTTAAATAGACTCACTAAAGTGAAGTAAAACATTATCTGTATAATCAATGAAAACAACTCTTAGACCAAGTGCTAAACTGTTTACCAGAATTCTGTAATTATACCCAAACATTGGACTAATAGTGATGTAACTTCTATCAGTGATACTGTGTTTATTTGATGATCATGACTAAGGCAAGATTTGTAAGATTCCATAATCATTTTCCAGTTCATTTTTATTGACAACTAAACATAAGAATACACAGCAGAATACTTTGCTCCATTTCTCATATTTGAGCGAAGATTTGAAACTAGTTATTTTTAAAGGGTGGATTAGGAGAGCTTTTCAATGAAAAACTATACGAAAAGGTAAATTTGGAGGTACACAGGTTAGAAGCATCACAACGAGGGTGCCTTAACTGGGGACAATGGCTTTGGTGGCAATACACCATTGATTTACACTGAATACTAGAATCACAAAACATTTTTGGATCTTCCACCTATTTGTCTTTCTACAATCTTGCCATAATAATATTTTTATTTTCCAGTTTGGACTTTTAGGACTATTCATTGAGTGCACTGAACGTAAATTCAAAATTAAGTACCATACAGACATGTTTTTTATAAGTTCACGGATTATCCCATTGACTCACATCTATCTCCCTTACTCTGTACACTATATCTTCAAGTCATGTTCAATTTCCCATTTGGATGTCAATAAATGCTTGACATGGAACTACAAAGATTTTATAACAATTACTACAGCCTAATGTGTCAGGTTCATTACACATATTCCCAAAGTGTCACAATGACTTGCAATTGCCATTAATAAAACTAAACAAAACAAATACATCCAACAGTGCAGTCTCCCTATTAATCATTTGGCCGCATTTTAGCTCACCACATGTTTGTGGATATTCTGCTATCTTCTCCATTCACATATTGTCCAGGGGAACTGAGTTGCAGCAATAGGGTGTTTCCATGTCTAACTCCAAAGCATATTCTTTAGATGTTATTTCGTTTTGCTATATTTGTAAAGAATTTAAATATATTAATGACACTGACTCAAAGTTAAAATAACTCAAAGTTTAAAAAAACCTGTTCATATCTGACTTGACTTAGAAATTCCCCCAAATGTTATGTACTTTATGAATAATTAAATCTCATATTTACCTAGGATTTTCAAAGCACCTTCATATGTATTTGATAAATGGAGATTCACAATGACACAGTGAAAGGTAGGGAAGCTGTTATCATTTCTGGTTTTAAATATGAAGAAATCAGTGCTTAGGTAACGCCACTTCAAACTTCATATGTTCTCACCCCAGACAGTCCAGTGTGACTTTTCTAAAAATGGTGGAGGTTTTAAAAATTATAGTTAAGTCCTTGGCCTACATATTGATAAACACTAGAAAAATAAATATATGGATGACAAGTATTTTTGCAGTTGCTCCTATCCCTGTTATCAACTTAGAACCATCAAACTGAAAAAGGTAAATTGAAATTCAGAAACATTACAATTCTTAAAATTGTCTGGGGAAAACTTTTATTATGCCAGCTCAGCTTTGACAGAAAGTGCAGAATTTCACTTAATATTGCTAGCCTTTTGACATAGCTGTTTTCATGTCTGATGACAACGATACCCTTCAGCCACCAGCTGAAAAAGCAAACTACTAGGACAATTAAGTACAACTGTCAACCACAAAGTGGTAACAAATGAAGCTCTCTCTTCATGTTCATGAAAATTCATTTTTCTGTAGGAAAACAAAAAGCATCTGACCCACCCATGCTCTAGAAATCAAACAATTTGCTGATACAGCTGGAGAGACAGAGTGCCACGACCTCTCTATCTACTTAGAAGATATGAGTGCAGCTTGAGAGAGAACAAATTTAGAGGCTGACTCAGAAAGAGTGAGCGAAGGGCATGGGCCACAAGCAAATAATACCGAAGCAAGATATCACAGCTAACTTTGCAGTGAGCAGATAGGAAAGAACGTGTGAGCAACTGAAAGAAGACCTATGACAAGTTTCTAGGCTGAATAAAATGGGCCAGGAAAGGAAACAGATGGTGATAGAAACACCACAAATGAATAAACAAGACATAAGGACAATGCTGCCACAAAATCAAGGTCTGTCAAACAATAACAGAGAAATATTCTGGCAGAGGGAGGCTCCACAGGCATCTCAGAGTGCCACCAGGCATAACACTGAAAACATGCTTCAGTGATATGTCATGGTTTCTGGAAGCACCTGCCAAATTCTGGCACTTTTTTGAGTGCTTATTTTTTTATTGAAGTCTGAAAACTCATCCCATAGGGGTATGTGACTGTGTGTGTCTCTGTGTGTGTATACTTGCATATATATGTGTGTGTGTATATATATACTGATAGAGCCATAAAAATGTTAATAGTAATCACTAGCATTTGCTGATTGCTAGGTGCCAGTCACCTATCTAAATGCCCAGAAAGATCCTATGATATTAACACTGTAATTACCTTCTTATCTAATTACAGAGGATGAAGCTGAAGCACAAAAGTTAACTTTGCCCATAGTCATGGCTAGTAAACAAAGGAGCAAGGATTTGAATGTATGCAGTCTGGCTGAACATGTCGTGTTCTAACACGCTCTTACTATATGTTCAAACCATAGCACACCAATGTATATAATTTTACAGTACATGTAAATCTGATTTTCATGAACCAATGTTATTGACTTTTACTGAGTACCATCCACTAGTATATTTAGAAGATATTATAAGATGTAAACTGTTAAACATCATATGATTCACTGACAACTGGAATCAAAACAGTTTGACTCTCTTTTTATTTCTTTAATTTCCTGGGTCACATTTGTGATGCTGTTATTTAGTCATCTCATGCACCTTCAATTAGTACATCTTCTGTTACGTTTTCAGGCTGTAAACCACTACAGACATTATCAGAGCCACAGTAAGCACACAGGGAACAGATCACAGAACTCCCTCAATCCCCTTCCTGTCCTCTTCATTCATGCATACATAGAGAAAAGCCCACCAGGGGTTAATAAGGCAAGTATGTTTATATATATATATATTAAATACAGGACCAGGTAAATTCACCATTCTCCACATACTCCTATATTCTCGGTCACTAAACGAAGGTAATCTGCACCAATCTTACTGTCTTCTTCACATACTAGCTGTCCGAGCAAAGGCTCTAAAAACCTCTGTGCCTCAGTTCAATCACATTTTTAAACTCAAAATGAGAACACCTCACCTGATTGTTTTTAGGTTCTGAGTTGCCACTTAGAAGAGCATCTTACACACAGCAAGTATTCAACTGTCGCTGGTTTTCATGACCATCATTATTATTACAATCCACCTTTCCCCTCTACTTTCATTCATGATCTTATTGTTCTAGTCTCTAATCCAGCCTCTGATTTCTCTGTTCACCCCTAACCATTTCACTCTGTTCTCTGTACTTATATTCCACGGACTAACAAAAGTCACGACAGAACAAAATGCCCTATATTCCAATCTCTTGGTGGACACAATTTCCATTTTCTTAGCTGAAGCCTGGCTTCTCTGCTGTCCAGTTACTACTGTCCAGTTACAACCGTCCAGTTGTTTTTGTACCTCCTGCATCTTTCAGGCTCAAGAAGAGGAGTAGGTTTCCTGCATCTTCATCAATGTTGCTTTCGAACCATTGTTTTCCTGTTTGGGGAGTTAAAAAGTGCCTACACCCTTGAAGAGAAGGCCAGTTGGCAACTCTTGTTCATGCTGTTGTCTGTGAACTGCCTACGCACAATCACACCAATGGTGCTACTACAACTTCTCCTACTGCCACTCCGACAGCATCTGGTTCTTCAAACATTTTGGAGCTTACCTAGTCTCTCCTATTGTCTACACTGTCTTAAAAGTTTTTTACACCTCCCCAGCTTTCTGACCCAGCTCCCCACCTTCACACTTAGCAGATAACACTGCCTTCCACTTCATAGGGAGTTACTGAATGAGATCATTAAGAATGGAAAATAATGATTTAAATTAAAAATATAAAGGCACACTATTAGATAGCACATCACTCACCACCTGTATTTATGAACTGCCGATTGAAAAGAATACTTAAAGCTGTATTTAAAACTATTGGTAGTTTCTTTAAAAATTTAATCTTGGGCGTCATGAAATTTCAGTTAATGCAGATGGGAAACACTGACTTGTGAAACTTCTTGAATTTACATTTTATGGATACATCAGACACAAGTAAATCAAGCCTGGTAGTTCTTAATAAAGTCAGAGAATAAATTAAATGGAAAAACACACACGTTTCAGCCAGATTTCTTTTGGCATTAACAGGCAGTAAAATGATCCACCACACACTGCCAAGCTGCAGAATTTTGTAGACCAATTCTGAAACGTAGTATGTAGTTTGTGGCAACCATCTGCTGAAATCTCTTTACTTCCTGTCATTTGGCTCACATGAAATTAAAATATCGATAGAAACAATTTCTGCAGGGAAATTGAAAAAGTTAATAGGAAAGTCAGTTAAGGGTTTCATGAGATTATACAGTCGAGTTTCTTGATACTTCTACTATTCTTAATTATATAACAGTTCTAAGACTAAAATATAAATTGCAATAGAAAGTAGACTCTGCAAGTGAAAATATGAAGACACTTACGGGTTAGGTAAAATGCAATGTAATATTAGATTCACCACGAAAGTCAAGTCTGCATTCGATGGCAGCCATATTGGTAGAAAAATTCTAATAAAAAAGTAAATCTTAGTTCTATAACAAAATATTAAACCTGTTTAAATGCCACGGTCATAAATTCCTGGCTCCCTGCCTCTATGCTCCTATATTCCAGCTAGGTATATGTTTTTCCTTTTCAATTGACTCAAGACATGGTTCTAATTTCATTTAGAAAAATAGATAAATAAATAGGATCCCTTGTCTCAGAAAACACTATGTCACTATCAAGACTGGTTGATGAAATGTAAAGCTTAGAATCTGTGCTTCATTTCTTAACTCTTGTTGCCCAATATTTCTCTGCACTTTTCAGGTACCTAGCCTGGCTTCATGGCTCTCTGTGATGATCCCCTGGACTCAGAAGTCACCCTCCTTAAAACCCCCTATTAATGTATTTTCTATCTGAGCTAATCTCCTATACTCTGCAAGGGGTTTCCCCACCTGGGCTTATAGTACCTATTCTCTTTCCTTTAGTCTAGTAATCTTTCCTGACCACAGGTAGAGCTTAGGTCTACAAGCCCTGAATATCTTTCAGTTCCTCTACACTGGGCTCTCCAGACTTGTCTCTTTCTATTGATAGTGAGACAGCGAGAAAGAACTGTCCAATTCTAGAGGAGATTTATGGTGGTTTCACCTAAAAACTATTGCAATAGCTCAGAATAACCAACAGACAGCAGCTAAATTCTACATCGAGGTAAGACAAAAAGTTTGTAAGTTAGAATCATGTTTTTAGTTCATTTACAAGGTCAATTTAAGTCTTTTCTTTGTATTGAACCAATAAAATTCCAGAATAATAAAAATATATTTTATTTTCTTTTTAATCACACAGATAGAAGCTAGTCTAAGTCAGCATTTCAACTCCATATATTTTAAAATGCAATCCACACAAAGTTTTAGGCAAATAATGCATATATTCATATTAATATTATTAACAGTAACTCACTCCATTAATTTGCTGATTGTTATTTCATGCCACAAATATTAATTTACAAAGGAAGAATACATTAATGTATGCATTGGACATATAATATTGGACTGAATTCCTGAAGGTGATCTTTTAATTTTGAAAATAGCTTGATTGTTTATTGTAAGTCAAATTCGGAGTCAAAATAACATAAATATGGATATGTATTTTTAAAAGGAAACACTAAATTTAAATACATATTTGTTTAAAAATTTAAGATCTTTACAAGACTCACGTTTCCTCAAAAAAATCAAAGAGAGTCACCATGATAATTTTTATGTCTTAAAAGAATACAATACAAAAAAGAAAAGCAGAACCTTTGGAAACTGGTTCTGGCTCACTGTTACAAGAAAATGTTAAAGCCTAGATGTTTAAATGATATTAAAAAGGTCATAAACACTGATCCCTTTCTTCTGTTTTTTGGAAGAATTACAAATAAGAATATTAAAATGCTTTTCTAATTTATATTTGTGAACCAACGCAGAGGAAAACTGCTCCAATTGGATCAGGCGGAGTTTTTATGTTCAACAAACCAATTGTTAATAACAATTAGGTATGGTTTGATACTTTCTACAATATTGCTGTTAAATAAAGGATAATTCAGAAGCAATAGACATTTTGAATCTTAGATTAATAAAAATGTGACTAGCTTACAGTGGTGGGTTTCATAAAATAAACAGAAAAGGTCATATCTGTAACATTGAAACAAAAAGCACTATGTCTGTATAAACAAAACCCCAAATTCAGTTGCAGATAAATTATTCTAGGCATTTTAACAAACTTGCTGTATGAAAATCACCAATTTTATTCCCTCTACATAAATTAAGTTTTGATAAGAGTTATATACATTTGAGAGCAAATTTTCAGCCAGAAGGCTCAATCTTAATGAGTAAAGAGTAGGAGAAATACATCGAGAGCTTCTTGTTCAGAGTAAGATGGAGTAAGCGCACCCCACAATGTTTCGCCCACTGAATGCATGAAGCAGTTATGTGAAGACTCTAAAAGATAAATAGCCTCCTGCAGATTGGGAAAGAAGATCACAATCTGAAATACCACTGAACTGGTGGTAAGTTTATCACTTTTGCCTTTTCCTTATTCCCTGGCCTGAACTCAAGTCAGTCTTTAATTTGGAAGTAAGCATTGTCATGGATAAAAAGAAACCTGAGAGGAATTTTCCCTCTGAGTTTCCAAGAAGGTGAGCATTATACTATGCTAAGTTTTATTCAGTGATTCATCCAATAATTATTTACTGAGTGCTTACTATGGCCAGGCATTTTTCTTATCTATGGTGATAGTCAAGAAATAGCATAGACAGAGATCACTGGATTGTACATTCTAGTAGAGGAGACAGACGAGAAGCAGTAAATATAATAATTAGGCACATTATATGGTGGTTTAGATGTTGATGAATGCTTTATAAAATGATAAGACAATACAGCAGGGTAAGAGGAATCAGGAGTGCTGGCAGGGGGAACAAGATGTTTTAAGTAGAACCCATTGAAAAAAATGACACCTGAATGAGGATTTGAAAAAGGCGAGGAAGCCTACAGTGCTGAATCAGGGGAGGGGCAGGGAGGCTTTCCATACAGAGGATCAGCCCCTTCAAAGGCCCTAAGGCCCTAAGGAGGGAGCAAGCCTCACTTGCTCAAGGCAAAGTGAGCAGGTTAGAGTTGCTGGAGCAGAGGGAACAAAGAAAAGAGTCATAGGACATGAGGTCACAGAGAAATCCTATTGCCCACCCTACAGAGCATTGAAGGTTATTATAAATTCTTTAGCTTTTACTCAGCATGAAGCAGAGAGCCAGTGCAGGGCTTTGAGCATGTGATTGACATGATCTGGTTTACAGTTGAAAAGGGATCCTTCTGGCAACTGTATGGCAAATAGACTACATGGAGGCCATACAATAAATATAATAGCACATTTTATGGCTGTCTTATAAAACATTACTCAAGTAGGACAGTGTAATCACACACAAATATATGTGCGTATATGTATAGAGACACATATATACCTGTGTGTGTGTGTTTGCTCTTTACACAGAACCTACTAGGAGATGTGTTTCATGGAAATTACTCTAGGAAATGTAATTCATGGATTCATTCAAGTTCTAAAGGCAAGCATATCTTATAGGCAATCTTCAATAAACATTATGTCTCACAACTAAGTTTTGATAGGAATTGGGCAGCTGAGTGTCTGAGTTTATAATCTCTGGCAGGATCTGAAGAGCAGGTCTATGGAGTTGCCAGTCAAAAGTATAACTACATGCTTTGAAAGTTTATGGTTAAGTTAAAAATATCTGGTCTTTAGACTGACTGATACATGGCTAGTTTTGGTTATCACTGATTTACAGAAGCAATAGTGACAAAATAAGTAAGGGGATTCCCTAGGATGCCTGCCTTGGTAGAAAGAAACATGGCCTTTCCTTTTGACCAGCTTGTGATGAAGCATTTATTGCGGGCACATTCAAGATTATTCTCAAGAAAACTACTGCTCTAACACATGGACAAAATAGCATGTGTGGCCCCCAGTTCTGTGCTCAATCACGGTGGTTCCCAATGCATGGGCCACAGACCCTAAGGTATCAGATTTTTTTGTGGGAGTGGTCAAGGTTTCGCAAAGGTATTTGCACATCTATATCTGCATGTGAATTTTACCTTATAACTGATATGAAAGTACAACTACTACATTGTGGAAGATTCATTAAATTACCCAACATTAAACACGTTTAAAATTTGTGAGGCTCTTTTCATAGTTAGAGGCTACTCACAATCAATAAATTATGATATGTTTGGAGAATACCTCTCAAATACGATCATTTTCATAATTGATTTCATCTTTGCTTTCTGACAAAAATTACGTAGTAAAGATAGTTACCTAGGTCAGGTAACTCTTAGATTGTGACAATAAAATATCATGCCAATTTTATACAAATCAAATGCACAATCTATATCCTACCAGCTCTCAATGTGGAATATCAGCTCCAGAAGTCTAGATTTTCAATTTATGAAAAGGGAAGCTAATATACATTTTAAATATGATATCAAATTTGTGAATAAGTCTTCCTTTGGCTGGAATTATGACTGAAGAGAAATGACTTTTAGTGCTAAGCTTGTTTGTTGACCATTATGTTCTTATCTTTCCTAAAGGTAACCACAGACTTGTTAATGGCCAAACACCACTTCAGCTGGTTACTATTTAGTAGTGAAATAAAACATGGTAGTAAACATGGTCGTAGGGAGCACTGGTGCAGTCACTAACACATGCCAAGCAAGTAGTACTACACATGAATTTGGTTACCTAAGGCTATGTTCTCAGCATGAGATGAAGTTGTGGTTTAAGGTAATTACAAATTATGGGTATTGAGAGTTGCAGAATATGCTACCAAAACATCAGCAATGGCATTTTAATAATCTTAATGAACTCCTGGGAATACAGAAATTTCAGCATGAGGTAAATACCATCATTGTAAGAATTCACTTTCCAAAAGGTGAAATCTTGCTGTAACATAACATTTTCTGAATATGTTGAGAAAGAATGAGATCATTTCCTGAGCAAAGGGATATTGGCCAAATATTGTAAACACCGGGTTTTAAAAAATTCAGCTTTTTTTACAGTCGGATCTCTCAGAGCCTTTAAAATAGTCATTCAGGC
Organism: Cynocephalus volans; assembly: GCF_027409185.1. Taxonomy (NCBI): domain Eukaryota; kingdom Metazoa; phylum Chordata; class Mammalia; order Dermoptera; family Cynocephalidae; genus Cynocephalus; species Cynocephalus volans. The sequence goes on from NC_084464.1 coordinate 68,438,459, forward strand.
TGTGAATCTCTAGGAGGGAAGTACTGAAGGCAGAATTTTCTAAACTTAATGGACCACAGGGACCCTCTGGCTTTTTCTTTTTCCACAGACCACTGTGTGGAATGAATGTGCCACAGAACATTTTGGGAAATGATACTCTAATCCAATCTAAATTAAAGAAAGTTCTCTAATACAGTCTTATAGGGACACATAAGCTGCAGAACCTTACAGGTTTCTCCTCATCCCCCACGTTTTGCTGTTAAAGCCTGTATATGGGCCTTGATAATTTCATGTGAAAGTTTTTCTTTCTTTAATAACTAAAGAAGATAACATATTCTGTGGTCTATAAATTAAAATAATTTCTTGGCAGTATTTTAAAAAGTAAGGCTCAGGAAAATATGGCTCTTCCTTTACCTAACTATAGAAGCTTATCCATTTAAAAAAAAAAAAAAAAAAAAAAAAAGACAACTTTTAAGAATCTCATTCTATGCCCTATGAAATGATCAATGTGAATTGTTTTCCAATTGAATTTATGCAGTGTAATGATACCTAAAGATAGACTATAGATCCATAAATGTACTTCTTTCCCCTTGATATATTGCAGTAAAAAATATTGAACCTCATTGTATTGCAGCTTATTACCACACAGATTCACTTACAGAAGAAAATCAGAGAGAAGCTAAAAGATCTATCATTATTTTTTATCAAAATTGGTGCTATAGAGGGACAATGCTAGTCTATAGGAACCCACACACATCATACATACATTCATTTATGTGGCAGAAGAATTTCTGGCAAATGCAAAACTTCAGTTAAATATTTTTAACCTGTTCACATTGTAAGAGGTTATTCCTATGGATCGATATATATTGAGGCTGATAGTGCATGTAGCAGAATCAGGCAGCCTGGGGCTTGTAAAGTATAATCTTGCTTTAATTTCTGACATAAGGGTGTTGGGTTTCTTAGGGAAGAAAGTACAGACATACTTGCAAACAGCATATCCACTGTCAATTCATACTTTTCCCTAACATATTAGATCTGCACTTGTATATTAGTCAGTCAAAGTTTTAATTTCTGAGAACAAACTGATTGATTTCTGAACAGTAAACATTTTATTCTCCTTGAAAACAACAGCTTATTATTACTCGTCATGATTGGATTTTTGATTTTTTTTAAAAAGTCCCTTCTTATGAATTTAATTAGCTAATGTGATTTACAGACATTGAGTTATCTAAAAAAATAAATTAAGGAATCATTGAATTGGTTTAGCTTTCAAGTGATTCTGACATTCTAGTTGTAACATAAATAGCAAATGAATGAGCTAAAGAGAAGTGGCAGAAATGTGCTTCAAAAGAAAACCATTTAAACAGATTTCCACACAGGTGTTTAGGCAAAAATAGAGTCTGTCAACATGATAAAAAATATCTTAAGTCAAATATCTGTACATTTTGTTCTGCACATGGGTAAACATCTGGATACCTAGAAATATTCAAATATTTAAATATTTTAATGTTTCACTTTATATTGCATTACACAGTACATGTAATTCATAAATACATGTATCGTGGAGAATTTGTGCATTTTGTGGAGAATTTGTTAATATTTGCACTTGGATGAGGGTAAGCTAAGTATTGTTGCTATTTGGAAAAGGGGAGTTTGATGTTGACTTCCTAAAGTTGAGATGAAAAAATAAAAGAGAAATGCTGCAATCAAGTGACAGGAACCCAAAGGGATTTTCCACTCCCCTCTGTGAGGGTTTTGGGTTTGCCACGTGCCAGGGGCCAGCTTAGGGGCACTTGAAACCTCTGCCCCCAAAATCAATCATAGCCTTTAAAGGTCTGGAAGCTTGAAGGTCATGAGAAGAGGTAAGAGGGACCAGATTCCGGACTGCTGCAGGTATGGCCCAGAGTGAGGCCTGGAAGGAGGACAGGAGAATTTTAGGCTTCCTGCTCTTTCCTGGTTTCTAAGTATTTGCAGCAGATCACAAAAGTCAAGTGCGGTTTGAAGAGATGTACTGTTTTCAGGTTAATATTACTTTCTGCAGTTATTATTATTATTTTTTTTACCCCCTAAAGCCCCATATTCAATGCAGGCAAATGGAGAGTAAAGAGCAAGGGAGGATTATTTTCCAAATTGTCTGGATGTGAGGTAGTGGACAATCTGATATTCTAAAGACAGTCACTCTGTACCAACACAGGCTATTTCTTCTTTCGTTATCATTTTTTACAATTTATTTTTATTTCCAAAGAATCAGAAATGAATGTATGATATACAGATATGGATATTCTATACAGAGGTAAAATTTTCCTATTTTAGAGCGTAGGTTAACGCATTTTCTTGCAGAGAAGAGAGCAATGGGACTACTGATATTTTGATGGATAATGTTTAGAGAATCACTTTAGTTGGAAGTGGAAGTTTGAGTGACTGCAATAAATTGATCTAAAATACAATAGACAGTCCATAGTCAAGTTTCTTCACCTTTATGTATAGCTTTTATAATGAGCTCCATTTCCAGATTTTATTACTTAGATAAGAAGTTTAGGGTCAGTAGGCAGAAGACATTAAAGCCTTATATTTATTCAGAGTGTACAGGTTTTTATTCCTGTTCCATCAGACTAAGTATTACGATTGATATTGGGGGAAAAGAAGTCTCTGGATGAAATACATTATAAATGTACTATAATTGATGTAGCATTTGTATCATGCTTAAAATGAAATTTGGAAATGAGAATTATATTGAAAGGCAATGAATTACAATCTGGTGGTAAAATTACCTCATTATAAGATAAAATATTCATTCATTTAAGAAGATAAACTGTAAGAAAACGTACTTTTCTATTATAACTATCTTCAGATTGTTTGCGGCAAAATGACCTGTGCTTTTCAATACAGAACATTTAATTTTCTAATATAGAATAAATTCAGCATTTTAATGCAGTTTTAGTCATGCATTTTTATATGTCCTTCTCTAATACTAAGACTTTGATGTTTCTAGTGGAAGGCCCCTTAATCTTGGATCCACGAATGTGAATGGACTTTTATGTACCGTGTAATGTGTATGTGCATTTTCCTAGGCAGAGTAAAGGTTTCCAGAAATTTCATCTGATTCGCAAAGTGATCTCAAAGTGATCAATAATCCACCTGGTAGTAGAAAATACAAATTACACAATATCTTATGAAGCCAAAGTCCTTAGGATATCATGTGATGTGACAGCCCAATTCTTAATACTGTCACTAGTCACATAGCAGTCAACAGTACCCTGTAACTATTCTAACTCTGACTTCATTTTTTTGAAATGTGGGTTTCAAGAGTCCTAAGATTCCATGAAACGATTGAAATAAGATGAGTATTCCTGGCTCAGAAATTTCATTTTTTTCTTGCTTCTTGCTTCTTCCTAGCCTGTATTTAAGGAAAACATTTCCCTAAATGGTATCATAGTCAGAAATGCTCATTTATTCACATATTTACAATTTGTAAAAAACAAGATGATTTAAACAGTGTTAAGAACATATTTGGGCAATTTATTAAACAATTCCTAATACATATTTATTAAATAGATGTGATAGTGTTATGAGGTATGATCTCTAAAAATTATGTACATTTTTTAATTGGGATGAATTTTAAAGGAAAATAGTGTTTGTTCTATTTTCTTTTAAAATTTTTAAATTATCCTGTTCAGTTAAAGTCACACAAATATGGCAAGTCACATGAAGTTACAATAGTGTGCCATATTTGAATTATTAGACTTAAGTAAGATTTCTTTCCCCTATATTTACAAAAAATATATAGGTAGATGGGTCCAATGACATTTAAGAAAGAAAAAGAAGGAAGGAAGAGAGGCAGGCAGGCAGGAAAAAGGAAAGGAAGAAAGGAATGAAGAAAGGAAGGTAAGGAGGGAGGAAGGGAAAAAAGTGAAAAAAGAAATACTTTATGATAACAGTAAATCATAGTACATCTGTGAAATGTGAGGCAGAAAAGAATAAGATTTATTTGAAAGTGCTTTACAATTTAAGCCAATTTTTCAAGCTATACGCCTTGAATCAGTAATCACAGATATATGCAAGAATGAGAACAAGAGGGAGCAGTGGGAGCTGAGGCTGAAAAGAGAGATTTCAAGGACCAGGAAGGAAAGGAGGGGACAAGAGCTGTCTGGAAAACCCAAGTTCAGAGGAGTCACTAAGCGTGAGTGAGTGGAAGTCGTGAAGCAGAGGAAGATGGGAGTGCAGGGAAGGAGGCAGCTGGGAAGGAGTTGAGAAGTGAACAGAGACACAGACAAAGTAGATCATTTGATGATGAAGATGCTTCTCAGATTCCCTACACTGCCCAGGACCCACAGTGCAGTCTGTGAGGTCCTGCATGTTACTATTTTTCCTGCTACTAAGATTTCCATGAGAATATGCCTCCTCTCTCCGAATACGTACACACACACATAGATGTGTACACACACACACACACATATTGAAAATACACCCCTTCCCTCTACCCCCTCCATAGTGTATGGAATACTAGTTAAATCTAAAACTTCGCTACTCAGGTAAAAAAACCCTGAAGCTACAGAATGGTAATTTCAAATAGATAGTATTTTTTTTTATTCCTGAGAATAACCAATGCTGTATATTTATTACTGTGTCAGTCCTTCTTTTCCTTCTGCAGTCTAGTTTCTAAATATATTTTAATACATCTTACTATTAGCCATTACTACTAATTGCGAGAATGACCACACTATAATGTAAGGAGGCATCAGCCTCCTTCTAGAGATGACAGGGTATTCCTTAGAGTGTCTGGAAATGTATGATTTCAACACAGTTATTTTCATGCTTGTACTCCTACCACAGAAGTTCTGTCACACACACCTCACCTATGTTTAAAATAACTGCAAAGTGCTTTCATCAAGGGGTACAATGTGTTTGTGCCATGAAAATGAGAAAGTGAAAACATGGAAGAGTTCCCCAAACCAAACAGATTTTTGAAATTGTTATTGAATTAAAAAATGTGCAGGAAAAACTGCACCTGCTTTACCACTAAAAATAATATTGGCAAATGCTTACTAAATGATAATAAGTCCAGAGTTGTCTACATGACAAGAAATAGGCATTATATGATGCTCTAAATATGGAGGAGCCTAATGCTAATTACATAACCATCACCACCTGCAAGTGATTTTTTTAGTCCTCTCCACTACAGTATGAACCGTCTTATAGCATCCGAGCCTTCATATTTTGATAATTTCCCTGATGAGGAGGCATCCAGTCCATCACCCTTTTGTGGCCTGACCTTGGGTAGTTCAGGTAACCACGCTGGTCTTTAGTATCCTCACTGGTAAAATGAGGGTTAGATTCCACGAATGGTTTTCAAAAGACCATCTTTGGAACACTATGTCTCTGAAAATCTTTTAGTGGATTGGCAAAAACTGAAGTATTTTCCAGTATTTTCTTCCCAACCATTAATGCTTAAATTGTTTTAGAAACCTATTAATTGTTCTGAGCTTATTCCTTCCAGCTCTACAATTATATGAATGAGTCTATATAGGCCTGGGGATAAATGCTCTTATATAGAAAATGTTTTCTATGACAAAGTGGGATGGACTTAATTCCAGTGTAGCAGGGCATCTAAATAAAGAATTTTTGGAAACAAGATTATCTTTGTTCATAGAACCTGAGGTTGATAAAGTCGTTCTTAAAGAGGTGATTTGTGTATTGCCATGCTTTGGTAGCACAGCTTTCTGACATCGATGGTTGCTTATAAATTATCTTTCTAAAGCTTCTCAAATTCCTCAAATAAAAAGTAGAGTAGGAATAAGAAGGAAAAGGGTAAAATGTTACTCATCTTAGGAAAATATGCTAATACCAGATGGTATGTTTTATCCCCCAGTTTGCCCTGCATAACAGACAAGACCAGTAAGATTTGGTGAGATTATTATAAGAATCTGTGTGCTCAAAATTTATTTGGACCTGAGCAAAGAAATACTAGTTGGAGAATGTAGAATCCTAGATGAGAGATCTGGTTGAAAGAAACATCATACAGAGTCTCTTAAAATTCTACTATATTTACTATATGATACATAAGATATTATATATAATATGTAATATACCATAAAATATTATTGTCTCATTATGTAATTCTATTATTATTGTCATAAGAGAGCAACTAAAATTTTTATATTACAGCAGACAAGCCCTAAAATTCCAAACCTCAGAACAGAGAAAATGAAGAAAGTGAACGAAGTCTATCTGAAAAGTGGCAGCAATCTAAAAGCGAGCAGGTTTTCAAAAATCACAACTGATTTGTTATGTAAATAGAAATACTATAAATGATAATTTTTATGCATTTATAGTACCATATAGTCTTTGCAATTGATTAACAAAAAATTACACTATTACCACCATCATACATCAGTAATTCATCAGTTCAATCCCACGTTACTTGATTGGGTAATTTGGAGGAAAATTTCTCGTTTGCATGAATAAAGTGAAGAGCTGATTAGTTAAAAATGACTGCATATTTTCAGTCTCTTTCAGACACATTTGAAACAATCTCACCATTTTACATATTCACTTTTGTAGGAACAGAAATATCCATCCTTCTTAATTAATGTTAGAAGCAACAACAAAAAGATTAGAGGTCCCTGAATTCCTTTAAGCAAATTAAATATTTTTTATTTTTATACTCTGCATGTCAGGGTATACTCTTGAATACCAGATATTTAATTAATTAAATGATAATAACTTTTAAACTCTCCTCTTTTGTTTTTGCCATTTTATGTGAAAAACTAAGAGCAGCTACAAACAAAATAAGGAAGAAGATGATCCATAAGAGAGATCTCTGCATAATATCAGGGCTTGAAGATAGACTTAAAAAGTCACCCTGTAATATCAGTATTCTTACAATAGTTAGTCATTATTCTCTGATAATTATTGATTGTTTATTTCCAAACAGATTAGAAACACAGAAAGCCAATAGTTAACACCCATTAGAATAGTTAATACCATTCTATTCTTCTATTACTTAATGTAGAAAACAATATGCTGTTTTAAGAACAGCTCTGCTTTGCTATGCCATGCTACTTAGGCTACTTATGTAGTTACACAATCTTGCTCAGCCTCAATCGTCTCATCTGTATAATAAACATTGTACATCCTTCTCAGACTTGTGAGGATGAGAAAAGATAATGTCTACAAGCCACCCACCAGAATGCTTAGCAGGTCATAGATTCTACATAAATGTCACTGTCCCTCCTCTGGAGAAAAATTGACAGGTAAAACGTACACAAAAAGAGTAGAAATAAACCATTAGTATTTTAATAACCTTGTAGGAGATATCTCTGAAATGCAAAGTTAGAATACTTAGAAGACAAGTGGGGAAAAGATTGAAGTGACTTGCCATAAGTAATAGGAGTTACAAGAGGAGAAAAAGGAAAATATAGAGAAAGGAAAATAGACAATAAGGAGAGAATTTCCCTGACAGAAAGACCTGATGTTGCCAACTGAAATAGCTCACTGATTTCCAGGATGGGTTGATGAGAAAAGAGGCAAACCTGAGAATATCTCGGTGGAATGCTTGAACTCTAGGGATGAGGTAAAATAATCTTATAGCTCTCAGAGAGGAAGACCAAATTAAGTACATAAGACCAAGCTCATATGCAACACTGGAAGCAGAAAGATGGTAGAATAGCATCTAGAGATCACAGAGAGAAGACTGCACTGTGAGAATCCCGAGCGCCTCCAAGAGTTCACTCAGCTGAAAGGAAGAAAACAAGTCATTTGAGCATCTGCACCAATTCTGCTAGTCTATCAGTCACATATCGTACCATAGGAAAGTATTTGAAATTAAGACTGGAACCAACCAGACTAACCATATTATCACTTCCCACTCCACCCTCCACAGCCATTCACAAAGCCCTGGGAGCAAGAGAAGCTGGACTATGGAGAAAGTAGGAGATGAACAGACAGATCATACTCCCTTCCTCACTGCTACTCCCCAAACTGAAACTTCAGTCTAAATTTGGGGGAGGAATAGTGCTTTGAACTGGATTTGAAATTGGCATTACAAATTAGAAATAACTGGGCTTCTTAAAACCCGAATTGCCTAAATTAAGACACTTCCTATAGAACAGTGAGTGGAAAGCTATGTTATTTGTTCAAGATGTGATTAAGAAAAAGAAAAAGAGAATGACAGCGGTTACAGAAAAATAAAACCAACTCTGGTTTGAACCACATTGAGTACAGATCATCAGTAAACTATGTGTGCTTTTATTTGAAGGCATCGTTGTACATGTATCCTTACATACGCTGTGCAGAGAGGTTGGAGAGAAGAAACAGGAAGGGAACAAACAAACCCAAACATTAGAGATGAAACAGATGATACATTTCTTTTTTTTTTTTTTTTTTTTTGTCTTTTTCGTGACCGGCACTCAGCCAGTGAGTGCACCGGCCATTTCTATATAGGATCCGAACCCCCGGCGGGAGTGTTGCTGCGCTCCCAGCGCTGCACTCTCCCGAGTGCGCCACGGGCTCGGCCCCAGATGATACATTTCTTAGAGGAAAAGGGATTCTTCCAAGTTCCCTGGGTATCTAGTTTAAATGCTGCTAGAGGAATCAATACATTTTCCATTGTGGCTTGCTAAAAGGAGTTTCAGAGTAGTAAAATGAGATCCGTTAATCAAGGAAGGGCAATTCAAAATAAGCTTACATTGTATCTTACGTAACTGCAAAATTTGCTGTTTAGAAAGTAAGAACTAATTTCTAGAACAAAAGTTGAAGACACATTTCAGAAATACGTTATTTTGCAAAAATAATCAGTTTTAAGATATGCTATTCTCTGTAAGTTTTTCTTGCTCCATTTAAAAAAAATTCAGTATGAAATAGAATCTTCGAGTGTGGCCCATCAACACCTTCAAAAAGCTAATCAAACTGTCTTCCCGTGGTCTCCCCTGCTGTTCTCTCTTTCCCTCTCCCCCTCTCTTTCTCTTTTGCTCTTTCTCATTAGATAACTTACCATTGTCTGTATGGTGGGGGTCTTTGCCAACAATTATTTTTCTGACCCTAAAACTATCATTTTCAGTTTGATCAGTATTGCCTGGTCTATCATTGCCATCACTGTTATTTAACCACATCATACCCAGTCTGGACTCCCATTTCCTACCTCTCTCAAATAAATTCTTTATAATCTTAATCATTTAAATTTTGTAAATAGTTTTCTGGTTCTTAAATTCTAGGAGGTCAGTGGCTGATTAACACAAATTCCTGGTATATAGAATCATGCCTGGCATATATTTGGTGCTTGGAAATATTTGTCGCATAACAGTACCATTTATATTACTTATTTCAAATTTTTTACTCAGTTAAAAATTATACACTAATTTAACAGATTGATTATTGAGCCACTTTTCTGCTTGTGATTCCTCTTTTGTACCAAATTCATCAATAATCATGAGTCTTTTTAGTTGCTTCCATCTATAAAGCTATTTGCAGGTCAGTGTTGGTATATATTTTTTATGCATTTATGTACAAGTGCAGAATTAACATTCAGTAGATGTTTCAAATATAATACAAAATTTATATTTAACCCTCTGAGACCTTTCTTATACTAGAATCTGATAATGTTAAAAGATGAGATTCTTGCCTTGTGGATGAAACTTTTATCCTTAGGGACTACACATCTTTGACAACACAGAGAAAGAACTTTTTTAGGAATACTACTAAGCCTTCATGTTAAGGACTACATATGGAATTTCAAAAGCTGTTCTTTTGTTTGTACTGCCAGCTGATAGGGAAGAAGTAACTCATCAAGACAGAATCAAGGTGCTAATAGAAACAGGAAAATGATGCTGGGCATCTAAAAAGCCATAAAAACTCATGAAAAGAGAGGCCTTGGAGACATCAGAGCTCTAGTATCAAATGAGAACAGAGATAATTAGTGAAATTGCTTCTTAAGATTAAGGGAAGCAGATTATCACATCCTAACTCTGTATTCAGAAATTGTCCCCATCACTATGCAGTGAGCATTTGATTATCTGCACTGATTGGGAGTAAGAAGATACTTGTATTAGGGTTTGTAGGGAAATCACACTCAAATAGTTATTCACTGCTTCTTTTACCTGCCTTTCAGGTTATGTCAATCAATTAGAAATGCTAAAGTGGTCTTAGATTTCAATAATAATAATAATAATAATAATAATAATAATAATAACTTACTACTACAGTTCTGTTCTAAGAACTAATAATGATTTTAGTTCTGTTCAAAGCAAGCCATAGGCCTGTATGATCTGTCACGATTTATCGGGTAAGACGAAATACTCAGTATTAACTGGTTATAAATTTCTCCAAAGAAAAAAAGAATATGATCATAGTGTATAGCAATACAGGAAATATTTCTGAGCGAGTAATAATTACATAACTACATGTGGCTTTGTGCTTACTGCCATTAGCTACCACACTATTAGAATACGGTTAATTAAAGGAAAGAAAAGGAAATTAATTGGTTTTGAAGATAGCAATATGAGGAAACGATCAACGACATTTTAACAACCACAACAATGAAGGAATGCTATCTAGATTGTGGATTCTGCTTCCTTCTCTACATTGAACTTTATTTTTTTATCCTGTACCTGATCATTCTCTTGCTGCCATAGGTAGGATGTTGCTGCCATAAATGCTGATCTACTGCCATCAGCCAGCCAGGATACAACTGTCATCTGCTACCTTTTAGGTCTTGCCATTTATCAATGCTACTTTTGCTGGCTGGTGAGTTTCTAATACATTGTTTTTCCTACATATTCACCTGCCTAAAAGACTGACCAAATTTTCACTTTTTCTCAAATTAAAGCATGAATTCAGGGACAAATTTTTATATTTATCATCTCCCAAAACTTTATAAAAACACTTCAGGGCATGAAAGTCTAGATCTTCCATCTCTTAGACTGAAAAATACCCTGCTTTGCTTTTCTTTTTTTTTTTCTTTTTAACATCTACTTACTTTCCTGTGTGATTGCTATTAGTAACCAGTGTCATTTTCCAATTTCAGAGCTCGGATTACAGTCTTTGAAGAACAGAAGGCAAGAATGTCTTCCATTTGCTTTTACCACAAAGAATAAAGTTTTACTTTTCCTCCATAGTAAGACCCTTGCTAGGTTTCCTATATGGGTTTCCAATATCTCAAACTTGAAATGAAGTAATATGCCCTAATTGCTCCATTTCAAGAATCATGGCTGTTACCAAGACACACATCCAATCTAATGCAGGAAAGAAATAGTCTGGAAAGATCTGTGTTTTTTTCTGTGTTGACTTTACTTAAAGTCTTACATGTAAGACCAGTAAAGGATAAACACACACACACATGCACAGAAAACTTTACATAGGTATAGAAGTTTTATATCCCTTTTCTTTAAATTATATAAACCTCTAGTGATGATTATTAGAGACTTAAGCCAGGCATGACAAATACTTTTCAAGTTCTGTCAACTCTGACAATGTATATTTAAGTGCTGTATGGCATGCTGTGTTGGGAAGATTCCAAGGCCATGACAGGGCTCAGTAGAAAGGAGTATTGCAATCTCTTAATTACATCAGTGACATAGTTATCAGAGAAGGTAACAAAGTAATTTATTTGTTGTCTGTGCCCTAAATCTAATTTCCTGTTTTTGTGAAAACTCCTTCTTTCATTTTTTTTAATGAAAGGTTATATGAACACACAATCAATGAGCAGAATTTTGCTGAATGCTTCATAATTTCTAATTATGAAATAATATGTTTCAACCATGAGTTAATAATTAAGCATTACTAAAACTGACTAATTCAATTTAATTAAAGGTGAGAGTCAGCCAATTTAGGAAAATGAAACACAGTGTCATTATGCTGGGATAACCTACCCACTAGGGTTAAAAAAAGGGCAGTTTGACTGGAAGCGGGGGTTCCCAATTCACAAATTATGATATAAATGTTGTCCCCTAGAGTTGCACAAGACATAACTTGCACAATCATATGTGTCAGTCCTGGCACCTGACCTATAAAAAAAAGGAACAGTATAAAATATAATAATGGCAATATTGACATCTTTACAGCATGTAAATCGAAGAGGAGTGCATTAACATTATTAAAGCATATATTAGTTTAGAATTTTATATCTTTTGTCATTATTCATCAAATAATTTATTTAAGAATCCTAATCTATAAGATAGGTCTTCAAAAAGTTCATGGAAAGACTTGTATTATCATTTAATTCTATTTTCCACTAACTTTTTGAAGTACTCTCATATTTTTAAGATGAATTAACAAATATAAGGAAAACTTTAGTACAGCACCTCTTCAAAGCATAAGAGATTTAAAATTAGAATGCTCAAATTATGATGTTTTACTGACCTGACACTTCTTGTTTTGATAAGACTACAGTATCTGAATGAAGACCAACAGGCTGGAAATTTTCCCCAGGGCAATAATAAATTCTTTTGTCTTTAACCATTCATTTAAAACACTGAAACTGGATTGTTTTCCAATATCCTAAAGCATTCAGACATTTCATGAGGAGTTCTATGTTCTAAAGCTGGGTAGTCTTAGATGATTATAGTCCCTGAACATAGGGCAAGTTCCATAAATCTTGGATAACCAGCAGGATAGAGAGGAAGGTAAACAGCTCTAACCATGGAAAGACACTTCATTTTGCAGAGAAATGATATGTTAGTGGAATTTCAGAGTCCTATCCTACAGTAGCCTTCTGTGTTGATCTAGCATGCCTCTTACTGGTTATAATTCTTCAGCATGATATTTGTAAGTGTCAATGTGCAGGTATGATAGCATTTCTGTGGACTTTAGCAACAAATGTTAAAAGAAACCTGGATCACCAAGTGATCTCATATAGGAAAAAATCAGCAGTTCATTTTTGTCCCTTCTGATTCTGCTGATTGTTGAAGTAGACAGATAAAATCCTTTGCTGGTGCTGAGGCAAGCGAGGCAAATGGGAAAAATGTATCAGGTAGAAGGACTTTCACTGATGGCAAAATGTTCTAATACAACACTGAGAGAGATATATAACGACAGCTCCCATGACATTTATATTCTAGCAGGAAAACCAACAATGAACATGTAAGTAAAATACATATAGTATACCTGAAGGTAATAAGACTTGTAAGGAAGAGAAATAAGTAAAGATCAGGTTGTTGGGGAAAAATTCCCTACAAAGCTAACATTTGAGCTGACACCTGAATGACAAGGAGACAGCTGTGTCAATATTTTGAAGATGAATCTCCAAAGGCCCTTAGTGAGCAGTGAGCCTGCAGTGTTGGATGAACAAAAGCCAGCATATCTGGAACACAATGAGTGAGCAGTTGGTGGTACAGAGATGAAATCACAGAGATAGGCAGGCACAGGTCACACCCACCGACATAAGACTTTCATTCTTCATCTGTGTCTGTATATATGGTGCATCTTGATTGTGGGGTACTACCCCCCAAATGTGACCAAGATGGGTATTATATCCTTCTTTATCACTCCTGATGCCTTTTATTTGGTCATTCCATCAGTCATACTGTCAAACAAATATTTATGGTGCCAGATATGATGCTAAATGATGGCACTACAGTGTTGACCAGGAAAGACAGGGCCTGCGCTGCCCTCATGCAGTATATATTTCAGTGGAGGGGATAAGACAAAACGATTACAAGTACTATGACACCTAAGAAGTGAGCAAGTGAAATGTACTACTGACACTTATAATGAAGGAAGGTTAACCTAGTTTACAACCTGGGTCCAATATATATGTGGTAATGGAATACTATTTTGTCTTACATATTTCACCTCAAAAAGTCATTCCTAGATCTTTCTTTTTACTCTAACAATAGATTAATAACATCCATTTATAGAGTGCTTTATAATTTTCCTAGTCTTCTTCTGTGCATTACTCCATTTAATATTCACAATAACTGTGATAGAGGTAGGTCAATTATAATTATCTTTATTTTGCAAATGAATAAGCTGAAGTTCTGAGAATTTAAATGACTTGTCTATAGTCATAAAATGAGTTAGTAATGTAATACTAGCTTATTCTATAGTATGCACGAAAGTACTTCAAAAAATTCATGGAAAGATTCATATTATGTTTTAATTTTATTTGTCCAGGAACTTTTTGAAGTACCCTCACATGTCACCAGAGATCTGATCTGAGCTAAAGATAGTAAAATTCTTTACTCAATATAGCATGAGGCATTTAGTTTGGAGGCAAAAGGAAGAGAGAACACAGCATCTAATTCTTAATAAATAAAAGATCTATTTACAGAGGTGTTCAGATGAGCACCAGATAATAAACTGCAGAAATTCTGCATGTATATGTAGTTGAAGAATGATCAGAATGATATGGAATTATTCTATAATCTTGTCAGGACAGAAATTATTTTTTAAACTGGTCATATAAATAGATTATGTGGCTAGATCTAGATGCTTTTACATTCTGGAAATTCTCATGTATTTTTCTGTTCCTATTCTTAAAATCACTACCAATCAATGTATCTTACCCTCTGAGTATATTGCTTAGTTTGGAAATCTACAGTTTTTTTTTTTTTTGTGTGTGTGTGTGTGTGTAGACTGATCTTAGCTACTTTCTCTCATTTCTGAAGACTTCTGCCCAGACCTCCAGAAAATTTTGCTCAGCGTTCTCCTCTAATTATCTTATTCCCAGCTGGAAGCCTGATGCCAAGATTTTTATTTGAATGAACTCTTCCTAGAATGCTAAATTACCAACCTTTAGGAAAGCTTCATTCATTTAACCTTCCTTTATTTCACATAAAATCAGTAGAGAATTCTACTCATTATATAACCCTGAATTAGCTGCCTTACTAAACGAATATTCTCTGTTGCCCTCACATAGCTCAGTGAGTTTATATTTTTCCAATTTTTGCTTGAAGTTAATAAATGTCTGGATCTATTAATAATGATTATTTTATACTACATGTTATAATGAGCCAGCACCTGGCATACGATCACATAAAATACATTTGATATTTTAAAATAATATCATTGTTTTATTGCAAATATTGTGGATCTAAATTGCCAACAATACATGTCAAGTGATTAAGACAGAAAAAAGTGTACAACTTTAATTATATATTTGTGTGTATATGTTTGTCTTATTCTACATGGCTATAAATTGGTGCATGGTACACAATGTACTGAAGACAAATACTGCTGGCAAACCATCGCTATTTGAAAACGTGCCAGGTCTTGTGCCAAATGTTTCTTGTATCCTACTTTATCTTAGCTTCATATTGACCCTATGGGTAGATAATTAGTTTGCAACACGAGTTCCTTTCAGAAACATCAGTGAAGATCAAAGGGAAACATTTTTTAAATAGAAACTGATGAGAAACATCTTTGTAAAAAATGAAAAACACTTACAGGAACCAGGAATTTTTTAATCTCTTCCAACGCATGACTCATACGTGAATAAGCTTCCCCAGGTGGAGCAAACACTTCAATTAATACGTGAAGTTCATCACTCAAGTGAGCATATTTGGCTTCCCCACTTTTCCTTAGTTCTTCTTCCTGTGAAAGAGGTTAATTTTAGAAACACAAATCCACTTATTTTGCATTGATTTAACATTTACTGAGCATATGACAAAAGGGCATAATCTAAGCAAATTTTCCAGAAGTAGTAAGAAACCCTTTGAAAATAAAAATCTGCTATGAGCCTTTTAAAGATTTAAAATCATTTTTGAGTGTTTGAAACATTAAAAAAAAAAAAACTGGCATAATTATCATTGACAACAGATTTTAATCAGCTAAGTGAAAACGCTAAACCTCTTTAAATAAGTCATAGAAATGCTATTAACTCTTTAGTGCAAACCACTACTTCCTAAAAGAAAAAGATTGTTTTGTGTCTGATGTGCAGTATTTTGCAGATAACAAGCAAAAGATTATTGCTGTGTTTTTTAAGAAAACCAGAACTTTCTTGCTCCTTTTTGAGAAGTTGTAAAAATGTTACTTGTTCCTGATAAAAGGTGAGCTAGGTATTCAAAACCAAGGCTCATCTCTCAGCCTATGTTCCTGCTGGCCTAGATTATTATCAAGCTTTATACCCACATCTTTTCTATCATTTGCTGCCTTATTTTGATTAATAGGGGTATGTTAAAGGGATGGTGGTTAAAAATTATGTTGGCATGGGTTGTGCATGAGCTACACAGCTTCTGCTTAACCAACAATCCATTTCTCTTCGATGAGATTTTTCGTAGTACTTTACCCAAGCCTTTATTGAAGCCTGATTAACTCAGTACAAGTGCAGAGCAAATCAACATGATACATATATTTTGTTAATGTGTGCTGAGTATTTTATACATATCACCTCTAGTCACAATAACTTGTGCTCATATTCACATATTTCAGATAAGGAAACTAAGGTTAAAGATTTCAATTTTGCTTCAGCAAAACTGGGATTCAAAATCAGCTCATTTTGCAACCAGATTTACATTTTTTTAAGAATTTCAAGGAAGCTTAATTTGGTTAAAAAGTTAACAAATAATATTAATTTAACTAATTAATATAAAATTAATAATAATTAATGTTTTATATTGTCTCCAACAGTTATCAGTGAAAACAGCTAGTAGTTATTTCACTGTATTTCAAAGGATAAAAATAAAGTAACACTTATTTTATGTGGAGATTAAATGGAACAGTGACACAAATAGATCTAAACTAGATAAATGAAAGCAAATTTGCTACTGCTTTTATGTGAGTCAACTGTATGACCTACATGAATGTGTGTGTTTTTCTGATTAGAAATGCCTGTCTCAAAACATGAAAGATCCATGAAGAAGATGGGAAGGTGCCCCTGCTTTCCTATATATACAAACTTCACATACTCAAATATCTCTAATTATAACACTATTCTGCCTGGGAATCTTCTCTTCACTTCTCTAAGCATATTTTCTATGTCTAGGACTTTTTACTTAAGGATTTTTCTTAGTGTCCAATTTTCAGTTTGGGAAGTAGAAGCGGCACTTGACTGAATGAAAATACACTCATGAAGCACAGCAAACATTTCTTTTCTCTTTGGGCCCTGCTGGGATGCAAACTTCTGTTAATTTGGGGCCAGATTGGTTTAGCATAAGTGCTGGATTAGTTAAATCAGAGGTTTCTTGATACTGCTCCTTTCTCATTGCCTCCTACCCCACTTTCCAAAGAGTTATTGAGAGCTACTTCCTAGCCAAATTTTACAAGGTCTGTGTACTTTGAGGTGTGGTATTCAAATGACAATTGGAAACACTTAAGCCTTCTTAGGTATTTCTGAAGTGGAGTCAACAGGCTGATGTTCATGAGTAAATGCAGATTGCCATTCTAAGACAAATTTGTCTTTTCCCAACCCCATCATCCTCTATATAAACAGTTCCGCCCCCATGGTGGAAACCTTAACTAAAGGGAAGCTGTTGACTTGATAGTTTATAAGCCTTTTCTTAAAAAAGACAACCAAACAAAAACAGCCCAGGATGATAGACTTTAATACCGGCATATTTCATGTGCTATCAAAACAAAAAGGAACACAACATGTTACATTAATGTATTTTACATTGGAAGTCTCTGATCCAGGCAGAGGGTTTTAAAACTCAAACAACACCAGGACTGATACGTTGGAGAATCTGAATGAGGGAGAAGTGTGTCTACAGTACCTGGCATGGTCAGGGAGGGATGTTCTCATCTCCAACACTCCGAAATTTGAGATTCTTCTAATGTAGAATGGTTTCTATATGTTTAACCCTCTTAAACATTCATGTAACTAATGCTTTGATATCCTTCAAAGAATAAATCTGCCTGCTTAGAAGTATTTAATGAGTTCTCATAGGTAGTAGTAGCTGATGTAGCAGATGTATCACCCAGTTTTGGTGCTTCAACACATCAAAAGTTTATTTCTTGCCCAGGTACAGTCCCAAACAGGTGTTTGTGATATTTGGACACCTGTTCTCCACAAAGAAACATAAGCATCTAGTCTCTTGACATCCTTTGGTTCCTCCATCTTCACTGTTTTGCAGCCAAGGCTGTTGACAGAGTAAAGAACATGGTGGACAAACTGTGGGAGGTTTCTATAAGACAGGCCTAAACGTAGCATACAGCAGTACTACCTGTGTTCCTCTGGTCATGAGACTGGTGAATGTGGTTGAATGACAATGACATGGGCTGGTGGGTGGCTAGCCAATCTGCCCCTTGAACAGACTGTTCTATAACACAGCAATGCACTGGAATGGCATGGTCAATGGAAATACCATGTGAGCCACATACATAATTCAAAGTATTAAAAATACAAAGAGGGCCGACCCTGTGGCTCACTCGGGAGAGTGCGGCGCTGGGAGTGCAGCAGTGCTGGGAGCGCCAAGGCCGTGGGTTCGGATCCTATATAGGGATGGCCAGTGTGCTCACTGGCTGAGCGTGGTGTGGACGACACCAAGCCAAGGGTTACGATCCCCTTACCGGTCACACACACACAAAAAAATACAAAGAAACTGGTAAAACTAATTTTAATGGTAGATTTTATAAAACAATATAAACAATATTATAGCATGCACAATTAATATAAATTAATGAGATATTTTAAATTCTCATTTCTCTCATGCTAAATCTTTGAATCTAGTGTGTATTTTGTACTTACAGCACATCAAGTTTGGGCTAACCACATTTCAAGTGCTCAAAAGTCACATGCAGCTGGTGACTACCATACTGGACAGCACATTTATAGATTTTTCAGAGGAAACAGGTAAAATATGACAAGAATATTGGCCTTCAGGAGCTTATGGTAAGTTTGGGTGATATAACCAACAAAGAAAATAATCAAAAGAATATATAACTATCCATTTTGCCTGTATCATGAGTAGGAAGCAATAAAAGGGGGAGGGAGTATTTTAAACATAAATTCAGAGAAATTATTTTTCAGGAAGAGTCAAACATTCCATATAAGCATCCTCATCCTCAGGTGAAGAAATTGAGGTCCTCAGATATTAAGCAATTTCCCAGGGGTCACAGAATTAATGAGGATTGGAGCCAGGACTCAGTAGAATAATGCAGTTTTCAAAGAAGAAAAATTAACCCAGAAGAATCTATCATGAGCAACCACTGGCTGTTTTCAAAACAAGATTTTTATATCTTTGAAAGTGTGTTATGTATGAACTCATCCATTGAGGTGACTCTTGACAAAGCAAAATTTCTTAAGATTTAGTGTCTCCATCTGTGAAATTAATATAATAATATATAGCTCACAGGATTTTGTGAGTTTTGAGAAAATTGAAGAACATTTTATATACTAGAAATTCTACACAAACGTATCATTATTGTTACTAGTAGTATCACTGTTATAATTTTTTATATTCTTAAGTAGTACTATTACGATATTGTTTGATTGTTTCAACAGAGACCAAAGTAAGTGAGACTTAAACAAGTAGCAGAGTTCTCTCTCTTGCAAGTGCAAGTCCAAGCTGACTGTAGCTAGAGGGGCAGGTGGCTCTTCTCTGTCTTCTGATCCAGGGATCCACATTCCCTCTCTCTTAAATCAAGTGGGCCCTAGGACGTCATCCTCATCTGTGTTGATGGAGGAGGCTGTTCACCAACATTTCTGAAACCACTCCATAGATTTTCCCCTTCCATGGGAAGGGGAAAGAAAAGTGGAAGGCAAAACAACTCCTTTTTAAGGATATACACCAGATGTTCTATTTATCGTTTCTGCTCACTTTTCTTTGGCACAGTGTAGTCACATTTGGCCCTGGACGTAATGCAGGCTATGAATGTGATCTCAGACTGAGTGGCTATGCATCTAACATGTAGGGGCTTTGCTTGAAGCAGAAAAAAGTAAGAATAAACAGTAGGTGGCAGTGAGCTGTCTTTGCCACGCAGCATTCATTTCATGCCAGTTAAAATGATACTTGATTGTCAAATCTAATTTATTTTCAAAAACAATACTGTATCCCTCAGTTCAATTTATTACATAAAGCTCCAAGTTTCATTTGAATATAGCCAGACATCATAGCCATCCTGAACAGCATAAGTGCCTGGACACCAGTAAATGTATTTGCAGTCATTCACTATAGTCCCTTGAAGTATTCCTTAAGGAAGGGTCCTTTTGGGAAAAACTTTTTATCATTGTAATAAATGCATTATCTGACAAGTTGATTTCTATTGGGACAGTAATGTTTTAATGTTTATGCCTGGCATTAAAACTAAAAATTTGTCTGATTATCTCCTGCATGTTTTATAACAAAGGTCATACTACCCTGGGAGGTTACACTAGATAGAGCAGGACATCTAATAACAAAAAGAGTAAAAAAGAAAGATACAGAAAATTAGAAATGTTAGAAAAATTTTGTGTGTAAATTGAAATGAACGGCTCCAAAGCTAACACTACGGAAGGTTGGATGTCCGTCTCAGAAAGGCACAGAGAAGAAAACAGCAAGTAAACAGAAAGAATGTAAGATGCATATATGAGAATCTGAATCTCCTTGACATGATTCAACATTCTGCTGAAAGGACTACACACTCAGCTGATATTTGATTTTACATGGAAAAGTTACACTTATTTTATTGAAGCTACTTGAACCATTGATCTTCAGAAAATGATTTGTGATATTCAGGTATTACAATGGGAAAAGAAGCACACGTGAATTATTTTGAGTGAAGTTATTAATTACTAAACATTACAGATTCTACACAAAGTCAGTAGAGAACATCATATCTAGTTTTACATATCCCCAGTCTACCCCCATGTTATACCCTAAGGTAAAATATAGGTGAAACATATCGGTTTTTATCAGATATTTTATAGAGGAAAAACATGGCACTAAATAAAGCCTAATGTGAATTGTATTAGAGTATTTAATTGTTAATTTTAAAGGAAATTTCTCTTAGGAATGATCATTTGTATTTTATCTTCTACAAAAGAATCTTCTAACTTGGAAATAATTTGACAATTAGAAAATTTTCCTCTTAATTCAAAACAGCATGTTCATTGAAGAAAAATTTTTTAAAAATCCCAAAAGTACAAATTTAAAAAAAAAATCCTATAATTATACAATTAAAGATAACTACTGTTAGCACTTTTAGTGTATTTTCTTAAAGTTTCTCTTTACATTAATAATAGTAATGGACTAGAAGTCATAATTTTGGTATTGCTTCTTAAGTGACTCTAATTTTATCTTCACAGCCACACTTTTGCCAGATAATGTTATGTCCTTCATTTTACAAATGAGGAACTTGTGGAACACAGAGAGAAACTTATCCAGAGTTACATAAACTATAAATCACAGAGTGGGATTACAATCTATATAATCTCATCTCGAAGATCAAGCCCTTAGTCACTAAGGACATGTTGCTGGTGGTTAAATGTAGTACACTTTTTATACATCCAGAATTACCCAAGGGTATCTTTATCTCTTCGAAGACCTTGGCCAATGGCCTCACAGTAATTTCCTCCTGTCTAGTCCTATGAAGCACTGTGGTCTGCAAAATATTCTATAGCAAAACATAGGTCCTATTCACCAAGCATACATGCCATAAACTTCCTTTCCCCTCCCCTCAAAGGTTCTGATTCCTTAATAGCTATGTGACCATCAGTGCTGGGTGAAACAATCATTTTCGCAGTTCTTACTCACCACCTACTTCATGAAGGACTTACCTAGAAATGCTAGTGAGTTTACATCACACTGTTTACACCTAACTCTCTGTTTGCAACATTCAGTTCCAAAGAGAGCATTTCTCCAAAGTATTTTAGATTGAGCTCAGAGTAGCATATATAACAACTGGGGGACAAGTGGGAGAGGGTGAAGCTTTGGACAAGTGGTGCCCTGGGTTATAGGCTTCTGATGTCTTTGTTTAAAGAATTTTAAGATTATACCATGGACTAAGTAAGAATTTCCAGAACTCTAGTAGAGAAGCTGAGGGGTTCGTAAAATGCCTTGTAAAATTAAGCAGAACAAGAATTAATTATTTGGACCAGAGTACACTGATTTAAAGGATAATTATAACTTTTTATGGTCTTTGTCTGGAACATTGCTGGTTCTTTAATGTTCTTTTTCTGGATAAAAGAAACACTTTTATCTTCTCTCAAGCTATCTGTAATTCCTAACAATTTAATAGATTATACTTTGTAAACATAAATGAAACAATTTTCCTTTTCCCCTAGTCTGATCCCTCCAGAATTTGGAAACTATTATTGAAAATTCTTAGCATAGAAATGCAGTTATTTGCATAAGTTTAATAAAAATCTGTTCCTCCTTGTAAAAGGACATAATTGGAAACACTGATTACATAACCATGGCTTTGATTGGGATGTCACATTTGAGAATGATGAACATAGAATCAGATATGATCAGTTTTGAGAAACTAAGGTTGACTTTATGAAGCCAATGCTTACAACGCCCTCTTGAAAAAACTGGCTTGATATCTAGGTTAAAGGGTTCCAAGCCTTCTAGTTAAATTACGAAGTTTACTTCCTAGCAGGCCCAGGAAATTTAGGATATTCTGTAGACCTTGGGAAGAGAGGGATTCATTAAAATCTACAGGTAATGTAGGTGAAGTTGGGTGGTGAGTTCTTGGTGTGGCTTCTGAGCCTTGAGCAGGCTTTTAAAAGTCCAATCTGAGATTCCTTGTGAAAAGTTCCAGAAAAGCAAACTTAAAAAGACCTATATGGCCGGTTATTCTTGCTCCACTTAGGTTATAATCATGCCAAATCAGACGAAACTGGATTCATTTTTCAAACAAGAATAATCTTACTTAGATTATGTTTAATGCAAAACGATGTTGATGATAGAGAAAAATTTTATTTGTCAATGGAAAACTACAACCCATCCTTATAGATTCTAGTCATGTTTATTGCCTTTGAGCTACTTTCACTACTTTGTAAAGTAGGTCCCCTCGTCTTGTGTATTTTGTCAATACAGTCATGTTTCACTTAATAACGGAGATCCATTCTGAGAAATGCATCAGGGAATTCATTGTTTTGTGAACATCACAGTGTACTTACACAAACCTAGATGTTATAGCCTACTACATGTCTCGTCTATATTGTACAGCCTATTGCTCCTAAGTTACAAACCTGTACATCATGCTATTATACTTAACACTGTAGGCAATTGTAATACAATGCCAACACGACAACACTAGACAATAGGTGTTTTTCAGCTCCATTATAATCTATAGGACCACTGTCATATATGTGGTCCGTGGTTGACCTAAACATCATTATGTAGGGCATATCTGTAATTAACATTTTCAATTTTTCTCCCACCCTCCTGACGTGGCATCACTGATAATAAAACTGCCCTTTACCCAGAGTCTTGCAAGCAAAAGCTTGATGACTTAATATAAATGTCAAAGTATTTATCACTGCAACAGTTTGGGCCACTCAGAAAGTTTACCACAACACCTTCATCTTCCATGTTCTACTTACTCCAGAAAATAACCATTGATGCAATACTACCAACCTCACATAGAAAGCTTTGAGCCCAATATCTGGAAATCTCAATGGGCTATCCTATGGACTCAAAATGTGGGTTTATAGTCTGCTCCAACCATTAATCTTTGTTCTTACGTTTGTTTCCTCATTCTAATTTATGCTTTTTTTTCCCTTTGCAGATATCTTACTGTGAAATTTTTATACTGAATCTTTTCTCCATACCAATCAGCCTAGTTTCTCTTTGTGAAACTTCTAGGGAAGCTAGCTTCAGGTAGGGAAAATATGGAGACTCATTTGGATCCCCAGGTTGGTATAAAGATAATTTTTTTTATTTTTTATTTTTTTATCAATACATTTATTTTTATTTTTTTTGTTTGTATACATTTCTTCTTAGATCATCTATGAATATTCTTATGTCTTCCTATTAGTTCACAAACAAAAAGTTACAAACTGAATTATGAAGACAAGAAAAAGACAGTGAATGTAAAGATTTGTCATAATTTTTAGGCATATGTATCATGGAACTCCAAATCTGAAGTAACTAATTAAGGACAAAAGGTAACTATGTACAGGGGAGAAGGCAAGCTCTACACTGCCTCTAACTTAGACTGACCAAAAAACAAAAACAAAAACAAAAACAAAAAAAGCCTACCAGGTTTTACTGCACATTAGTTTATTGGTACAATAGGATGTATTTCATTCCACATAGCTAGTAAAACTTCTGCAGTTCAGTACAGTGTCTGTATCCTGGCAGAGTACTTAGTTCACTATAGAGTGGCTTATGGATAACTTTAAGGTTTAGGCCCCCCAAAAATGGCAAATCAAAGCCTGAAAATGTACTGAATTGTTTTAAAATTACTCCAGTATCATATTTATTTATTCACCAAGAAGTAAGAATATACTGGTTTGAATCTGTAAAGATTAAATTACTAGATTTGAGCTAAAGAAGACCCAGAAAAAAATCTTACTTGAGTTTCCCTAATCTTACTAGAACAGGGCTTTACCACTGAAGCCCTAAGTCCACTCTTGCCCTTAAGTTTGGTATATAAACATTTTATCTCTGGCTATTCAGTGAGTTACTCATCACTAAACAACTGCCACATGCATGTTTAAATAAACCTTGTCTTTTCTTCTGTTAATCTGTTGATTGTCAGTTAATTTGCAAGCCTCCAACCAATTGGACCCAAGTTGGAAGAGGAAAAGTTTTCCTTTCAACAATATATATGCCTATTCAGTGTTAATTCATTTTATAATCAAGTAATTATGAAATTGAAATTTCCACTACATCAAGTGTTTGTTCTGCAAACCCAATCTATGCAGGTAAACAAACAATAGAAGCTTATAACCAGAAAGACTACTGTGGAGGTCATGAACAAGTTCTTCAGATATGTAACTTTTTTGACAATAGCCTCTCCGCCTAAACTCTCCTATGTTTGTTACCTTACCAGATAATGAAACTGGCACTTGCATCAGTTCTTATCAGGTATTCTAATTTGGGGAGAATAAATAGTTGTATAAATACAGTGCTTACTCTTTGTACCCAGGAATCAACTTTAGGAACATTTAAAGTCCAAACAGAAAGGTCTCGCTAACTGGAAACTTTATACTAATATGTTAGGAACAACCACCACTATCTTAAAGGCTAAAGTAATTTTTTGTAGTACTCTTTATGTATAGGAACAAATATTTGAAAACTGTGAGCAAATATGAACCAGTGTTTTCTTGTAGATTCTCTTAGGTGGTCCTGGGTCCAGGAAATGTCCTTGGACCAGTACTTAAAAGGTGCCTCGGAAGGACTAGCTGTACAAACTGCAGCAGATATTTTGCTCTTACAGTCCTCGATTACTTCATATACAAAAGGAGATGGGATAACCCAAGAGATAATTTTCAAATGTTGCTACAGGGAGCCGTGGGAGTCCAGAAAGGTGTTTCACAGACTACACTGGAGCAAAATAATGGTCCCCCCATCTATCCAACTGCATCAGTGCAACTTGGACCTCTTTATATATAAAAATTCTAGATAAGAGAATATTTTTCAGCAAGTTTAATAAACTAAAAACAGTAGACGACATTAGATATGATGATGTCTCAGGTTTCTCATAGCTTTAAAATGTTATGACTTACCATGTGACCTTCCTTCACAGGCATCCTGCTACTTAGAACTTTAGTATTAGAAAATACTTCTTTCCAAACAGTGTCTTCTATAATATATTACCAGGAAACTTAAAAATAAATTGCCACTTTTCATGTCAATCTTTAAGCATCTACAATGTGGAAATTCCTGCATATTTTATACACATATATAATTTAATCTTCTTAGGACTCTTGAGTGGGCTTTGGAAGCAACAGAGTACACTGGAAAGAAAAAAGGATTTTGCAGTCAAAGAAATCTAGACTTGAATTAACAGCTCTGATACTTAGTATCTATGGTATTTGAGGCAAGTTGCTTAACTTTAAAGCTTCAGCTTCTTAATCTACAAAACAGAGAAAGTCTAGACCTCTCACGTAAAGATGAAATGAGATAATGCACATAAATCACAAGTATAGTTCCTGGCAAACTATCAACACACAGAAAAAGTTTAAGTTTTTCTCCTAAAGGAGCTAAATAACTTGGCTGTGGTTATTCACTTAGTAAGGGATTTGAATTAGTATGGGATTTGAATTTGGTCTGCCCAACTCCAAATTCATGCTTATGTTAATGGGTGTTTATTATGTACGTTAAATTCACTTGAAAGAATATAATTACAAAGTTTCAAATTAAATCGTGCTTTGATGTAAACAAGAGTATATCAGTTTGATACTGGTTTAGTTATTGTTAAGTGAATTTAAATGTAAACTTTAAGGCAATGTATAGTTGAAAAAAATCCAAAAAGCTCAAGAGTTTTATAAAGATTAGGAAAAATTAACATCACCATGTATCTTAGTCTATTAGGGATGCTATAACAAAATACCATAAACTGGGTGGCTTAATCAACAGATGTTTATTTCTCACAGTTCTGGAGGCTGGGAAGTTCAAGATACCAGACAATTTGAAGTCCATCTTCCTGGCTAGCAGAACAGCCACCTTCTTATATCCTTGCGTAGCAGAAGAGACAGGGCTTTGGTTTCTTCCTGTTCTTATAATGGCACTAATTCTATTATGGGGACCTACCCGCATTACCTAAGCTACACCTAATTACCTCTCAAAGACCCCACCTCCAAATTCCATCATAATGGGAATTAGGACTTCAACATATGAATTTTGAAGGATGCAAACATTCAGTCCATAGCACCATGTGTGCTTTCTTGAATTTGCACCTTTCAAATAAATCATAAGATTATTGTCTACAATATGTTACATGGACCATAAAACATTTAAAGGCTATATATAATGGCAGTAAACAGTCCAGTTGTTGTTTTATAATGGCCAGGGCTAAAAAATCCTAGCTTTTCACTTAATAGTGTGTAAACTTGGGCAAATGACTTTACTATTTTGGCCTGCTAATTCCTCACCTGTAAAATGCGGATAGGATAACAATAACATAGCAGTAATCAAATATTAATTACTATTACTAAATATTATTAAAGTAAATATCTCAGATTCAAAACAATATACTAAATTATATATGAACCAAAAGAGTTAATGTATTCTAAGATCCCAATTAATCTTCCAGAAGCAGCTCTTTCAGTGACAGGAATAAACAAAATAATAAAAAAGTTAAAAATGCATGATAGACAGTATATGCAAGTTTTATACTTTGATCTTTGCATTAGCAATTATTATTGTCATATTTTATCCTCAGAGTTATAATTTACTAAAGCGCTTTTGTAGGCTTTTTCTTCTCAATGCCCCAGGGAACTTTCTTTTAACATAAATCATCTTCAGAAATAAATAAGTCTATTGTCTGCACAGCTTTCACTATCAAGAAATTCAAATAAACACACATTTATTATTTATACCTTGGCCTGAATGGGATTTGTCTGAATCCCCAATTTAAAAGCACTTTAAAACATGTATATGGAAGTTCTTTTATGCCAGCACAAATTGCTTGCCCAAAATTTATACACATGAAGAGGTTTTGTACAAATGGATGTACATACGTGCATGATAGAGAAGGAATGGCCAGATTCTAAAGATCATTTCAGACTCATGTCTTCTTCACTTCCAAAGTCCCACTGTCTTTGAATGGAATGTGGCAAAGATTCTTCCTGGTCCAGGCTTTCATACTTTAAATGGTGAGTTATATGAGGGGGTCTTTTTCCTGCTGCACACACATCCTAACACTGCTAAATTCATATTCTTCATTTACCAGAAGCCTCAGAGGAAATAAGGATGATATTTTAAAAAGATATCCATGATTTTGAGCACAGAGAAGTGGATAGTGTCAAACACAAGTTTAGTGTATGAACCTCAAATCATACACCCTAGATTACATCAAGGATGGTCTGACTCCTCAAACCAAAATAGTGTTGTCTGAAACAAGTGTCAATACAATAAAAAAGGCTATTTCACTATTCAAGAAAAAGACGGCAATTAATCTTGACCAAATAGAAACTACAGGAAGGTTTACAGGTCATTCCCCTGAATTAACATATGAAAGACTAGTTTTCCTACATTTTATTTACAAGTCAGTTGCTTAATAATTAGGATACTCACAAATATTCATTTTGTGGGAACAGAGCAAAATAGGAATACAATTATCTAAAGCGGCTTCCCTAACCTCTTCTTGATTACAACTGGTTGCAAATGGGCTTTGTTAGGGTTCAGTAGGGGAAACTGGTATGAGGCTGCAGAAGCACTTGGAGAACAGTGTTGGAACCCAATGAAGAGACACAGAGAGAGGAGAGTGGGTCCTGGGAAGAAGACGGCCCTCAGAGTGTGGGTAAGGACATATGAGTGTACTGGTTCTTTCCCACCATAAAAGCAGAGAAGAAACCAAGAAGGGATGGAGAACGCCTTATTTTTGAGTTTAGAAAAAAATCAGGAAAACCAAGGAGGAGAGGTCTCAGGAGATACATCACAGGCCTACAGGGGTAGGAATCTCTCTGCCTTCCACTATTTAAAGGATTTCATCATGATTATACTTCAACAGCTATATCTAAGCTAACAAATGAGAATAACAACCAATACCAGCAGCCATAAAGACGAAAATCAGGCAGAACGTCTGAACACATGCCATATGAACACATGCCAATTAAACTGGAGGAAGAAAAGATGAACACTTGAATAAAAATATTTTGTGAAGCAGTTGAGGAGATGAAATGCAGGCACAAAATTTTTATGGTGTTAAAAGACATAATTCCCATGTAAGGATAAATACAAATTAAAAATAATAGGCTAAATTCTCCCTGTTGAAAATAAGGGAAGATATTTCCCTTCCCTCCTTTTTATCAGAGCATTTACCTTAGAAAACTTGTAATTACAAGTGCTTTCTCCTCCTAATGTAGGTGTGCGCCTTGCTCCAACTTGCAAAACTACCTCCCGTCATAAAGATAGAAGTTTGTTCTTCCTGTGGACAAAGCCACTTATCTCATTCAATGGTGACCCCAATTACCAGGTAAAGTTAGGATGAATTATATGTGACAAATAGTGCTGTCAAGTCCTCTTACTTGAATCTAGTTATTGTTTATGGGTTGTATCTTCTTGGCTATGTAAAAGGGTGAGATTTCCTTCTGTTCTTATAATCTCTTTGTGGACTGCCTATAATGTGCATTACATTCTGGTTTAATGCTCATTCAATAATAAAAGTGTTTACTTTTTCCACTGTCTTTGTGGAGAGAATTTCAGGGCTGTTACCATTGAAACAAATGGTAACAGATGCTGTTGATACTCTGCCCAAATCCGTTTGCCTTACTACCTCCAAGCAACCAGCATTTATTTGTCTTTTTGCCTGAGGGCTTGCTTTGGCCTGGGGATAGCTCTTCCCAAACATATAGTAACGAGGAAATGCCTGGTTTAACCCCCTTTCCAACTGTGAATTAGTGACTGGGGTGGGGTGAGGAGGAGCTGGGGTATAAATATCCAAGTCTCAACCCTTAGATAGGCTGTCTTATCTGTTTTCCTTTCTCAGAGTTCCATGGGGGGATAATCTCCATTTGCCCACAATTTTTACTTGCTTGAGAATGCACCTTGTCCGGGTTTCATTCACTTCTTATTTTACTTTCTCATTCCTCTACTGGGGCTACCTGAGATCTTCCATTTAGACTTCACATAAAAAAATCTTGCCACAGTGCCTTTTCTGGGAGAACTCAAACCTAGACAATTTAGTAGATTAAATTAAGGATGGGATGACTGAAATAAGAATTTTTGTCCAGAAAGATTAAATACAAAGGAAATCCCATGAATACACAAAGATCATGATGGAAATTTGGAGCTCTTTTTCCCCTCTCCCCTTTTGTAAATTTCAGAAGGAGAAAAGAGAACATAAGGAAAAACAAAAATAAATAAAGAATCCACAGATTAGAAGGAGTCATTTAATTCCATCCTTGACTGAAGAGAAAAGACCCACGCTAGATTATATCTCAGAAAAATCTCTGAACTTTAAGTAAAACAAATACAAACAAAAAAATTCATATAACCTTCTAGAACTAGAACTACAAAGGGAAAACATCCAAATTTTCATCTACAAACATTTGAATTTAGAAATATGGAAATAAATAACATGTACTGAACACTTACCAGGTCCTATGCTGAATGCTTTTCACATATAATTCCATTTCTACTTCAGAAATGTCACCTAGCATTCGATAACCTTGCTCAAGCACTGAGGACTGTATGACTCCTGAGTTCCAGAGCCATGCATGCCTATCATACATAATAAGGAGATATTTCATTATTTTAAATATTCCACTGTAAATTATGAATTACTTACTGGAATTAATTCCATTAAAATTTTTCATTAATACAAATAGGCAAAGCCTACTTCCAAGAAGGCTCAGTAGTCTAGAATTAATGAAAATTTAAAATGCTCTGAGTATATGCCAACTAAAGCAATAAGCAAAACAAAAGATGTTTGTAAAGGTGGAAAGTATTTTGAAAACACTTTACTCAGCATGTTGATTCTTAGGGTAGCTGGATCCTGTTTTCTCTTTCAAGAAGAGTCATCCTAAAAGAAGAAAAGGCTTAATGACATCTGAGACGGGCATCTTTTACAGTTTGAAATAGGGCCCTGGAAGAAAGGTGTGCTGAAAAGAAATATATGAACTAATTAAGAAGTGAGGACAGCTAGTGAGCTGGGTAAGGGGATCTCACTAAAGCAATCTTTAACCTGATAGATATTGCCAGAATCTTCTGAGCCTTATGATACCAAAAGGACAAGTTGTTACTGCCAACCAATGATGGGAAAGCAAACACTTGTGAATTCCAGTTGGCAGGGAGCAACAGGCCAAATGCCTGGTTCTGAAAGAAAATTTAAAGGTGGAATATCAATTTCAGAGAGGACAACTTGTGCAACCCTGGTTACTGAAGTAGACTAAGCCATAGAAGGGAAAACAAGAACACAACAAAAGACTACAAAGTCTGCTGAAGAAGTTCTTACAGAGTTGAATAGATGCTGCCCACCAGGAAGGCAATGGAAGCAGACAGATCAATCTGGCCCTTGACAATGTGATATGGAGTGCTTTTTGTTGAACAAATGCATTATGCTATTCATCAGGCAACCAGACTGAGAAGCAAACACCATTAGGGCCTATAAAGTGGCTAACCACTGACTAGAATATACCTGGTGGAAGTGTGAAAGGGCATCCAGATTTACAGCCAGGACTCAAGGTCAATAAATGTCATGAGCAGAAGAATGTATACTGCTGCCTCTTTTACCTTTCTAAAAACAAACTTGATCACATTAGTTTCTGCTTACAAGCCTCCACTAACATCCTATTTATCTAAAATTAAACAATTTCAAAATGGCATTCCAGACCTTTTAAATTTGATGCTGGCTTAGCTCACCAGTTTCATCTTCTGTCACCCCCTTTGCAGACATCATTTTTTCAGTCTCAAGAACATCACTGACTTTCTCTGAAGTCACCATCCTCTTTCAAATCCCTGTGGACCTCTGTTCTTCTTGCAAGGTTCAAATCAGATATATTTGGCTAGACTCCACAGACTCAGTGATACAGAAATGATTGCTCCATAGGATCTAAATATAACATCTAAATAATATTTTACCATAAATACTTGGTATTATATTACTAATATTGATAGTATCCTGCATCAGAATATTTGGCTCCATGGATTTTTTTAACATATTTTTTTCTGTAGGCATATGAATTATATTCTGTGTGTGTGTGTGTGTGTGTGTGTGTGTGTGTGTGTATGTGTGTGTGTATGATGTAACCAGAGTGTGAGTGGATTAGAGGAAGAGTATAGTTAAATAAGGCTTTTTCAATCACATCCAAACAGTTAATATGATTATAATTTCCATATAAATTTGTATTAATTGTTTTAATTACAAAACAGTTAACCTTTCTGTTACCCAGATAACAAGAATTTTCCAAAGGAACCTAGGAATTTGATCTTTTAGACACTGTATTATATGTCTTATCACATGATCTTTTTCCTCTTTTAGCAAAAATATATGTGATAATGTTTAAGAGTAAAGTTTTTCTCATATACTTGACAAAAAGATGGGGGTAAGTGTAAAAATTTTTACATCTTCAGAGAAATTGATTACTTTAGAAAGAATATAGTTGTATTGAGTTTTAATTTTATAAGTATATATATTTTATTCTGACAAGTACATATCTGCTTTGTTTTTATCGATTTACTGAATGTTCTATCAATGCTTCAAAATGAAAACCCAGCACCAGAGATGCCTGAGAGTTACAGCACATGAAAGGAAGGATGCACCTGTGCTTTCTGTATTGAAGTTTCAAGCACTACTGCTTACCAGGAACCTGAACTTGGACATATGATGCTGGAGTTGACACAAAATTTCTCTTGGGCCTTAAAAGTTATTTTGCAGAAAGTTTTCTTGAAGTCTGTGAAATTGACTTTTGTTTGGGAAAAAGTGTAAGGTGGAGCATGGGAGGAGGACCTAAGGACCTAGTTCCTCTTGACATTTCATACCTGATGGTGCACGTCTGGCTGCATATGAGCCAGAAAGTACCTTTTCCAGGAGAGGCACTTTTCCTTACAAAACCTGAAAGTGTTATTTTTATGGCATCATCTAAAAATCTTTCATCACCACTTACCTATGTTTGCATGAGGTTTAGACTCACTCTTTTTTACTCCAGGGCAACAAGCATCTTCAGATGCTACAGATACAGGAAGGAAAAGCGGAATTATAATAGTTTAAAGTAACAGGTGTTTGTTCTCTAGCACTGATAATTAGAGGATGGATACAAAAATATTGAGTCTGCAGAGTTTTAATCCAATCTCTTCTCCACATATTTGCCTCCCTACCACTGCTCGCTCCAACAGCACGTGTGTCTACAGCAGTGGTGAATGTATCTAGAGAAAAAAGGTCAAGGACAGGAGGGCTACAGCTTCACTCCACTCCTTCGACACCATAAAACCACATACACAGGTTTTTGAGGTAAGCTTAAATATTAAGCTGCTTGCTCCTGGTCGAACATTGCTAGTTAAAGCTCTGAGAAGAAAACTAAACATATATTGGCTATCCACAATGTCCTAGAACTACACTAGGGATTTTCTCAGTTATGATCTTATTTAAACCTCAAAGGAGGTTAATATTATTGGCATTTTGACTTTTAAGGAAACCAAGGATTCTCTGAATTAAGCCACACAAAATTTTAGGAAATGAATTGACTTAAACATTTGGCTCAGTGCTGTCAAGCCCACAATAGGTAATCTTATCTGATCTCATATCACAAAAATAGAAAGTAAATTCAAGCCTGAGGCTGGATGCTGATCTGTTTTCTTTGCTGCTGGCTATTCGAGGAACTAGCTGGCAGGAATGCAGCTAGCATTAGCTAGCTGTTAGCGCACAAGGAACTCTCCTTATCTAAATGTAAGGTACCAGATTAATTACAAGTTCTCTGATCTCAGTGGTCAAAGGAATTCTAACAAAGCCTTCATTCTCAAGGGAGGATTTCTGCAAAGAGGAATAATCCACGATTACAGTGACCTCAATCTTAAAAAGCCTGTTTGGAACAAGAATAGGCATCAGGATAGAACTCAACTCTAAAAGAATGGAATGTCTTTCAGAGCCAGTATGGAGGGACAGGGGATTACTTTTATTCCAGAGGCTGACTCTGGTGAGAGAAGATCTAATCACTTACCTAAGAATTCTCTATCATTCCTCTTTTGAGACAACCTAGATAAATATGTGGAAAGATCGCCTTGATGATGCTGCTCTAAATAGTCACTACCATATGTTGATTTGTTAATGTAATTCATATTTAAATGAGCCTTCCTGTGAAGACTCTGTGTTATGAGCTTTGGAGGTAGACCCTGGAAGTTTGTTCATGGGTTTATGTACTCATTCAGCAATGTTTACTGAGTCTCTTTGCTGTGGGAGCACTGGTCCAATGTAGGGACATTCCCCTGAATGAAAGCTCTGCCTACTGAGCTTACATTCTAGTGGAAGGAGACAAATAATACGAGGATGAAAATATATCTATATCTATACCTCACATCTTCATAAGTGCAATAAAAGAAACAAAAAAGAGGGGTGGGAGAATCTGGAAAGGTGGTATATTATCTGGACAAGGTGGTCAGGGAGGTTTAGTGCTGAGTAATGAGAAGGTGTTTTACCTGCTAGGAGCACAGGCGTGGGTATGGGGGGAGCAGTACTGCAGGCACAGAAAAGAATAAGAGAAAATGTCTTAAGACCAGCAGGAAAAACATTGGAATGTCTCAGGAATAGGAAGAAAGCCAGTGTGGTTTGAGCATAGAGAATAAAATAGAAAGTGGAGGCAAGTGAGATGTGAAATAGAAGATACAGACAACTAATATAGGTCTTTGTAGGCCGTGGTGAAGAGCTCAAGCACAGGAAAGATGTTTTTGTAGTGGATAATGTATATATTGTCTATTTGTACCTGTGTTTGGTGGGTGGCGGAGGGTAACCTTTGTTCCTAAATTTTTAAAAATAGCCAAATGTATTGTGAAAGGTGCAATCAGTTGAGAGGAGTAGAATGGTAATAATTATTCAGTTTTCAAGCAATAAAATTGCTAATATAATATTTCAAGACATTAGAAAAACAATACTTCAGACTAGAAGTTACTATTTTTGTCTAACTTTCAACATATTTAATATCTACTTTTCTGTTATACAAAGTATTGTAGAATAGGTATTGGTTCAGCTGGGCTTTAAAGAATGGCTCGGACTTGAAGATAAGAAGGGAATGGGTCAAGAAGGAATATCACGAATGCAATCTCACCAATCTGTTTGCGTTCTAACGTCCAGGTTTACACCATTATTTTTGCCCAGTAATTAACGGTAGTTCCTTTCACTCACAAAAGTGTTCAGGTTTGGGCAATAAATTAGACGGTCAGCCTTAATCATGAACAAAGGCGTGGAGGCAGGAAAACATATGCTTGTATCAGGAACAGCAAAAGTTCCCACTAAGGTTTGCTGTGTCAAGCATACAAGGGGTGCAGTGTGATCCAGCATGCAAAAGTCAGGGCAAATCTGAGAGCAGAGGCCCTGCAACAGGCCCTGTAGCCACAACTGGGGAATTAGACTTTGAATCTTTAACCTGGGGAGGGAGGAGATATTGGTAATATGTGAGGAGGGTAATGTTAATGAGCACCATGTTTCAAAGTAAAAAAATCAGCTAGCAGTTTTTGAATCGATGCATCTGTTCCATGTCAAGTTGACTCACCACTTTTCTGCCCACCAATTATCTATCCAAAACAGAGAGATGACCTAAATTCCTGTCTTTCAAGTCTCACTTTACTAGGGGCTTTATCAGTTGCTCAACTTTAAATAAGAAATTACTGTTTGTAGAAGATACATTAGTCTATAAATACTTCCATTAATGCATGCTAACTTGAGATACTTATAGATCACCTAATAAGATTTGTTAAAAAAGAAAGGTGACAAAGAAAGAGAACATAAGTGTAATTATTTCTGGAGATATTACCTCCCAATGGACTATGTAAACAGTCTTTCAATGATTACTTTTAAAAGCAATACTATCATGTTTAATCTGCCTACACGGCAAATGTTAAAAATGTTTTAATGCTTTGTAAAAGGGTATCTATGATTTGGGATGATTTCCAATTAGAGCATCACATAGAGATTAAAAAAGTACTGCATCACAAATAACTTCCATGAAAATGAAAATTATATGCTAAGGAAGGCTTTTAAATGACCCAAAGATTGGCTGCAAAGATACTGATGTTAAGACTCTGATGAAGACATTAAATATATGAGATGAGTAGGGAAAAACACTATTTAAATGTATCTATCCAATTTAGTTAATATTATAAGTGGATATTTGGTTATTATATCTATATTCTTAAATGTCTTTATAATCAAGTTTGCTAAACATTTTTTTCTGGACCTTCTTATTAGAAATAAATTAGTTATTCACTTTGCATTCTGGATTGTATTACACCGAGGAATGGTTATTAGAGGACAAAATGGAAATGCTCCTCTTCTGAAAAAAAGCAACTTATGCCAATTCAGGGCTACCCTTTTTCTTATAAATTTCTCTAAACTGAGTTGAAATCTAGAACTTTTTATACTTCTATTTGCTCTTTTTGATCTCTTGAGTCACATAAAACTTTAGTATCTCTTCATTATGATAGCCATTTAAATATTAAATAAATAAACACATATTTTTAAAGCTAAAACACGTTCCATCATTTTTTTTTTTTTCTGGGTTAAACCACGTTTCACACCTATCACCATCCTGTATTCTTGTTCTGATGAATTCTACTTTGCTAATATTCCTCTTAAAAACTGTCTACAATTTTTTTGGTGTTGTTTTATCATAGCAGAGAGGAAATAATTATCACCCTATTGGTTCTGGGTGAAAATGTACATGAATAGCAGCTATGAGAGGATATTCCACTCTTGACTCCTCTTTAACTTGTAGTCAACAAAGACCTCTAGGACTACATCACACGTATTTCTGAATGCTTATAAGTAACATCATTGACCATTTTAAATTAGCTGTTAAAATTTTTAATTGAAAAAACTAGTCAAATGCAGCCCATTATTCAAGTTTATCTACACCTGTTTGTTCCAAACACCTCTCTCCCGAGTCCTTTCTCCTGCAAATTTGATGAGCATGTTATTGGCATTCCCATCTACATCCACTGATAAAATGATCCCGCCTCAATTTAGAACCTTCTTCCAATTTAATACCAATCCATTAAATTAGCATTTTGAGGATTCAACCAACTATGAGTCCTTCTAATCTTCAATAAAGCCCTTTAGGGTATAATGAGAAGAATCACAAATAACTGACGCTGGACTCTGGAGACTGTTCTTTCAAGGCCTTCCCAACCAATTCCCAGTCCAGGTTAGGTGTTCTTTTCCTAAGTTCCAATACCACTCTGTTGCCATGTTCCAGAAATGAATGGCACATTTCCATTAGACATGCACAGTGTTAAAGAGGATAGAAATGGCTGCAGCATATTCAGAAAGCAGTAGGTGTTCCAAAAGATGTCTAAGAAAAATGCTTTGGACGAAGAAGTTGGAGCCTAAAATCAACTGGAATTAATAGGTTTGGTTTACTAATATTTGTCAAAGTAACTGAAACAGTTTGAAAATACAGTAATTATTGTTAATTTTAAAACTCAATTACAGGTATAAATTAACATTAAATACTTTAATTATTGTGCATACAGAGGTACTAGAAATAAAATATTTTCTTTTTGATGTATTTAGTTACATTCAAAACCTGAATGAGATTTATTGAAAACCTCAAAGCATTCTGAAAGACCATGAGTGAAATAAAACATCATTAAGGCAGTTTAATTAAGGCAATTTTGAAGAGTGAAAAGCAATTGCATTAATTCACTGAACAAGTATTTCAATCGACCATCTTGTAATCATACTTCATTCACAAAATTTTACCCGTTTGATATTAAGTTGCTATTTCTTATGCTCCTGAAAAATTCTAGTCAAAAGTTTCTGGAAGGCATCCAATTCTCTCTAACAAAATGAGATTTTTTTTTTTTTTGTCGTAGAATCTACATTTTTGTTTTTCAGCACCGCACTCTCCCGAGTGAGCCACGGGCCGGCCCTACATTTTTGTTTTTAATAATATTTAATCTCTTCTATCTTATGAACAAAACCAAGTGGGACAAACATGCAAAATTTGTTGGAATTTTTTTTTCCAAAATTAGAAATGAATTCTTTATTGATATTTATTTTTTGAGGTCATAGTTTTAAACTGTAATTCATATACAGAAGTTATAAAAAATATTGTTTTGGTCTTCCTTTCTGACATATGTTTTTAATATATTTTTGTTTGTGTGTCTTCTTGTTTGTCTTGTGCTTCCCAAATTCATGCCAAGAATTAAACAGGTCACCTGGGTTAAAAATTAAAGGAAATAAAAATTTTGGTCCACTTGAATTGATCTGCAAGACCACAGGATGAAATGGACACCTTTCTCCTCCTCTTGACCTTTCCTACACCCTACACTAACCTCAAATTCCTACGTGATACTGTATGTTCATCTAAGTATAACTTTATCATATGATTATAAACAAGGGGTCTTCAAAATGTTCAAGGAAATTGCATATTATGAAAAAACCATGCATAGATTTGAAAAGCTTTTTTGCACCAAAATAAACTCAAACTAACTTGCTATAACATGTCTGAACAGCACCTACTCTGAGGCACTAAGAGGGATAAGACATCAGTTTGAAAAGAGCCACTACCAGAACCACATGAATTCTGCTAAAATTGAAGCAAGAACAAATATCAAATTTATGGTGAAGTGTGGGTGGAAGAATGGTGAAATCATTGATGCTTTACAAAAAATTTATGGGGAAAATGCTGCAAAGAAATCAGTGGTTTACAAATGGGTAATTCATTTTAGGAAGGGATGAAACAATGCTAAAAATGAAGGCTGCAGTGGCAGACCATCTACGATTTGAGAGGAAATAATTCACCTTGTTCATGTCCTAAATGAAGTGAACCAACAATTAACAGCAGGAACAAAAGCTAACATCACAGACATCTCAAATGGTTCAGCTTACACAATTCTGACTGAATAATTACAGTTCAGAAAACTTTCTGCTCGATAGGTGCCATAACTGTTGTGTCCAAATCAGCTGCAGACAAGAGCACAGTTCTCAACTGAAATTTTAAAGAAGTGGAATCAAGACCCTGAAGCATTTTTTTGAAG